>NW_024732440.1:585113-612613 GCF_018991925.1 Homarus americanus | reverse complement strand
CACTCCACCGCACCTCACACCATTACACTGACAGCGACGATGCAGTTCCTCACCCAACCACTTGTACCACTTAATTGTTTACAGCAGCGACACAACCTAACCTAACCTTTACCCCCCCCAGGTAGCGTTAGTGTAGATAATCTTCAGGTGATCCAACAATAATTATGAAACAAAATTTATAGACCGAAGCCTTGATCATTCCTGTTGTGTTGTGGCCGTGTGAATGCCAGTCTGGTTTATATAAATCTTAAAAACAATTATTACTCCTTTAAGTTGTTGACATCTTTGTTTTATTGGGTCAAATGGGCCAATTAGTTGTTTTCTCATCTTAAACATAAAAAAATTAACGTGATATGAATCCTTGAAAATCCGCTTTGTGTCCAGTGAACGAATTGGCGCCATATTTCACATGGATCTGCGTGTGATTTGTAACCACCCGGATATGACTGTTTCCTCCCCCAGGGGACTATTATTATTATTGTTATTAGTATTAGTATTTTATTTTTATTATTTTTATTATTATTATCTTTATATTATATTTTATTATTATTGTTATTATTCTGTGATTGTGGATAAACGGATTGGAACACATTAGAATGAGGATAATAAATGGACATCAGGGAACTGTTATCATTACGAAAACCGTGAGATGAATTACCGCCGGTCTATAGGGTGTAAAGAGAGGTTATTGTAATGATGGTCTGTTGGTAATATTAGCAGCGGCGATGTTACTGATGGTTGTATACTGGTGGTGGTGGTGTACAATGTAGGGAAACCACCACGAACACCACGGAGGAGGCTACAGTGCTAAAACATTTTGTGATGGTAGACGACTCGAGCTAACCTAAGTATTGACGACATTTTTTATAACTACTGTATTATATTGTGTCTGATAGGTACTGTACTACATCTCCATCTTGCTGTAACCTTCCACGTTCTATTATGATTCACGATACCGTCATCCCCTTCGTCACCGCCTCCTCCAAGGTTGTCTTTGTTGATATGAATGAGTTAACTTTACTGTACTGGATTAATGGTGATTTTCTGATGCCATTTTGAAGTTCTGGTTAGGTTAGGATCTCTCGTGGTGTCCTCTTGATACCTGGGACTCAACAATGGCTGGGGTGGGGGGTGAATCACAGGTCGTGTCCTTGATAACGTACAGTATAATCTTTGAGAGACTAAAGTGTTTACTGAAAGAGCCAAGGACAGAGAGATACCGTCCTTGTTGTGGTGTGTCCTTGATTTACATGTTTCACTCTTGTTTTCACACACACACACACACACACAGCTGTCGGCGTATTTTTTAACTGTTTTAGGTAATTTTGATAGATAGATCGAATGAGAGAGAGAGAGAGAGACCCTCACCTTTCACGTACTCAATTCTTAACAAATTGTTAAAGGCCGCCCGCCAGCCAGCCAAGTCTCGGGGCTGACATTTCTCAATCATATTTCAAATTCTATAAAAAATAAATAAACGGCGGAAGAAGAAGAAAAAGAAGATAGGTGGCGTAGTTTACCCAGCGTCAGACCTCACCATGGTGGGGGGTGGGGGTGGGGGGGTAGGGAAGGGGAGGAAGGTAGGAAGGAGGATAAGGAAGGGGCAGGGAGATCTTTAACGTCCCCAACAAAATATTAATAAATGCTTTCCATATCTTTTATGTTTCTTCTCAGTGTAAATTATATATTTTTTTGTTTAATTCTTAGTTTGTTTTTAATAATTATCGTTCTACACCTCCAGCTGTGTGTGTGTGACCTTTACTCTCGACCAATGATGGAACGAACTCTTAATGGCATTTATAAACACGTTCGTCGTTTTTTTCAGATTCGTAACCAATCAGAAGGCACAATAACACAAACTCAGGATGATGACGACCAATAGGAAGGAACGTTGGGGTTGGGGGGGTGTGAGGGTGGTGACCAATAGGAAGGAAGGTGGGGTGAGAGGGGGTGTGGGTAGTGACCAATAGGAAGGAACGTGGGGTGAGAGGGGGTGTGGGTGGTGACCAATAGCGTGCCTGGCCTCAAGCGGGTGTGGCTCCCTCTACCAAAATATTCATGGTGTGAACTTGAGGAAGTGACTGAGTATCACCTGAAGATTAGCCCCCCTCCTCGGATTAAACACCTTAACGCTAATCTCCTTGACTTAACCTAACCCCTGCCCTCAGGCTGCTTTAGAGGGGGTCTATTGTTCAGGTGATTCACAGGAGTAACTCAGGTGATTATTGTGTGTTACTACGAGATGTACTGACGTCACAAGAGGCTTCCAAGGTTGTTGTCGGTCGTCAACTATGATTAGAGAGAGAGCGTCAGCCGCGATGTGATTGGCTGGAATGCTTGACGTCATAAGGATCACTAATGCGTAAAGTTTATTTATTTAGAATTTGAGTTTGGTTAGAATTTGAGTTTGGTTGGAATTTGAGTTTGGTTAGAATTTGAGTTTGGTTGGAATTTGAGTTTGGTTGGAATTTGAGTTTGGTTGGAATTTGAGTTTGGTTAGAATTTGAGTTTGGTTAGAATTTGAGTTTGGTTGGAATTTGAGTTTGGTTGGAATTTGAGTTTGGTTGGAATTTGAGTTTGGTTAGAATTTGAGTTTGGTTAAAATTTGAGTTTGGTTAGAATTTGTGTATGTGTCTGTCTCATGTGTTTAAATTCTAGAACACATGAACACTTACAGTACACATATAAGCTACACACATCCTGTATATAAAAATAATTCCCACCAGTTCAGGAATTTTTTATACAGTATTGACGTGGTAGTGGTGTGGTGGTGTGGGTGGTGAGTGTGGTGGTGTGTGTGTGGTGTGGTGGTGAGTGTGGTGTGGTGGTGCTGTGTGTGTGGTGTGGTGGTGAGTGTGGTGTGGTGGTGAGTGTGGTGGTGCTGTGTGTGGTGTGGTGGTGGGTGTGGTGTGGTGGTGCTGTGTGTGGTGTGGTGGTGGGTGTGTGGTGGTTGGTGTGGTGTGGTGGTGGTGCTCTGTGTGGTGTGGTGGTGGTGTGGTGTGGTGGTGGGTGTGGTGGTGGTGGTGAGTGTGGTGGTGGTGTGTGTGTGGTGTGGTGGTGTGTGGGATGTGTGTGGTGTGGTGGTGATGGTGAGTGTGGTGGTGGAGGAGAATATGTAGCCTTATTATTATTCGACCTTGTGTGTGTGTGTGTGTGTGTGTGTGTGTGTGTGTGTAAAAATAAAAGCCAATTGTGAAGATAATGATGCTATGTCGTTAAACTAGGGACTAAAGGTGTAGTTAAGGTGTAGTTAAGGTGTTTTATACTTGTCTTACATAATTGTGGTATAACTTACATTTTCTAACAAGCGTGTATTGTGTTTGTCCAACTGAGTGACTTACCGTAAGTATTTTGGGTTTAGGTCAGGTCAGGTCAGGTCAGGTCATTATTAATACGAAAGACTCCTCTGCCTGTTGATGACCACACAACTACGCGACGGCCGGCCAGCTGGTGGTGGTAGTAGTGGTTGTGGTGGTGGTGGTGGGGCTAAGGTAAGTTGGTCCTTAATTAAGTTGTCCTATTCTTCAGGTGATCCGTACAATGTAAAGGTATGTATGTATGTATGTATGTATGTATGTATGTATGTATGTATGTATGTTATTTACTCACGTCATCATCACACACGAGAAGTTGATTGGTTGTAGGTGAATCAGTGAGTCATGACGTCACATCAACACATTCACGGCCATGTTTTTAATTGTTAGTTTACACACACACAGGTGGTGGGCTAAGTGGTGTGTGGTTAACTTTGTGCTCTAGTGTCAGGTTAGGTTAGGTTGGGATGGGTTAGGTTAGGTCAGGTTAGGTTAGGGTGGGTGATATATATTATTTGTGTCTGGGTTTTATTGTTTAGTTAAAGTTTCTCAGCTCGGTGATACAGCGTGTGTTTAGGGAGTTTACCTGGTTGACACACCTGCTCATTAACCTGCCTTAATTAGATAAATATGAAGATTGTCTCTGGAGTTGGAAGTAATGTCTCTTAAACTATGTCATTGGTTAATATTTTGAGAGAATATTGTTTATATGTGTGTGTGTAACTCAGGTGGTACACACACACCTGTCCTCTCTCAACCTGTCTTTAATTAGTGAAGTCACACCTCTACGACAGGTATACGTATTTCCTATCCTTTAAAATTTCCAAAGTTTCTGAATTGGTTGGATATAATTTCACATAAACTTTTTTTTTTTACATTTTTTCCATAATTAATGTTTTAAACCAAGGAAGGATCGTTAGTAGTCCCCCGTTATGTGGTTTAGCATTCTTTTCACACCGTTAATGTAGTCTAGAGAATGAGGAACCACATTCCTCATTCACGTTACAAAAACATTTCCTGGCGGCCAACAACAGGGAAATTCTCTTAACTCGATTTTGTTGTGTTTTATTTTTGCCTCACAATGACACGTAATGACTTAGCGTTTCACTTTCGAGGTGTAGTAAGGGAGTCAGTCCAGTGTGTGTGTGTGTGTGCTGGGTAATGAGGCGTCTACAACACCCTGGAAGTTACCTGGGTGGTGAGGGCCCCAGAGTGTGGCGTCCCTGTGGTAGGGTGAGAGAGGAATGTGTGTGTGTGTGTGTGTCTGTCTAGTCATCCCTTGTCTGATAGTCACCAACGTCATGTCTTGGAGGCGAGGTGTTGCTGTGGGTGTCGCAGCTTACCGCATCCAGATTACTGCCACCACAATTGTCACCCTCACCACTGACACCACCACCACCGTCACCACCCTGCACCCTTACCACTGTCATCACAACACTCATCACCTTCACCCTACCACCACCACCACCCTCCCCTACCACACCTCCACCACCACCACCCCTCCCACCACCACCACCCCTACCACCAACCCCCTACCACCACCACCAGCCCCCACCCACCACCCACCCCCACCACCCCTACCAGCCCCCCACCACCACCCCTACCACCGACCCCTACACCACCCCACCACCACCTACCAAGGTTGCGGCTTGTTTGGCGTCGTGTGACTCCTGCCAGCTCTTACAACTCTACAGTGTGACGTTATTATTGGATTAAATTATTATTATTGTTGACTCCAGGTGCCGGGGGTGGACTTTGTAGTAATGGTGAGGTGTGTGTGTGTGTGTGTGTGTGTGTGTGTGTGTGTGTGTGTGTGTGTGTGTTTAGAATGGTTTTAGGCGTTACTGTGTTTGTTATAGAGTGTGACAACTAATGTGACAAGGAATTACTGGATCACCTTAACATTAGACACCCCAGCCTAATAGACCTGATGATTAAACACCCTAACGCTGCCGAGAGGGGTCCAGGTCAGGTTAGGTTAGGTTAAACTAGATTAGGTCAGCGTTATATTGTGTGAGACTAGGTGAGCATTAGGTTAACGTCAGGTTATGTAAGATTAAGTTACGTTAGAGTTAGGTTAAGTTACGTTAGAGTTAGGTTAAGTTACGTTAGAGTTAGGTTAAGTTACGTTAGAGTTAGGTTAAGCTACGTTAGAGTTAGGTTTGATTAGTATTAAGTTAGATGTGGGTTGTCAGTCTAAAGGTAAAATAAGCTGGCAGTTCTTTATCATCAATGTGACCCCGAAAAACTTACTCACTCTGGAGGAGGGACACTTTTAGTCAGGTCAGTGAAGGCGGGTGTTTGGGTAGGGGGGGTGACTAAATAGTCCCAGAAAAGGGAAATTACTTCATGTGTGTCCCTAACAGTGTCGGCGGCCGGATGTGACAGACAGTGACATCTTTGGGTTGTCACTGTCACGCCACATTACTGTCTACTGTCCACTCACAAGGTAGTAACTGGTACATTGTATAATTTTGTATGTTTTTTCTATTATTATCGTACACCATTCCCTCCCCCTTTCCTCTTCTCCTTACCTTCCTCTTCTCCTTCCCTCCCTTCTTCTCTCCTCTCCTTCTCTCCTCTCCTTCTCACCATCTCATCACGTGTCTCTTGTCGCCCAGTTCTTGTGTGTGTGTGTGTTGTGTGTGTGTGTGTTTTCCCCTCGTTTTTTTTTTATTTCATCTTTCCTCTTCCTCCTTTCCCTCCTCCTCCTCCTCCTCCCCTGTGCACAACCTTGAGGTGTATTGCTGTCATAGTTTGATTGAATTATATGTTGAGGTTGCAATCACTGTCACCCCACAACCACAACTACCATCACTATCACGGCTACCACCACCACCACCACCACTATCACGGCTACCACCACCATCACTGTCACTGTCACGGCTACCACCACCACCACCTACCATCACTGTCACGGCTACTACCACCACCTACCACCATTACTATCACGGCTACCACCACCACCTACCACCACTATCACGGCTACCACCACCACCTCCATCACTGTCACTTACCACCACCACCACCACCTCCATCACTGTCACGGCTACCCACTATCTACCTACACCACCTACCACCATTACTATCGCGGCTACCACCACCACCACTGCTACCACACCACCACGACTACTATCACGGCTACCACCACCATCTACCACCACTCACGGCTACCACCACCACCTACCATCACTGTCACGGCTACTACCACCACCTACCATCACTGTCACGGCTACTACCAACACCACCTTACCACGACTACTATCACGGCTACCACCACCATCTACCACCACTATCACGGCTACCACCCACCTACCATCACTGTCACGGCTACTACCAACACCACCACCACGACTACTATCACGGCTACCACCACCATCTACCACCACTATCACGGCTACTACCACCACCTACCATCACTGTCACGGCTACTACCAACACCACCTACCACCATTACTATCACGGCTACCACCACCATTACTATCACGGCACCACCAACTACCACAACACCACCTACCACGACTACTATCGCGGCTACCACCACCACACACCACTACTATCACGACTACTACTATCACCACTAGCACTAGGAGATATATATAGTTAGGTTAGGTGATATGAGATGTTAACCCAGGAGGTAATTTAGTGATATATAGGAAGGAAGGTCAAAGGTCAGAGGTTAAAGCTCTTCGTCAGACAGAGATTTATACATACCTTGAGAGCACCTTAATTGACCCCTTTCCCCCTCCCCTACCTCACTCCCTCTCCCCTACCCCTCCCAGTAGATGTTAGAGCATAATATATTCTGATCACGTGGTTAGTTATACAATTAGACCAGGTTGGAGGTGAGGCCGTGGTAGGTGGAAGTTTCCTCAGGTGATGGCAGGTGTTCACAGTGATGACTTACCTGGAGCTCTGAGATGAGTCCTAATATTGTAATGAGGAGAGGTGGGTCGAGGGGTGGGTGGGTAGGGTGGGTCGCGGATGTCACGTTGCCTCCTCCTCTTCTTCCTCTTCCTCATTTTCTTCCTCCTCTTTCTCCTCATTCCGGATTCACCCCTCTCTCAGGTCAGGTCAGGTCAGGTTGGTTAGGTTAGTTAATTTACGTTAAGGTAGGTAAGATTAAGCTAAAATAGTTTAGGTTAAGTTACGTCTGGTTAAAACATCGTTACGACACACACACACACAATATTATAACTTACAAGCGTGTCTTAGAGTAGATCAGGTACAGTACAGGTTCGTCTCCCAGGTGCCGCAGCTCGTCATAACATCACTATCACGTGTTGCATGGTTCAGCCGCAAGCGGACCCCCACCAGAACAGTGTCTGCGGCCGGTGGACACAACATGGAAAATAATCTTCTTCAAATGTCGTCATAACAAGAATTTCATGAGAGGGAATAATACAAACTGTTGGCCATAATGTATGGAGCCACGAGAGCCACAGTGTCATATAGAGCCACAGTGTCATATAGAGCCACAGTGTCATATAGGGCCACAGTGTCATATAGGGCCACAGTGTCATATAGAGCCACAGTGTCATATAGAGCCACAGTGTCATATAGAGCCACAGTGTCATAGGCCACAGTGTCATATAGAGCCACAGTGTCATATAGAGCCACAGTGTCATATAGGCCACAGTGTCATATAGAGCCACAGTGTCATAGAGCCACAGTCATATAGAGCACAGGTATAGAGCCACAGTGCATAGGGCCACAGTGTCATATAGAGCCACAGTGTCATATAGGGCCACAGTGTCATATAGAGCCACAATGTCATATAGAGGCACAGTGTCATATAGCCACAGTGTCATATAGAGCCACAGTGTTGGGCCACAGTGTCATATGAACAGTGTCATATAGAGCCACAATGTCATATAGAGGCACAGTGTCATATAGAGCCACAGTGTCATATAGAGCCACAGTGTCATATAGAGCCAACCGTGTTAGCCAGTGTCATAGATTGAGGCACATATGTTTATAGAGCCACAGTGTCTATAGAGCACAGGTATATAGAGCCACAGGTCATATAGGCCGGAAGTATGTCATATAGAGCCACAGTGTCATATAGAGCCACAGTGTCATATAGAGCCACAGTGTCATATAGAGCCACAGTGTCTTATAGAGCCACATTGTCAAGAGCTGTTGTATAGAGCCACGGTGTCATATAGAGCCACAGTGTCATATAGGGCCACAGTGTCATATGGGCCACAGTCATATAGGGCCATAGTGTCATATAGAGCCACAGTGTCATATAGAGCCACATTATAAGGAGTGTCATAGAGCACAGTGTCATATAGAGCCACCTACAGTGTCATATAGAGCCACGAGAGGCTTACAGTGTCATATAGAGCCACGAGAGAGCTACAGTGTCATGAGCTTGTGTCGCAGAGGCACGAGAGCCACAGTGTCATAGAGCCACGAGAGCCATAGTTTTAGATACATTATATTCAACTCGTATTGGCGTGTGACAAGTTATGTTTGGTAAGAGTAATTTGTATGATTTCTCGGGACCATTTCTCGTTGTGTACACGTATGATATTTGTCAGTCATGTGTTGTTGTGTTTGGGTGAGATTTCAACGCTGGTATATATTGTGATCATAAATGGTGGGTTGTGTTTTTATTGATTTTTTTTTACATTTTACGGTTTTTTTACATTTTATCAATTTTTTTATTTACTTTTTTTTATTTTTTTTGTATTTATTTTGATAAAGAGTAGGTGTTTATATTTATCGCTGTAAGTATTAGCAGTTGACGTTATTATCCGTTCATAGGTAAGTGTAGGTCCAAATATTACCTGTTGTCTCGGTAAGGTTGTCAAAATTATCCGTATACCATTTCGTTTAAGATACCTGCTTTTATATAGGGAGGGGGGAGGCTTACCTGTATATCTCCATGATTAAAATTCTGAGACACCTACCTGGTCTCCTTTCCCTACAGGTAAAGTCGTAGTAACATCTCCTGTGGATCGGGTTAGGTTAGGTTAGGTTAGGTAGACATAAAAACATGTATTTCAACCCCACCATAATATATCCCTCTGTCTTCTACCCCCGTCCCCCCAACACTAACTCTACCCCCCTACACCACCTCCCCTATCCCCACCACCCCTCCCTACCCCTATCCCCCTACCTCACCCCCTCCACTACCATGATTCCCACCCTTAATGTTTGATTTCGCCCACCCCCCACCCCCTTACACACCCTCCCTAGTGTCACCATACATAAGTACTGGTGGTGGTGGATGGTGTAAGTAGTTAGGAGGTACTTGGAGGTAATAATCAGGAGGTACTCGAGGTAATAATCAGGAGGTACTTGGAGGTAATAATCAGGAGGTACTTGGAGGTAATAATCAGGAGGTACTTGGAGGTAATAATCAGGAGGTACTTGGAGGTAATGATGATGAAGTTGTCAAGAGTGGCCTGTAATCCTGAAGCCGGTACAGTACTTAGTGACGGGTTGAGGCGAGTGACCTACCTGACGGTGTTGTAATCCCTGCTGTAGTGGCCGGCTTGCTCACAGGGCCATGGTTGTTGGTGACAGGGCCATGGTTGTTGGTGACCAGGGCCATGGTTGTTGGTGACACAGGGCCATGGTTGTTGGTGACACAGGGCCATGGTTGTTGGTGACACAGGGCCATGGTTGTTGGACACAGGGCCATGGTTGTTGGTGACACAGGCCATGGTTGTTGGTGACACAGGCCATGGTTGTTGGGTGACACAGGGCCATGGTTGTTGGTGACACAGGGCCATGGTTGTTGGTGACACAGGGCCATGGTTGTTGGTGACACAGGGCCATGGTTGTTGGTGACACAGGCCATGGTTGTTGGTGACACAGGGCCATTGTTGTTGGTGACACAGGGCCATGGTTGTTGGGTGACACAGGGCCATGGTTGTTGGTGACACAGGGCCATGGTTGTTGGTGACACAGGGCCATGGATAGCAGACACAGGGCCATGGTTGGTGACACAGGGCCATGGTTGTTGGTGACACAGGGCCATGGTTGTTGGTGAAAATCATAATTCAAGTTTTTTATTATTGTTATTTAAATTTTTATCATTACTACTACTACTACGACTACTACCACTACTACTACTACCACTACCTACTACTACCCCTACTACTACTACGACTACTACCACCCCTACTAGTACTACCACCCCTACTACTACTACGACTACTACCACCACTGTTGATGGACATAAACCCATTAAAGAAGTAATAAATCTGTGAGAGGTGACCGAGCATTATTAAGTTTGGTAACACACCTCTGACCAACACCTCTACTTTCTACTGGATACATCATTAGCGACACTTGAAGGCGACAGATAATACCAGGTTGTGAGGGTGAGTGGTGAGGGTGAGGGTGGAGGGTGAGTGGTGGTGAGGTGAGGGTGGTGGTGAGGGTGAGGGTGGTGAGGGTGAGTGGTGAATGGAGTGGTGATGGTGAGGGTGAATGGTGAGTGGTGGTGGTGAGGGTGAGTGGTGGTGAGGGTGAGTGGTGAATGGTGGTGAACATCTTAGCTCATGGTGGCGCTAGTGATCGTCTTTGTTTTATACTTTACAGAGTTAGGTGTTGATAGTGTGTGTGTGGGGGGTGGTATTCTCTCTCTCTCTTCTCTCTCTCTCAATTAACAATGTATGATCTGTTTATCTCTGTTTTTTCTCTCGCTTCCCATCTCTTCTCCTCCATCCCTCACCTCCCTCCCTCCCTCCCTCCATCCCTTCTCCTCCCTCCCTCACCTCCATCCCTCACCTCCCTTCCTCCGTCACTTCCCCCATGGCCCTCCCTTCGTCAGTAGAGTCATGTCGTCAGCAGTCAATCGTCATGCTGGGGGGTTTTGTCTCGGAGGAACAGATCAACACCACTCTATTTATCCTTGTGAGTTTGTTGCAATGTAGTGTATTAGGTGCAAACTGCTGGGAGCCTCGTTGCACTGTTTGTTGCAAGGTTTCTTTTTCCCGGACCACTCTGCTACTGTTGACTCAAGGGCGATTTGCTGGGGATTTGGTTTAGTTTGGTTTAGGTTTGTTTGTTTGTTTGGTTTGGTTTGTTAGGTGGTTTAGGTGGTTTTAGGTGGTTTGGTTTAGGTTTAGTTTGAGGTTTGGTTTAGGTTTGGTTTAGTTTGGTTTGGTTTAGGTTTGGTTTGGTTTAGGTTTGGTTTGGTTTAGGTTTGGTTTGGTTAGGTTTGGTTTGGTTAGGTTTAGGTTTAGTTTGTGTTGGTTTAGGTTTGTTGTTAGGTTTGGTTGGTTTAGGTTTGGTTTGTTTGTAGGTTTGGTTTGGTTTGGTTGGTTTGGTTAGGTTGGTTTGGTTAGGTTTGGTTTAGGTTAGGTGGTAATGAGTGGTGACCTAACATAATTTTAACTTAGTCTCATCTAACCTAACCCACACACACACACACACACACACACACACACACACACACACACACCCATTCATATAAGTTGAGTTCGAACCTTAGTCCCCGGGGAGTCCCCTCCCCTCTCTTTCTTCTTACACCACCCAGGGCTGCTAAGTGTTGCGTCTGGGACTTACAATACTGTGTTGCTCTCGTCTCGGTCGCCCAGTAGTTGCGGCAACAACTTTATTTTATTAGGAACTTAAGAAACAGCGGATGGGGGTTACAATACACAAATTGTACGTTATTCTAAGGTGTCTTAACTCTGTGTGTGTGTGTGTGTGTGTGGAGAAAGTGTAGAAGTTTAAAGTTGCACAGGAAGGAGAATTTACCCCTCCTCCCCACCTCACCCTCACCTCACTCCTCCCTCATTCTCCTCCCCCTCCTCACCTGTAGCTGATTATCAACAAAACGTGTCATTACTGAACTATTTACCTGTGGGTGTGCTGCTGCTGCTGTGTGTGCCCCCTCCCTTCTCTCTCTCCCCCTCCCTCACCCCACACCCCCCTCACCCCCACCCACCTCTCCCACCATACAGACCAACACACTACCACCACTGATCTCTACTAAACCTTCAGTGTTGTGGGGTATAAAAATTCACCTATTAATTATTTATTATTTTTATTAATTTTTTTTAAGAATTTATGTCATTATCCTGACGTCATCATTGTTATTGTCATTATTATAGTGTTTTTATCATCATAAGTCGTCTTTTTTATCATTATAAATCTTCTTCCCTCCTCCTTTTCCTTATCATTTATGTATAAGAGTAAATACAGATATTATCATTTCTGTAAACGTCTAACTTAACCTGACCTGACCTGACCTAACACTAACCTGACCTAACTAACTAACCTGCTACTAACCTGACACAGCCTAACCTAGCCCTAACTAACACTAACCCTAACCTAACCTAACCTAACACTAACATAACCTAACACTAACCTAATATAACCCTAACACTAACCTAACCTAACCTAACACTAACCTAACCTATCCTTACCAAATAAAGAATTTATTAAGTAAATAAACTTTGATTGATGGAGATGAAGGAGATACGAAGTGTGTGTGTGTGTGTGTGTGTGTGTGTGTGTGTGTGTGTGTGTGTGTGTGTGTGTGTGTGTGTGTGTGTGTGTGTGTGTGTGTGTGTGTGGGAAACAAACACCATAGTCAGGATGGAAGTGTGTTTGTTTAGTTCAAGAAAAATATAAAAAGTTGACCGCGAGAAATACAGGTAAGTTATACCCATACACCTTAATTAGTTACCCAATTTACGAGTTTGTGGTGGAGTGGGTGGTGGTTAGAGGTGGAGTGGGTGGTTGAGGTGGGCAGTGGGTGGTTAGAGGTGGAGCAGGTGGTTAGTTAAAGGTGTAGTTTAGACTTAAATGGTCAGTTCAGGTGGGGTGATAGCCTCCAGTAAGCATGTAATGTATGTATGTAGGTAGGTAGCTACATGGGGGCAGGAAACGGCAACTTCGGTACAAGACAAAAAGTTATGGTTACCAGGTTGTGTAGAGGAGTGTGTGTGTGTGTTGTGTGTGTGTGTGTGTGTGTGTTGTGTGTGTGTGTGTGTGTGTGTGTGTGTTGTGTGTGTGTGTGTGTGTGTGTGTGTGTGTGTGTTGTGTGTGTGTGTGTTGTGTGTGTGTGTGTTGTGTGTGTGTGTGTGTGTTGTGTGTGTGTGTGTGTGTGTGTGTGTGTGTGTGTGTGTGTGTGTGTGTGTGTGTGTGTGTGTGTGTGTGTGTGTGTTGTGTGTGTGTGTGTGTGTGTGTGTGTGTGTGTGTGTGTGTGTGGGATCATAATGTTTATTCCCACAATCACTTCAGTTAATCCCATTAAACCAACTTCCATTTACTACTACTTGACAGGTGCTCTCTCTCTCTCTCTCTCTCTCTCTCTCTCCTCTCTCTCCTCTCTCTCTCTCTCTCTCTCTCTTTCTCCGTCTCCCTCGATCCTTCTTCCACTTCCCTACCTCTCTACGCCACTCTCCCCCCCCACCCCCCACCTCCCCACACCCCCTCCTCTCCTCACCTCCTCCCCTCCTCCCTCACCTCTCCCCCCCCTCATCCATCCCCCACCCCCTCACCCCCCCTCCCCTCACCCCTACCTCCCCCACCCTCATCCCTCCCCCCTCCCTCCCCCACCTCCCCTCACCCCCCTACCTCCCCCCACCCCTCATCCTCCCCACCTCCCCTCCCCCCCACCTCCCCTCACCCCCACCCTACACCCCCTCACCTCCCCACACCCCCTCCCCTCCTCCCCACCCCCTCATCCCTCCCCCACACCCCCCTCACCCCCCACCTCCCTCACCCCCCCACCTCCCCCACCCCTACCTCCCCCACACCCCTCATCCCTCCCCTCCCACCCCCCCATCTCATCACCCTAAATAATACCTCGTTGATTGCTCATTTGCTAGTTTGGATAATCTGGCGGCGACATATGGACGCCAGACCACAGGTGTGTGTGTGTGTGTGTGTGTGTGTGTGTGTGTGTGTGTGCTCTGGATGAGGGGAGTTCTGTGGTGGAAGGAAGGGAGGAAGGGAGACTGTGGAGGGAGGGAGGGAGGGACAGTAGATAAAATTAACCTCCCGTTAAACCCAAAACATTGATCGTGTGTCCAGCTGTTTGTCTGTCTGTCACTCTTCACACATTTAAATCTGTATTTGGTGTATATTGATTAGGTCTCCTCTCCCTCCCTCCTTCCTTATCCTCACTCCCTCCCCTCCCTCCCTCCCCTTCTCCTTCTTATCCTCCCTCCTCCCTCCTCCTCCCTCCCTCCCTCCCTCCCCTCCTCCTTCCTCTTTTTTCTCCTCCTTACCTCCTTCCCTTGCCCCTCCTACTCTCGTCTCTCCCCCTTCCCGTAGTAGTAGGGGAGGAGATAGTGAACCTTGTCACCCCCACACAGACCCTGACCCTACCTCAACTCCGTTAGTCACCTCTCCCTGTTCGTGTTATGTGTCGTCTCTTGTCTTCATTTCCTTCCCTTCTTTTCTCATCTTTCTCCTTTTATATTTGTATTCCCATTTATCTTCACCAATCGTGATATAACACAGGTACTCAAACTATCCAACCAGGAGCGAACTCGTAACAATGGTTTTAGATTTAGGCGCAAGATAGGTAAACATTGGCTTGGAAACAGAGTAGTGGACGAGTGGAAGAAGTTACAAAATATCATCATTAACTCTAATACGCTGGATAGTTTCAAACATAGGTAGCGATAGGGTTATCTTATGTTATCCGCACTCTCCTCTACTCCCCCACACTTACTCACACCCTACCCCCCTCTTTACCTGGGACCCCCCCCCCCTTGTTGCTCGCTCGTCACCTTAACACAGTATTTTATAACACGTCAAACCAAGGTGACGAAATCTCCCCAAATTATCGACAATTTGGGTGAAAAATGGAACCGTGCAGCACAGTGTGTTGTGTCATGTGTGAGTCAGGGGGAGGAGGAAAGGAAAAGAGGGGAGAAGGAGTAGGAGGATGGGGGAGGGGAAAGAGGGTGAAGGAGGGGGAGAGGGGTGGGAAGTCGGTGGGAGATAAGTCCTGTTTTTTTTTGTCCCATTGGAGGTGGGAGGTAAAATTTGTCTTTGTTATGTGTCTTTGTTGTAGTAGTTGTTGTGGTTTTTTGTTGTTTGGTGTGATTATTTTTTTTAAATCTGGGACGGAGGTTGTAAGAGATTTATGGCTTTTGATTTTCATAGTAGAGATAGTAGCTGTAGTGGTGGTAGTAGTATTTTAATTATTATTTTTATTAATATAGATATTTTATTATTGTTATTATCATTATTATTATTATCATCATCATCATTATTATTATTATCATCATCATTATTATTATCATTATCATTATTATCATCATCATTATTATTATCATCATCATTATTATTATCATTATCATTATTATCATCATCATTATTATTATCATCATTATTATTATCATTATTATTATATTATTATTATTGAATTGAATTGAAAAAGTTTATTTAGCCAGAAAAACACAGATACAGAGTGGATAATAATATTTCCCTAAACAGGTTGAATATACCTGCTTTCAAGACAACTCTCCACCTGTGTAATAAACCTTTACCCTCTCTCACCTGTACAGTGTAAGAGAAAGTCCCTCATTACTACCTGTACTAACACGAGCTACAGGTGTGAAACTTGTACCCTTTGAGAGCTTGTTATTATTCCTACAGTTTTATTGATATCTTATGAAGAATTGTTTCACATCTCTGGTCTTGATTTACGTGTGTGTGTGTGTGTGTGTGTGTGTGTGTGTGTGTTTTAGAGATGCTTGTCAGAAGAATGGATCACCTGAAGATTAGCCCCTCCCCACCATAACCACTATTTCTGTTTATTTCATCTCAAGGTTAACCTGTGTTGGTGATAATGGTGGTGTTGGTGTTGGTGGTGTTGGTGGTGCTGGTGTTGGTGCTGGTGGTGCTGGTGTTGGTGGTGCCGGTGTTGGTGGTGTTGGTGTTGGAGGAAGGACATATAACTCAGTGTTTTTAGTCAACAGAATAAGTGTGGTGGTTTAATCTGTTGTCCTTCATTTTCTTGTTTACCTTTCACTTTTTTTTTAATTCTTGTATACACGTTTTTAGCTCAGTTATCATGTGTGTGTGTGTGTGCGTGTCTGTGTGTCTGTTTTTTTAAATTTGGATGTTGATATGTATTAGATGGGGTACACACACACACACACACACACACACACACACCTACCTGTCATTAAGAGACACAGGTAGTAATTACAGTGCGAGTGAGTGAGGCAATGTGTTTAGTTCTCAGTAATTTAATGAAATACAGAACACAAAAACGTTCTCACCTGTGTGTGTTTACATTGTACCTGTCGCTCGCTGCCTCAATCTAAGGTTAATTGGGTGAGAACTGGACGACTACAGGTACGCTAATATGTGCGGGTCACCTTGTTCTGACTACACATTGTTTGGTAATGGACAGGTGGTGTGTGTGTGTGTGTGTGTGTGTGTGTGTGTGTGTGTGTGTGTGTGTGTGTGTGTGTGTGTGTGTGTGTGTGTGTGTGTGTGTGTGTTATGATCATAGTTTGGTGTACACTGCCTTAGTAACCCAATGTAACATAACACAGCCTAGATCAGGTTAGCCTCTCCTGCCCCTGATGGTGTGGTGGTGACGGAACGGTGACGGAGGCTCAAGTTTGGCTGTAGGAGGAGGCTGAGTGTTGTATAGGGGTGATGGTCACTGACACACACACACAAGAAGAAACCTCGTTTGTCTTAATGTAATTGTGGGGCGGCCATGACCCTGTGTCTTATCCCTGGCCACCAAATTCACCTACGTGTGTGTGTGTGGGGGGGGGGCATTGAGGCAGTTCGTCGTGCTTAAATCACTCGTCGCACTTCTTCATCCTTCCCTCCCTTTCTTCCCTCCTCCTCCTCCTCCTCCTCTCTACCCCCTACACTGCCCAAAACGGTGTGCCAGTCACCACGTCAAGTAAGTCCTCCTCCCTGCCCCCACCTACAGTCATCAGCAAGACCCAAAAGTCTTCCTTCTTCGGTAATCCCCCCCCCATCAGGTGATCAGCTCCAGGTGTGTGTGTGATAGTCTGTCTACCTGGTGGTGGAGCTCAGTGTGAATCACCTAGTTGAGTATTTAAGGTGTTGTCTTACTCTCTGAATGGCCTTTGACATAGTGTTTGTTGTTGCTCTATAGGTACCGATCATCGCCCCGGGCCGTAAGGTTGTGAGGCCCGTGTGTAGAACGAAGTGCGGTACTGGTGTGGCTAGGAAGGTGTGACTTGTGAGGTGTGACTTGTGAGTGTGACTTGAGGTGTGACTTGTGAGTGTGACTTGAGAGGTGTGACTTGTGAGGTGTGACTTGAGAGGTGTGACTTGAGAGGGTGTGACTTGGGAGGTGTGACTTGAGAGGTGTGACTTGGGAGGTGTGACTTGGGAGGTGTGACTTGAGAGGTGTGACTGGAGGTGTGACTTGTGAGGTGTGACTTGAGAGGTGTGACTTGAGGTGTGACTTGGGAGGTGTGACTGGGAGGTGTGACTTGTGAGGTGTGACTTGGGAGGTGTGACTTGTGAGGTGTGACTTGAGAGGTGTGACTTGGGAGGTGTGACTTGTAGTGTGACTTGAGAGGTGTGACTTGTGAGGTGTGACTTGAGGTGTGACTTGGAGGTGTGACTTGAGAGGTGTGACTTGGGATGTGTGACTTGGGATGTGTGACTTGAGAGGTGTGACTTGAGAGGTGTGACTTGAGAGGTGTGACTTGAGAGGTGTTTTTCTGTCCTATGTCTTCACTACCTCAACAGTGTGTGTGTGTGTGGCAGCAGTGGTGGTGGTGGTGGGGGAGGGCGGTGTGGTGGGGGGGTCCTCAGATCAACACCTCAAGTCCCGTGTTAATTGTCGTGGAGGAGAATTTCACGCTGGTCTTTTTCTGTGTCTCCCCCCAATACAGTACTTCCCTCTTGGCTGGAGTGTGTGCGGATGCGGGGTGTGGGTGGTGCAGGTGCGGGAAGTGAGTGATGTGGGTGCGGGGTGTGGGTGGTACAGGTGCGGATGTGGGTAGTACCTCTCTCTCTCTCTCCCACCATTCTCAAAGGGTTTTATTGTCCAGTCTGTTAGTGGATTGTGAGTGGGCCGCGGGTAGGGGTTCTCAAGTACTCCAGTTAACAGTCAAGTGCAGTAGTTAACTGTGTGTGTGTGTGTGTGTGTGTGTGTGTGTGTGTGTGTGTGTGTGTGTGTGTGTGTGTTCGTTCTCACGGATTGGGAGAATGAGGATAAATCAGGTGTCACGCTCCGACTCCCTCTAACACCTGGAAGTTCCTCTCTCTCTCTCTCTCTCTCTCTCTCTCTCTCTCTCTCTCTCTCATGGAAGCAAGTCTTAGACGCACACACACACACACACACACACCATCTCTTTATGAAGGTGTCTGGTGGTGTACATCACTGGTGGTCACAGGTGTCAACATCCTCGTGGATCTCTTCTTCTCGTCTTACACATATTGCCAAAATTTTTTTCCTTTTTTCGGGTTTGACGTGAGAATCTGAGGAGAACTACTCTCAGCGATTTCTACCTGTACAGTAAATACCTGTGTGTGGTGTCTCGCCTCAGCAGGTCCGGCTCAGGTATTCGCTAACTACACCTTTTGTTGATTTACTGAGCAGTGTGGTCACCAATGAGGGTTTGGAGTGGTGTTGGCAGCGTATTTTTCTGAGTGTTTATAAAGCAGGAGATGTTGGCTAGTGCACCGACCGCTGGGTTATTACTACACAGGTGTGAGTCGCCATCATCTACCTGTCCCCCCTCCCTAGTATCACAAACTCGTACTTCCTCACCGATAAATTTAGGCCATCTAACTAATGACTGGAACCATCTGATAACAACACGACATTAGTGAAATTTCTGAGTCGTTTTTTGGCCGTCGTGTTGTGTCAGTGAGAGAACTAGTTTAATGCGTTCTCACACCTGTATTTAGGCTGGGTGGGCGGGGTGGGGTGGGTGGGTGGAGGGGGGGAACTTTGGACGTTGCGGATCTTTAGAGAATCTGGAGCCCCCAACCTCTCTCTCTCTCTCTCTCTCTCTCTCTCTCTCTCTCTCCAGGGGTTGACTGTTAGATTGGGTGGTGTGGTAACCTGTCAGTCTCCAGTCCCTCGTTCCCGATTGACAGGATATAGTGGGTGATGACTGACCATAACACACACACACACACACACACATTGCCCCAAACTGTCACTGTCAAAACTAGTCTAAAATATTCCCGGAGAAGCTGCCGTAACACTGCAAACCCAACCCAACCCAACCCAACACAGCCCAACAGCAGCAACCCAGCCCAACAGCAACCCAGCAACAGCAACCCAACTTAGCAACACAACCCAGCAGCAGCCCCAGCCTGGCAGCAACTAGCAACCCAACAGCAACCCAACCCAGCCTAGCCCAGCAACCCAACCCAACAGCAGCAGCCCAACAGCAACCCAGCCCAGCCCAGCAACAGCCCAGCACAACAGCAGCCCAACCTCAACCTAACAACACTAACAGCAACAGCAACAACAACCCAACCCAACCCAGCAACAGCCCAGCCCAACAACAGCAACCCAGCAACCCAGCCCAACCCAGCAACAACAACAGCCCAGCCCAGCCCAACAACAACCCAACCCAGCAACCCAACCCAACCCAACAGCAACCCAGCAACCCAACAGCAGCCCAACAGCAGCAACCCAACCAGCAACCCAACAACAGCAACCCAACCCAGCAGCAACCCAACAGCAGCCCAGCCAACCCAACCCAACCCAACCCAACCCAACCCAACCCAACCCAACCTAACCCAACCTAACCATTTCTCTGGCTTTCCCCGGTGTTGCTGAGCGCCAGACAAACAGTTTCCACGAAGGTATTGGACACATTAGTGGCCCCTCGACCAACCGCATATTTCACGCCTCAAGATACTTGGCTAAATACCTTCTCCTCCTCCTCCAGCGTCAGAGTCACCCATCCTTCATTTCCGGGCAATGTGTGTACACCTGTAGCCCCATCACCTGTGTGTAGCCCATATCACCTGTGTGTACACCTGTAGTCCCCATCACCTGTGTGTGTACACCTGTAGCCCCCCATCACCTGTGTGTACACCTGTGTGTACACCTGTAGCCCATCACCTGTGTGTACACCTGTAGCCCCATCACCTGTGTAGTCCCCATCACCTGTGTGTACACCTGTAGTATCACCTGTGTGTACACCTGTAGTCCCCATCACCTGTGTGTACACCTGTAGCCCCCATCACCTGTGTGTACACCTGTAGTCCCCATCACCTGTGTTTCACCTGTAGCCCCCATCACCTGTGTACACCTGTAGCCCATCACCTGTGTGTACACCTGTAGCCCATCACCTGTGTGTACACCTGTAGCCCCCATCACCTGTGTGTACACCTGTAGCCCCCATCACCTGTGTGTACACCTGTAGCCCCCATCACCTGTGTGTAGTCCCCATCACCTGTGTGTTACACCTGTGGCCCCATCACCTGTGTGTACACCTGTAGCCCCCATCACCTGTGTAGTCCCATCACCTGTGTATACACCTGTAGCCCTCATCACCTGTGTGTACACCTGTAGCCCCCATCACCTGTGTGTAGTCCCCATCACCTGTGTGTACACCTGTAGCCCCCATCACCTGTGTGTACACCTGTAGCCCCATCACCTGTGTGTAGTCCCCATCACCTGTGTGTACACCTGTAGCCCCATCACCTGTGTGTACCCTGTAGCCCCCATCACCTGTGTGTAGTCCCCATCACCTGTGTGTACACCTGTAGCCCCCATCACCTGTGTGTACACCTGTAGCCCCCATCACCTGTGTGTACACCTGTAGCCCCCATCACCTGTG
Source organism: Homarus americanus (assembly GCF_018991925.1). NCBI lineage: Eukaryota > Metazoa > Arthropoda > Malacostraca > Decapoda > Nephropidae > Homarus > Homarus americanus. Next base: position 591,552 of record NW_024732440.1, on the reverse strand, counting down.
TGTGACACCTGTAGCCCCCATCACCTGTGTGTAGTCCCCAACACCTGTGTGTACACCTGTAGCCCCCATCACCTGTGTGTCACCTGTAGCCCCATCACCTGTGTGTACACCTGTAGCCCCATCACCTGTGTGTACACCTGTAGCCCCCATCACCTGTGTGTACACCTGTAGCCCCCATCACCTGTGTGTACACCTGTTGCCCCCATCACCTGTGTGTACACCTGTAGCCCCCATCACCTGTGTGTAGTCCCCAACACCTGTGTGTACACCTGTAGCCCCCATCACCTGTGTGTACACCTGTAGCCCCCATCACCTGTGTGTACACCTGTAGCCCCCATCACCTGTGTGTGCACCTGTGGCCCATCACCTGTGTGTACACCTGTAGCCCCCATCACCTGTGTGTACACCTGTAGCCCATCCTGTGTGTGTACACCTGCTAGCCCCATCACCTGTGTGTACACCTGTAGCCCCCATCACGTGTGTGTGTACACCTGTAGCCCCATCACCTGTGTGTACACCTGTAGCCCCCATCACCTGTGTGTAGTCCCCAACACCTGTGTGTACACCTGTTGCCCCATCACCTGTGTGTAGTCCCCAACACTGTGTGTACACCTGTAGCCCCCATCACCTGTGTGTAGTCCCCAACTCCTGTGTGTACACCTGTAGCCCCCATCACCTGTGTGTAGTCCCCAACACCTGTGTGTACACCTGTAGCCCCCATCACCTGTGTGTACACCTGTAGCCCCCATCACCTGTGTGTACACCTGTAGCCCCCATCACCTGTGTGTACACCTGTAGCCCATCACCTGTGTGTACACCTGTAGCCCCCATCACCTGTGTGTACACCTGTAGCCCATCACCTGTGTGTACACCTGTAGCCCCATCACCTGTGTGTACACCTGTAGCCCCCATCACCTGTGTGTACCTGTAGCCCATCACCTGTGTGTACACCTGTAGCCCCCATCACCTGTGTGTACACCTGGAGTCCATCACCTGTGGTATGCCTGGAGCCCATCACCTGTGTGTACACCTGTAGCCCCCATCACCTGTGTGTACACCTGGAGTCCATCACCTGTGTGTACACCTGTAGCCCCCATCACCTGTGTGTACACCTGGAGTCCATCACCTGTGTGTGACCTGTAGCCCCCATCACCTGTGTGTACACCTGTAGCCCCCATCACCTGTGTGTACCTGTAGCCCCATCACCTGTGTGTAGTCCCCATCACTGTGTGTACACCTGAGCCCCATCACCTGTGTGTACTGGCCCATCACCTGTGTGACCAGTCCATCACCTGTGTGTACCTGTAGCCCATCACCTGTGTGTACACTGTAGCCCCATCACCTGTGTGTACACCTGGAGTCCATCACCTGTGTGTACACCTGTAGCCCCCATCACCTGTGTGTACCTGTAGTCCATCACCTGTGTGTACCTGTAGCCCCATCACCTGTGTGTACACCTGTAGCCCCATCACCTGTGTGTACACCTGTAGCCCCATCACCTGTGTGAGTCCCATCCTGTGGCCGCATCACCTGTGTGTACCTGTAGCCCCATCACCTGTGTGTACACCTGTAGCCCCCATCACCTGTGTGTACACCTGGCCCCATCACCTGTGTGAGTCCCCATCACCTGTGTGTACACCTGTAGCCCCATCACCTGTGTGTACCTGTGCCCCATTTTTACATAAATTTCTTACCATCATATTTTTGTATTATTTTATTCTATTTCATTTCATCTCCGTTTCATTATCATCTATTTTCATTTGCATTCATATTTATTTCAACGTCATTATTTGTTTTATTTCATTTTATCGATAGTTTATGTTAATTTATTCATTATTTTCTTTTATTTCATCAATTTTATTTCCCTCTTGTTAATACCATTTTGAGCTTTTTCTTTCATTATTTTTTTTTCATTTCATTCCTTCAATCTATTTTCTCTATTGATTTTTCGTCACTAACAGGAGGAGAGAGAGAGAGAGAGAGAGAGAGAGAGAGAGAGATGTACTGCAGCCTCTCCTTCAGTCCGGTGTGTGTGGCATGATGGATTCTTAAAGGTAAATGCGTTTAGGTTAGGTTAGGTTAGGTTAGGTTAGGTTAGATTAGGTTAGGTTAGATTAGGTTAGGTTGGATTAGATTAGGTTAGGTTAGATTAGGTTAGGTTAGATTAGGTTGGGTTATTTGGTTTAAGTCATTTAAAAATATGGAAATTCAATGGACAAATGACCACAGTTTATTCGGCGGAAGGCTTCACCGTTTACCCTTGATGAGCTGGAGATTTGAACGCTGGTGTGGTAATGATCTGAGAGGGAGGGAGAGCTGAGAGGGAGGAGGAGCAGAGAGGGAAGGGGAGCTGAGGAGGGAGGGGGGAGCTGAGGAGGGAGGGGGAGCCGAGGGAGGAGGAGCAGAGAGGGAAGGGGAGCTGAGAGGAGGAGGAGCAGAGAGGGAAGGGGAGCTGAGAGGAGGGGGGGGCCGAGGAGGGAGGGAGGAGCAGAGGGAAGGGAGCTGAGAGGGAGGGAGCCGAGAGGGAGGGAAGCTGAGAGGGAGGGAGAGCAGAGGGAGGGGAGCTGAGAGGGAGGGGGAGCCGAGGAGGGAGGGAGAGCTGAGAGGGAGGGAGCTGAGAGGGAGGCTGAGCTGAGAGGGAGGGAGCTGAGAGGAAGGGGACCGGGGAGGGAGGGATGAGAGGGAGGCAGGGGAGGTGGAGCAGAGAGGGAGGGAGAGCTGAGTGGGATTGAGAGAGGTTGAGCTGAGAGGGTTAGGTTAGGTTAGACTAGAGTTAGGTTAAGGTTAGGTTTTGTGTATCATTAGGATTAAGGTGAAATAAACTCGGGTGTCTAATCTTCACGTGATCATATTTATTGTAGTGGAATTTCTTAATTAATTTGCCTGGTGTGTTTACAGATGCGGAACACCTGAGGGAGTGACACAGGTGCAACAGGTGAGTCTGGCTAATGATTATTATTTTTTTTTTTTTATTAGTCACTTGCTCGTAGCTGATGTGTGATACGTGAGGTAAAATGTGGTGTGTGTGTGTGTGTGTGTGTGTGTGTGTGTGTGTGTGTGTGTGTGTGTGTGTGTGTGTGTCAGTCACGATGTAAAAGGTGAAGGTCTCCCCATCTGGTGCAAGGCCTCTTGATCGCCAGTACGAGCGATCAACAGCGCCTGACGTTCTCTCTCCCTTTAGGTCAACTCTTGTCTCATGTTATATACTCATAAAATTTTAACGCCAGGGTGAGCAGTTAACAGCGCCTGACGATCTTGGGGCCGAGAACAGTTTTAGCGCCAGTATGAGCATTCACAATCGCCTGACGTTCACCTCTACTCTTCATTGATACGTACGCCGAAACTACGCCAGGCTCGTGTTCGCCCACTTTCCTTTTTGCCATCTTGAGGATCGCCTGGCGTTTCAGTCCGCCCCGTAATGATAGACTTAGGGAAACTACGCCAGACGAACACACTCGCCCGCCTTCTGCCTCTACCAACTCTTCTTTATGGCACCTGTATGTATTATGGCAGGAGAAGGGAGGGGGAAGGGGAGGCTTGTTGGTAGTGTTATTGTGGAGAGAGGTTGGCTACAGGGGAATTAACTAAGGGGGAGGTAGACGGGGAAAAAAGAGTCGGGGAAAGTTCGTTTTAGTGAGAGAGAGAGAGAGAGAGAGGTGTGTGTGTGTGTGTGTGTGTGTGTGTGTGTGTGTGTGTGTGTGAGAGAGAGAGAGACGTGTGTGTGTGTGAGAGAGAGAGAGAGGGGGGGTGGCTACAAGCGGTTGGTGACCTCATCACCTCAGCACGGCACCAGTTTCCGGACACAACATCCAGTACAGTACTCTTCCCTCCTCCTCCTCCTCCTCCTCTTCCTCCTCATTCTCTTCCCCCTGCTCCTCCTCTTGAGACTCTTCCTTCTTTCTCTTCCTCCTCTTGAGACTCTTACCCCTCTTCCTCCTCCTCCTCCTACCCTCTCATCTTCTTCTTCTTCAATTTGTTAAACTAAACTAATCTTCCTCTTCACGTGTATATCATCTTTCTCATTTAAGACGGACAGGTGAGCAGGGAGAGGTGAGTGAGGAAGACCGTGGGATCGTGGACGCGTGTATCTCTCTCTCTCTCTCTCTCTCTCACACACACACACACACACACACACACACACACACGTCTCTCTCTCTCTCTCTCTCTCTCTCTCTCCAGTTCGTTTCCACCTTCTCTTTATTTATATTTTTTCTTATTCCTAGTTCTTTAATATCACTTTTTTCGTTCTATTATTTATATTTTATTTATTTTTCTTCATCTTCTTTTTCCTCTCTTTGGTTAACGACAGTGGTGGTCAGTCTTGGAGGGCGTCGGGGTAGTGGCCTGACCTTAACCTAACCTAACCTTACCGTGACCTAGCCTTAGCCCAACCTAACCTAACCTAACCTAACCTAACCTTAACTTAACCTAACATGACCTAGCAACTTAACCTAACCTAACCTAACCTAACTTAACCTAACCTAACCTAACCTAACCTTAACCTAACCTAACCTTACCTTACTTTTACCTTATCTGGACCTGAGGGGAATCAAGGTCTTATCCAGGAAGTAATGGTCGTCAAGAGCAGTGATTGTCCGTCCGGTTGTTAGGAGGTGGCCATCGTCTGGACACCTACGGGGTTGACTCAGGAGGTGGCCATCGTCTGGACACCTACAGGTTGACTCAGAGGTGGCATCGTCTGGACACCTACGGGGTTGACTCAGGAGGTGGCCATCGTCTGGACATCAGGGTTGACTCAGGAGGTGGCCATCGTCTGGAACACCTACGGGTTTTGACTCAGGAGGTGGCCATCGTCTGGACACCTACGGGGTTGACTCAGGAGGTGACCATCGTCTGGACACCTGGGGTTGACTCAGGAGGTGGCCATCGTCTGGACACCTACGGGGGTTGACTCAGGGTGGCCATCGTCTGGACACTTACAGGGTTGACTCAGGAGGTGGCCATCGTCTGGACACTTACGGGGGTTGACTCAGGAGGTGGCCATCGTCTGGACACCTACGGGGTTGACTCGGGAGGTGGCCATCGTCTTGGACCTACGGGGTTGACTCAGGAGGTGGCCATCGTCTGGACACCTACGGGGTTGACTCAGGAGGTGGCCATCGTCTGGACACCTGGGGTTGACTCAGGAGGTGGCCATCGTCTGGACACCTACGGGGTTGACTCAGGAGGTGGCCATCGTCTGGACACCCTACGGGGGTTGACTCAGGAGGTGGCCATCGTCTGGACACCTACGGGGTTGACTCAGGGAGGTGGCCATCGTCTGGACACTTACGGGGTTGACTCAGGAGGTGGCCATCGTCTGGACACCTACGGGGTTGACTCGGGAGGTGGCCATCGTCAGGAAAGCCGTCGGGCGGGTGGGGTGGGACACCATGATCACTGGCAGGGTGAGGGAGGGGGAGTGAGGGAGGGGGGTAGGGGAGGAGGGGAGGTGGGGAGGAAGGGGGGAGAGTGAGGGGGGGGAGGGAGAGGATGCGTGATCGACTGGGCAGAACATGATGATGCTTCTCCCATTTCCTCTTGGGTGTTAGGAAGGCCACTTATTTCGTCCACCACCACCACCTGTCCGCCCACTGGCCACCTCGTCCACCACCACCACCTCGTCCACCCTCACCACCTCGTCCGCCCACTGCCCACCTCGTCACCTCACCACCTCGTCCGTCCACCTCGTCCACCACCACCACTCGTCACCTCACCTCGTCTCGCCCGCCATTTCTTCACCACCACCACCTCGTCCACCACCACCACCTCGTCCACCACCACCTCGTCCACCACCACCACCACCTCGTCCACCACCACCACCTCGTCCACCACCACCTCGTCCACCACCACCACCACCACCTCGTCCACCACCCTCGTCCCTACCACCACCACCTCGTCCACACCCACCACCTCGTCCACCCCACCACCACCACCTCGTCCACCACCACCACCTCGTCCGCACCACCACCACCTCGTCACCACCACCTCGTCCACCACCACCACCTCGTCCACCACCCTCGTCACCACCACCACCACCTCGTCCACCACCACCCACCTCGTCCACCACCACCACCTCGTCCACCACCACCGCTACCACCACCACCACCACCTCGTCCACCACCACCACCTCGTCACCACCACCACCTCGTCCACCCCACCACCTCGTCACCACCACCTCGTCCACCACCACCACCACCTCGTCCACCACCACCACCTCGTCCACCACCACCACCACCACCTCGTCCACCACCACCACCTCGTCCACCACCACCACCTCGTCCACCACCCTCGTCCACCACCACCACCTCGTCCACCACCACCACCACCTCGTCCACCACCACCACCACCTCGTCCACCCATAGCTGCCTCTGGAACAAATAAGGGACTGAGAGCTCTTGTTTTTGTTTTATTTTGTTGTTTTATTTGTTTTGTTTGT
>NW_024732440.1:132613-582613 GCF_018991925.1 Homarus americanus | reverse complement strand
GTGGGTCTGACGGATAAAACTAACCTAACCTAACCCTAACCTAACCCATCCCAACCTGACTAATTAAACACCTATGTAAATCTCTTCTCTAGGGTGTGGTATGGTAGTGTATTTGCCCGTGTGTGTGTTGTGGTGTCGGGTGTATCCATGACTACAGTTAGTTGATGGTCGACACCTTGATCAAAGCGTTTAGTCCAGTCGAGGTAGGTGGGGTTTTTCGCTTCCGTGAGAATTGACTGTGATGGAGTTGAGATTGAACGAAGGGAAATAATTACCTGCTACACCTACACCTTCAGGTAGATGGGGGACAGGTGTACAAAATGTGGGGGTGGGGGTGGGTGTGTGTTTGTTTGTTTGATTTATCTCTACACACACACACACACACACACACACACACACACACACACACACACACACACAGCCATCTCCAGGGTTGGATTCCCTTCATTAAATAATCGAACAAAAATCACCAACACTGGACGACCCATTTCAAGAGTGGAATTGAAACCAGATAAAAGTTGAGATTGATTGTGAATAATTGAGAGTGGGTTGACGAGGTGTGTGTGTGTGTGTGTGTGTGTGGGCAAGACTTAGTTTAGTTTTGTTTAGACAATTTTTTTTCTGTAATTATATATATTTTTTTTAGTTTTATTTTAAGATTCATTTATGTATTTATTTATTTTTAAATGTTTATTTTTGTATTCATATGTTTCCAAGCTCCCCTCCTCCCCCCCTCCCTCCTCCCCCCTCCCTACCCTCCCCCCACCACTCACCACCCATCAATTCTTATATTTACAGATTTATTTTTATTTTTTTCTATTTACAATTTGTTGTTTGGGGAAGAAAATAACCCTCAAGATTTTTAATTACACTTGATAAATTTTTTTCCACCTGACATCAAACACTTTAATGAACACTTTAAAACCACCCTTACTACCACCATAACCACCACCACCACTTATTGCCTCTGGGTGACGTGATGGATATATCCGCTGCATGTGTGGGTCACGGCTCTTTACCCACCTCCTCCTCCTCCTTCTTCCGTCAGCCACTCCTTCACCGCCTCTACCACAATATTGATGGGGGGAGGGAGGGTGATGGGGTGGGGTGGGGAGGGAGGGAGGTAGTATTACGTGTTATGCTTTCATAGTATTAGTAGAGGCTGTATCTCTTGCTGTTGTTGTGTACTCAGTGTATGATTTTTGTATTATTTGTTTTGTATTCTTGTAGTTTTAAATAATTATGTGTGTGTTTGTTGTGAGTGATTGTGTCTTTGTTATTTAATGTTATTTGTCCTTTTAATATCGTGGGTAGATTTTTTTTTTTTTGTTGAGTGGTTGTCTCGTGTCATCACGACTTGTGTATGTGGAAGTCAGGTGAAGTGGTGTGTGTGTGTGTGTGTGTGTGTGTGTGTGTGTGTGTGTGTGTGTGTGTGTGTGTGTGTGTGTGTGTGTGTGTGTGTGTGTGTGTGTGTGTGTGTGTGTGTGTGTGTGTGTGTGTGTGTGTGTGTGTGTGTGTGTGTGTGCTCTGGGATGTGGTTGTTACAGGCTACTGCTCTCTCATCTACAGCATCCAGTGTTTATTTGTGTGTGTGTGTGTGTGTGTGTGTGTGTGTGTGTGTGTGTGTGTGTGTGTGTGTGTGTGTGTGTGTGTGTGTGTGTGTGTGTGTGTGTGTGTGGCCCCAGTCCTAATAGGCCCCTAAATCCTACTGGGCCCTTAATTGAATGTCGTTAAAACTCTCGAGTAATTAGGTTAGGTTAGGTTTTGATAGGTTAGGTTAGTTTAGGTTTTGATGGGTTAGGTTAGGTTAGGTTTTGATGGGTTAGGTTAGGTTTTGATGGGTTAGGTTAGGTTTTGATGGGTTAGGTTAGGTTAGGTTTGATGGGTTAGGTTAGGTTAGTAATTTGTGGGATTTAAGGAAGGTTTAGATAGAACCCCTGGACAGGTTATGTTGAGTGTTTTACAATCGGTCCATAAATCATCTGTCTGTCTGTCATCAATCTTTCTCTTTCGTTGACTTTGTTTACTGTATTTGTGTGTAGCTTAACGTCGGGGCGGGGCGGGGCGGGGCTGTCTGGGGCGAGTGAAGCAGGTCAACCACTTTCCACGGAACAGGTGTCACGAACCGTCTTTAATTAGGGTTCGCACGCAGGTACACGGGTGTCGCTGGTGAGTTGTGTTTCAGTACCACAGTCCCTGAAACTCTGGTGTTGTGTCTAAGAGCTTGGAGACTTGTGCTTGTCGGGGGTGAAGGCAGTAAATGGCTAGTGATGGTGGTACAGTGATAATGGTGGTGATGGTGGTACAGTGATGGTGGTGGTCGTATAGTGATGGTGGTACAGTGATGATGTTGGTGGTGGTACAGTGATAATGGTGGTGATGGTGGTACAGTGATGGTGGTGGTCGTATAGTGATGGTGGTACAGTGATGATATTGGTGGTGGTACAGTGATAATGGTGGTGATGGTGGTACAGTGATGATGGTGGTGATGGTGGTACAGTGATGATGATGGTCGTATAGTGATGGTGGGTGCAGTGATGATATTGGTGGTGGTACAGTGATGGTGGTGGTGGTGGTAAGTGATAATGGTGGTGGTGGTGGTACAGTGATGGTGATGGTCGATATAGTGATGGTGGTACAGTGATGGTGGTGGTACAGTGATGGTGATGGTGGTACAGTGGTGTTGGTGGTGGTGGTACAGTGATGATGGTGATGGTGGTACAGTGATGATAGTGGTGGTGGTACAGTGATGATAGTGATGGTGGTACAGTGATGATGGTGGTACAATGATGATGGTGATGGTGGTACAGTGATGATAGTGGTGGTGGTACAGTGATGATAGTGATGGTGGTATGGTGATGGTCCAGTGATGGTGGTGGCGGTTCAATAGTGATGTTGGTCCAGTGGCTGTGGTGACCCAATGATGGTGACAGGGTGATGCGGTACAAAGTGGACTAACAGTATGGTGTATTGTGCCAGAGATCAGGTGATAATATGATACCAAGGTGAGGCGTAATTAAGGTGTGTGTTTGGGGGTCACCTGTACAGACGAGTGAGAACCAACTCATTACTCTGGAAAAAAGAAAAGTGATATTTATAAAATTCTCAAAAGACAAAGAAAAACAAACAAACAAAATTAAACTAATCATCTGCCGTTCATTTAACCATTGTGTGTAACTATAAGACTCACTGTGTGTGTGTGTGTGTGTGTGTGTGTGTGTGTGTGTGTGTGTGTGTGTGTGTGTGTGTGTGTGTTGCCTCACACATGTACTCTGTGCAGTGTGAGTCAGGCGGCGTCCCATCTCTGACTGTATAAGAACATAAGAACAAGAAAATAAGGAGTCTGCAATAGGCCGGTTGGCCTGTGCATGGCAGCTCCTGTCGAGAGTTACTACCACTCTCTATCATCCATGAATCTATCCAGCCTCCTTTTGACTTTCAGAGTTCCAGCACTTACTACAAGGTTGCTAAGCTTGTTCCTCGTCCACCACCCTATTTGTGAACCAGTTTCTTCCTATCTCCTCCTAAACCTAAACTTATCCAACTTGAATCCGTTGCTCCGAGTCTATCCTGCTCGGATATATAAGAACTTTATCTATATCCCTTTTATTGATTCCTTTCACCATTGAATACTTCTTCATATCTCCCCCACTCTTCGTCTTTCTAGGGAATGCAAGTTTAGTTTCTTTAACCTATCCTGATATGGAAGGTTTCTAAGTCGGAATCATTTTCGTCATTCTTCGCTGCACCGACTCTAGTGAATTTATATCCATTCTATAATAGGGGCACCAGAACTGAACCGCATAATCGAGGTGCGGCCTGACTAGCGCAAGATATAGTTGCAATAAGACCTCTGCACTCTGATTACTTACACTTCTAGATATAAAACCTAATACTCTAGGTTCGATGACCCTAAGAAATCTCCTCCTCAAATTCCCAGGTGATTTTTGTTTACCTTCAAGATATTGAATTTTGCTTCATCTTCCCATGAAACTATAGGTGTGTGTGTGTGTGTGTGTGTGTGTGTGTGTGTGTGTGTGTGTGTGTGTGTGTGTGTGTGTGTGTGTGTGTGTGTGTGTGTGTGATTGTTGTTGGTAGTAATTTAGTGTCACATTATTAGCTGGGATAACAGATAGTAGTAATTACCCGTATGCCGTTATTTCTCACATGGCCCGTCACAGTTGGTTAGTTCACGTGTAGGATTATAATAAGGTGTACACGGGGGGAGAGGTGAGCTGCTACCTACCTGCTGGGGAGATGGAATTAGGAAGTGTGGTGACGGCAGGTGAGAGACTCACAGCACAGGATGGTGGGAGGCCCTCACTCAAGTGTTTATAGATACTAGTAGTTGTTGTTGTTGTTGTTGTTTGTTGGTGGTGATGGTGGTGTTGATGGTGGTGGTGGTGGTGGTGTTGATGGTGGTGGTGGTGTTGATGAGGAACCGTTCAGCCATGTTACTGTAGACCGTCCACCTGGGCAGGGTGGGTGGGGCAGGAGGCGGGGCAGGGGTGGGGAGGGATAGGAGGCGGGGCAGGGGGTGGGAGGATAGGAGGCGGGGCAGGGGGTGGGAGGATTGGAGGCGGGGCAGGGGTGGGAGGGATAGGAGGCGGGCAGGGGTGGGAGGGATGAGGAGGGAGGCGGGGCAGGGGGTGGGAGGGATAGGAGGCGGGGCAGGGGTGGGGGATAGGAGGCGGGGCAGGGGGGTGGGAGGGGCAGGTACCTATAGTGTAAATAACTCAGGTGGGGTAGAAAAGAGAAGTGATTCACCAGCGGCACGGAAGATGGTAATTTGGGGGCGGCCATTGTTCATGATGACCCCGGCTGGCTGAGCTCTACCACGCCCACACCCACGCACGCAGGTGGGGGGGAGGCGTGTGTCCTATGTGGGTGGAGGCGTGTGTCATAATGTGCAACTAAGAGAGAGAGAGAGAGAGAGAGAGTGTTTAATTATCATCATCATCATCATCATCATCTAGACCTGAAATTAATTTGTTTGTGTACAGTGAGTGTGTGTTGTGGTGGCCGTCATGAGAGCTACTCACAACATAACACATATGATGTTAACTGGATTAAATACGTTAGGTTAGGTTAGGTTAGGTTAGGTTAGGTTAGGTGTGTATATGTGTCCACCCACCCGACCTTGGTACCAGACACAGGAGCTCTGAGTGTGTGTAAAAGACCTTCCTTCCACCTCATAATTACTGTATCCATCACAACAGGTAAACAAGCCCTGTGTACCACCCACGGCGGCCATCAGTGTTTGTGCCCCCCTGAAGGTGGCGATAGTTAGAGTGGTTGTTTAATTGCGTCGTTTGTTGAGCATTTCCAAACTTTCCAGCCATTATGACCAGCAGTTAACTTAGTGCACGTCATAACAAGTGTTGGTAAGAGTGATGGCCGTGTTGTCGTCCGCATGAATCACAGGTAAACATGTTGACTGAAATTACAGGTGAGGCGGCGGGGAGAGTGAACAGCGGCGTCACCAGGAAGTAACCTCACTATTAGGCAATGATACAGTAGCTGGAGGTGTGGGGGGGCAGGTGTGTGTGTGGGGGGGCAGGTGTGTGTGGGGGGGCAGGGTGTGTGTGGGGGTAGGTTTACAAATCCGGTATATTATGGCCATTTTTTCGTCCACAGTCTATAATGGGTGTCTCTGGTTAATAATCTCACCACTCACCACCTCCTACCCTCACCACCACCTACCTCACCGCCACCTACCTCACCACCACCTACCCCTCACCACCACCTTCCTCACCACCACCTTCCTCACCACCACCTACCCCTCACCACCATCTACCCCTCACCACCACCCCTGCCCCTCACCACCTTCCTCCACCACCACCTACCCCTCACCACCACCTTCCCTCACCACCACCTACCCCTCACCACCACCTACCCCTCACCACCACCTACCCTCACCACCACCTACCCCTCCTACCACCTACCCTCACCGCCCTGCCCCTCACCGCCACCTACCCTCACCACCACCTACCCTCACCACCACCTACCCCTCACCACCACCTACCCCTCACCACCACCACCTCACCACCACCTACCCTCACCACCACCTACCCCTCACCCCACCTACCCCTCCACCGCCACCTACCCCTCACCACCACCTACCCTCACCACCGCCTCACCACCTACCCCTCACCGCCACCTACCCTCCCACCTCCACCTACCCTCACCGCCATGCCACCACCTTGCCCTCACCACCACCTACCCTCCTCACCACCTCCCCTCACCACCACCTGCCCTCACCACCACCTACCCCTCACCACCACCTACCCCCTCACCACCACCTACCCCTCACCACCACCTACCTCACCCCACCTACCCCTCACCGCCACCTGCCTCACCACCACCTACCCTCACCACCACCCTACCCCTCACCACCACCTACCCCTCACCACCACCCTGCCCCTCCACCGCCATCACCACCACCTACCCTCCACCACCACCCCTCACCACCACCCTACCCCTCACCACCACCTACCCCTCCACCCACCACCTACCCCTCCACCACCACCCCTCCCCTCACCACCACCTACCCCTCCCCACCACACCTACCCCTGCCTCCCTCACCGCCACCTACCCCTCACCACCACCTACCCCTCACCACCACCTGCCCTCACCACCACCTACCCCTCACCGCCACCCACACCCTCACCACCACCTACCCCTCCACCTCCATCACCACCACCTACCCTCACCACCACCTACCCCTCACCACCACCTACCCTCACCACCACCTACCCCTCACCACCACCTACCCCTCACCACCACCTACCCCTCCTCCCCTCACCACCACCTACCCTCACCACCACCTTCCCTCACCACCACCTACCCCTCACCACCACCTACCCCTCACCACCACCTACCCCTCACCACCACCTACCCCTCACCACCACCTACCCCTCACCGCCACCTACCCCTCACCGCCACCTACCACTCCACCACCTACCCCTCCACCACCTACCCCTCACCCACCTCACCACCCCTCACCACCACCTACCCTCACAGCACCTACCCCTCACCGCCACCTACCCCTCACGCCACCTACCCTCCCGCCACCTCACCACCACCTACCTCACCACCACCTACCCTCTCCACCTCGCCACCTGCCCCTCACGCACTACCCTCACCGCCATCACCACCACTACCTCACCACCACCACCACCTCCCACCACCACCTACCCCTCCCCACCACCTACCCTCACCGCCACACAGTCAACCAAGCTATACCTCAGGTTGCTGTTATTTACTGATCAAAGATGGTCGATTCTCCACCACCTGTAAAACTCATCTCTGTAGCTGGTGATTGGGGGAGGAGTGAGGAGGAGATGAGGTGAGTGAGGAGGAAGTGGTGGTGAGGAGGGAGGCGAGGAGGCTGCTGATTAATCTTCTCCTGGATCAGCAGGGACAGGTGTATTCGTTAACTGTTACCTGTGTGTTTTGTGTGTGGTCATCGTGGTCTTGTGAGACAGTCTCGGTGGTCGTCGAGGTCTTGTTGACAGGGTGGTCATCGTGATTGTCTTGATTGATCACAGGTGGTCGTCGAGGTCTTGTTGACAGTCACAGGTGGTCATCGTGGTCTTGTTGACAGTCACAGGTGGTCGTCGTGGCCTTGTTGACAGTCACAGGTGGTCATCGTGGTCTTGTGACAGTCACAGGTGGTCGTCGAGGTCTTGTTGACAGTCACAGGTGGTCATCGTGGTCTTGTGACAGTCACAGGTGGTCGTCGAGGTCTTGTTGACAGTCACAGGTGGTCGTCGTGGTCTTGTTGACTGTCACAGGTGGTCGTCGTATGTTGACAGTCACAGGTGGTCGTCGTGGTCTTGTTAAAGTCACAGGTGGTCGTCGTGCTTGTTGACAGTGACAGGTGGTCGTCGTGGCCTTGTTGACAGTCACAGGTGGTCGTCGTGGCCTTGTTGACAGTCACAGGTGGTCGTCGTGTGGCCAGGTGTTGACCGCGTGATTGAATTGGTTGAGAGCTGTGATGATCGTCTGTTTGGTGACACTTATTTCCTTCTTTCTTTCTTTTTCTTTCTTTTTCTTTCTCTCCCTTCTTCCTTCTTTCTTTCTTGTTCTCTCGTCTTTCTTCTTTCTCCTCATTCTTCGTTTTTCTCATCTTTCTTCTTTCATTTTCCTTCTCTTCCTTCTTCTCTCCTTTCTTTCTTTTTCTTCTCCCAGGGATAGGTAGGTGGATGGGTGAGGATATGTGGATGGGGATGTATACTGTACGCATTACCCTCTATCCTCACTACCTCCTCACCCACTAGCACTCGTCCTAGGTGTGTTGTGGAGGCTAGAGGACGAGGTCAAGGTGTGGCTACTGACGGAGGTGAGGTCGGGTGGCACGCGTCACCTTATCCCCACCGTCAGGACCTTGTTTATGTGTCCTGGCCGCCTCACCACACCCACTTCTCCTGCTGGGGGTGAAGACGAAGCGTAGAATGTGAGGAACAGTACTGAAGGTGTAGGAGTACTTGTAGAAGGTAAGGGAGTCATGACACACGCAGCAGGTGAGGTGGCACGCGTCTGTTCCTCCTCCAGTAGTACACACACACACACTACCTCACCTGTCTCCTGCCCTTCCACTACCTCCTCTCTTCTCATTCAACCATATGGAAAAAAGTTTACAAAATTGTGGTTGATAGATAGTTGTGAAACGTGTGAAAGAGGATGTGGGTGGCGTGGGAGGTGGCGTGGGTGGCGAGGAGAGCGGCACGCGACCCTGAACCCTTGGGCCACGCGCCTCCTCTACTCTGGCTGTCCAATACCCTAGACTTGTTTTCCCATCTGCTGGTGCTGATTTGTTTATCTTCACATTAATAAATAAATAAATACATGATTAAATAATATATAAAACATGAATGAAGATTTAATTTTAGTGTGTTAGATGATAAACTCACCCCGTTAGAACACCTGTAATTAAGAACACATTTGTCTTCGTTTTACCTCATTAATAGACGTTACCTGTGCCCTGTTTTTTATCCTACCTGTGTAATATCTTCCTAAACCACAGATAAATAGATATTTTATTGACCACAACAAACACATAAGACTAAATCATTTCCAGACTATTAAACTCTTTATTTTATTCTTAGTTAATTAATAAAATATCTCTTGTACACTTGCAGAGGACACGTGGGTTACGGTGGCTGCGCTAACTACAGGTAAGGAGACAGGTAACATTTGATTTTGTGTTACCTACAGTGGGTTGAGGCACCTCTGTAATAGTGTAGTGTTGCTGTGGTGGTGTGAAATACTGCTGTAGTGTGATGTATCCCACTGCTGTAGTGTGAAGTATCCTGCTGTAGTGTAAAGTATCCTGCTGTAGTGTGAAGTACCCTGCTGTAGTGTGAAGTATCCTGCTGTAGTGTGAAGTATCCTGCTGTAGTGTGAAGTACCCTGCTGTAGTGTGGAAGTATCCTGCTGTAAATGTGAAGTATCCTGCTGTAGTGTGAAGTATACTGCTGTAGTGTGATGTATCCCACTGCTGTAGTGTGAAGTATCCTGCTGTAGTGTGAAGATCCTGCTGTAGTGTGAGTACCCATTACTGCGGGTGTGAAGTATCCTGCTGTAGTGTAAGAGTATCCTGACAGTAAATGTGAAGTATCCTGCTGTAGTGTAGTATCCTGCTGTAGTGTGAAGTATCCTGCTGTAGTGTGAAGTACCTGCTGTAGTGTAGTATCCTGCTGTAGTGTGAAGTATCCTGCTGTAGTGTATCCCACTGCTGTGAGTGTGGAAGTATCCTGCTGTAATGTAAGTATCCTGCTGTAGTGTGAAGTATCCTGCTGCTGTAGTGTGAAGTATCCTGCTGTAGTGGGAAGTATCCTGCAGTGTGAAGTATCCTGCTGTAGTGTGAAGTATCCTGCTGTGAGTGTGAAGTATCCTGCTGTAGTGTGAGTATCCTGCTGTAAATGTGAAGTATCCTGCTGTAGTGTGAAGTATCCTGCTGTAGTGTGAAGTATCATACCGTGGTGTGAAATATCCTGCTGCTGTAGTGTGAAGTATCCTGTAGTGTGAAGTATCCTGCTGTAAATGTGAGTATCTCAGTGAAGTATCCTGCTGTAGTGTGAAGTATCCTGCTGTAAATGTAGAAGTATCCTGCTGTAGTGTGAGTATCCTGCTGTAGTGTAGAGTATCCTGCTGTAGTGTGAGTACCCTGCTGTAGTGTAGAGTATCCTGCTGTAGTGTGAAGTACCCTGCTGTAGTGTGAGTATTATCCTGCTGTAGTGTAGTATCCTGCTGTAAATGTGAAGTATCCTGCTGTGAGTATCCTGCTGTAGTGTAGTATCCTGCAATGTAGAAGTGTCCTGCTGTAGTGTGAAATATCCTGCTGCTGTAGTGTGAAGTATCACTGCTGCAGTGGGAAGTATCCTGCTGTAGTGTGAAGTATCCTGCTGTAGTGGGAAGTATCCTGCTGTAGTGTGAAGTATCCCACTGCTGTAGTGTGAAGTATCCTGCTGTAGTGGGAAGTATCCTGCTGTAGTGTGGTATGATGTTAGTCTAAGGTAAGTTTGATTAACTTTAAACCTTTGTATGTATGTATGTATGTATGAATGAAGGGATGTATGTATGTATGTATGTAGAATGAATGTATGTATGTATGTATGAATGAAGGGATGTATGTATGTATGAATGAAGGGATGTATGTATGTATGTATGTATGTATGTATGTATGTATGTATGTATGTAAGTATAAGACTAGTGTTGTATATTGTGAGTAAATAAAGAGATTAACACTGTATCTCAAGCCCATAGTACAGTATTTAGTTCATATTGTTAGTGTGTTGTTGTGTTGTTACAAGTCAAGTTGTGTGTTGTTATTGTTGTTGTTATTATTATTATTATTATTATTATTGTTGTTGTTATTGTTGTTATGGTTGTTGTTGTGTGTTTGTTATTATTATTGTTGTTGTTGTTGTTGTTATTGTTGTTGTTGTTGTTGTTGTTGTTGTTGTTGTTGTTGTTGGTAGTAGTAGTAGTAAATGACGAAGAGGAGTAAACACGCGGAGAAAGACACATATGAATAATTATATAGAAGAGGAAATATAGAAATAAAAGGCACTAGGAAAATATATATACCTGTATATATAGGCTTCATCACGCGCTAAATAAAAACACTCTGACAAGGGGAGGGGGGGCAGCTGCTCTCCTCCCTCCCTTAATGATGGGTGGGTGGCAGGTGGCGTCTCTCATTCCCAGGCCATTCCCGCTGCGTTCCCGAGATTCCTGAAGGCAAGGTGTTCCTAGAGAGAGAGACAGACAGGCAGGCGATCTCTCTCTCTCTCCTTTCCCACACTAAACAGCACCTCCTGTAGTGTGAGTGTGAGTGTGAAGTGGGTGAGGGGTGTGAGTGTGGTGTGAGAGGTGTGAGTGTGGTGTGAGAGGTGTGAGTGTGAGGTGGTGGGGTGTGGGGTGTGGTGGTGAGGGTGTGAGAGGTGTGAGTGTGGTGTGGGGAGATGTGAGAGGTGTGAGTGTGGTGTGGGGGGTGTGGTGTGGTGTGGGAGGTGTGAGTGTGGTGGTAGAGGTGTGAGGTGGTGTGGGGTGTGAGGTGTGGTGTGGGTGTGAGAGGGGTGTGTGAGGTGTGGTGTGGGAGGTGTGAGTGTGGTGTGAGAGGTGTGAGTGTGGTGTGTGAGTGTGGTGTGGGGGGGGTGTGGTGTGGTGTGAGAGGTGTGAGTGTGGTGTGAGGTGTGAGTGTGGTGGTAGAGGTGTGAGGTGTGGTGTGAGATGTGAGGTGTGGTGTGTGGTGTGGGGAGGTGTGAGGTGTGGTGTGAGGAGGTGTGAGTGTGGTGTGAGGAGGGTGAGGTGTGGGGTGGTAGGGGTGTGAGGGTGTGAGGTGTGGTGTGAGGGAGATGTGTGGGTGAGGTGTGGTTGTGAGAGGAGGTGTGAGATGTGGGGGTGTGAGGTGTGAGTGTGGTGGTGGGGTTGTGGAGGTGTGAGTGTGGTGTGAGGGTGTGGTGTGGTGTGAGAGGTGTGAGGTGTGGTGGTAGGGTGTGGGGTGTGGTGGTGGGGGGTGAGGGTGGTGTGGGGAGGAGGTGAGGTGTGGTGTAGAGGTGTGGGTGTGGTGTGAGGGTGGTGGTGTGTGGTGTGGGGAGGTGAGTGTGGTGTGGGAGGTGTGGGTGTGAGGTGTGAGGTGTGGGTGTGGTGGTGGGGTTGTGAGTGTGGTGTGAGGTGTGGGTGTGAGATGTGAGTGGTGTGGTGTGGTGTGAGAGGTGTGAGAGGTGTGAGGTGTGGTGTGAGAGGTGTGGGTGTGGTGTGAGGGTGTGAGTGTGGTGTGAGAGGTGTGAGTGTGTGGTGGTGGGGGTGTGGTGTGGTGTGAGGGTGTGGGTGTGGTGTGAGAGGTGTGGGTGTGGTGTGAGAGGTGTGGGTGGTGTGAGGGTGTGGGTGTGGTGTGAGGAGGTGTGGGGTGGGGTGGTGGGGGTGTGGTGTGGGGTGTGAGGTGGGTGTGTGAGGGTGTGGGTGTGAGATGTGAGGTGTGGTGTGAGGTGGAGTGGTGTGGGGAGGTGTGAGGTGTGGTGTGAGAGGTGTGAGTGTGGTGGTGGGGGTGTGAGGTGTGGTGGGTAGGGGTGTGTGAGGTGTGGGGGTGGTAGGGGGGGTTGGTAGGTGTGGTGGTGGGGTGTGTGAGGTGTGGTGGTGGGGTGTGTGGGTGTGGTGGTGAGGGGTGTGAGTGTGGTGGGGGTGTGGTGTGTGGTGGTGGGGGTGTGGTGTGGTGGTAGAGGGGTGTGAGTGTGGTGTGGGAGGTGTGAGTGTGGTGGTAGGGGTGTGTGAGTGTGGTGTGAGAGGTGTGAGTGTGGTGTGTGGAGGTGTGGGTGTGGTGGTGGGGTGTGAGTGTGGTGGTAGGTGTGTGAGTGTGTGGTGTGGGAGGTGTGTGGTGTGGTGGTGGGGGGTGTGAGTGTGGTGGTAGAGGGGTGTGTGAGGTGTGGTGGTGGGGGGGTGTGTGAGTGTGGTGGTGGGGTGTGTGGTGTGGTGGTGGAGGTGTGTGGGTGTGGTGTGTGAGAGGTGTGAGTGTGGTGGTAGAGGGGGTGTGAGTGTGGTGTGAGAGGTGTGTGAGTGTGGTGGTGGAGGTGTGAGTGTGGGGGTGGTAGGGGGTGTGAGTGTGGTGGTAGGGGTGTGGTGTGGTGGTGGAGGTGTGTGGGTGTGGTGTGGTGTGGTGGTGGAGGTGTGTGAGTGTGGTGGTGGAGGTGTGTGAGTGTGGTGGTGGGGTGTGTGAGTGTGGTGGTAGAGGTGTGTGGTGTGATCATCCCCGCTACATCAACACGGGGTGGAGATGGTGTCGAGTGTGGTCTTGCTGGCCATCTCCCGGCCTGGCCAACACGTGGAGGGCAAGTGTGTGTGTGTGTGTGTGTGTGTGTGTGTGTGTGTGTGTGTGTGTGTAATAATTATGTAATAATATATGTAATATATGTGTGGTAGTGACAGGCTCTGCACTACACACACACACACACAGGTCTCTAGGACTGAGGGATTGTTTGTCGGAGAAGTTATCCGGGGAAGGAAGGCAATGTTGTGTGGAAGTGAAAGAGGACAGAGGAAGGGGAGGGGGAGGATAAAAGAGTGTTCGGCGAGGGAGGGAGAGAGAGGGGGGAGGGAGGTCCGGGTGAGAGGGTTTGGTCGTGATAGTGTTACTCACGTATTACGATAAACGTCGATCATAATACTAATTACACGGGGCTACTGTGAGCAGAGGGAGATGACCATTATAGGTTGGGGTGGTGGTGGTGGTGGTGGCATGCCCCGGGGCGGTGTTGGGCGGGCGAGCGGGAATTGAGGAAGGAAGGAAGGAAGGGTCGGGTAGGTTGGGGAGGGAGGCCAGGTGGTGGAGACTCCCGCCACCCTTTGTCCTCCTCCTCCTCCTGCCTGAACATTACACACTCTTATTGCAGCTTTTACTCTGTTGTTTTTCCCGTTTATTATTGAATGTTTCTCTGCTTCACTTGTTGTCCTGGCTGGTGTGTTGTTGGTGAGGGAGGCGTGTTGGGAGGTGGACGCTTGGCTGGTGACCACGTGAAGGCAACAGTTTTGGTGCTTTATGTAGTTAGCCGTGATTGTTTGTGGTCCACTTTGTTACCAGAATCACCCCGCCTCTGCTCTTGTCTTGTCCTGCCCTCACTCTACCCGCCCGCCTCTACCAACTAACTTTCCGTTTTTAATTCATGATTCTTACCGATAATTTTTAATGTTGATATTATTTCCTGGTGACGTCGGCTGCAGCTCCCCTTCACCTGCCTCACATTCTCAACACATTCCTGACGCATTCCAACCCCGACACCTGGAATCACGGCGCCATCTGGCTTCATAGAGACGTAGGTCACATTCCTCATTCTCGGGAATTCAGTGTGCACAGCTGGGCGCTTCTGGTTACGACTCCTCTCTGCTGGAGACGTGTTCCCGAGGGGCCCAGAATGCTCACCTTGCATGTAGGGAAATTGGTGGACTCAGTAATACCTGGCGGGCAGAATTACACCACCACCATATGGACGGGGTCTCTCTAATTACCATGGACGGACATTGTTATTGGCTGGCAGGACTCGAGGGACTATGGGAAGACGACAATAACAATGTGACGGTAACTAGAGCCTGTGTGTTGAGGCCGCTGTTGGGCTGCACTGTAAGGTGTGTGTGTGTGTGTGTGTGATCGGAGCCACTTGGTATTAAGAGTAGTGGGTGGGGTTGTAGGGTGGGGTGGGGTGTGGGGGTGGTGGGTGGGGGGGGTAGGGGGTGGGGAGGTGGACACATCATAGGGAGGTAAATCCGCGAGAATGTTGTTGTTTGTGTTGGTGGTGGTGGTGCTTGGAGGGGGGACGAGCATTATGTGCCCACCTGCCCAAGATTCCCACACTCCCTCTGGCTCCCTCTACTGCACTTGCGCAACCTCTGGCCCCACCCCACCTCCCCTAACGCCGCCCCATCTCTTATCACTGGGCCCACTAAGCTATAGAAGGGACGACTAAACCTTTCCGGACAAAACCCGTCTCCTATAAACCTTTCCGGACAAAACCTGTCTCCTATATACCTTTCCGGACAAAACCCGTCTCCTATAAACCTTTCCGGACAAAACTATTCTTTTTTTTACTACAAATTGAAAAATGTTTATCATGTGACACCAAATCATGTTATATTCATTAACTCACCCACACTGACCTCACTCACCCCCACACTCACCCATTTGGTCTCATCCTTCACTTCACATACCATTTCCTTCCCTCCTTCGTCCCCTCCTTCACCCCCTTACCTTCCTCTTCCTACCAGTTCCCACAGTGTCAGTATGTGTGTGGCTCTCACTTCCTCACTAACCATCAGCTGCCCTACGATTGTTTGTGGCACTTAAGTCAGGAATTGTACATAGGAGACAAACTGGTGTGAGATATGACGTCAACTAGTCTAAAATATGACGTCAGTAGGAACCTTACACACACACACACACACACACACACACACACACACACACACACACCGGATACTCGCTAGTAAGCACATTTTTTCCGCTATAGTTTCATCATCTCTGTATTTACCACCGACCGACCACTAACTACTACTAACACAATAATTAGGATATCGCTGAGACTATCGTTAATATCGCTGAGACTATCGTTAGTATCGCTGAGACTATCGTTAATATCGCTGAGACTATCGTTAATATAGCTGAGACTATCGTTAATATAGCTGAGACTATCGTTAATATAGCTGAGACTATCGTTAATATCGCTGAGACTATCGTTAATATCGCTGAGACTATTGTTAATATCGCTGAGACTATCGTTAATATAGCTGGCTAGCTGGACTATCGTTAATATAGCTGAGACTATCGTTAATATAGCTGAGACTATCGTTAATATCGCTGAGACTATCGTTAATATCGCTGAGACTATTGTTAATATCGCTGAGATGAAGACGCTGTTACCGGTTCAGTGATGCAGGGGGATTGTACCGGGAGATATTTAACCGGTTCAGCTTACCTTAGCGAAGATGGTGGTGGTGGTGGTGATAGAGGTGGGGGATTTATAGTGTGGGGGGAAGAGGTGGGTGTTTGGGTGTGTGTGTGTGTGTGTGTGTGTGTGTGTGTGTGTGTGTGTGTGTGTGTGTGTGTGTACAGTAGTGGGTGTCTATCCTTACCAGGGAATACACCAGCTTATTTTGTTGTGTGTGGGGGGAGGGAGGGCGCTTTGTTGTTGATACTAGAGCAACACAGTCCCTCGCCTTTTCCCCTTCCAGTCTCTCCCTTTTCACCCCCCCTTTTCCTTATCCTTCCTTCATCTTCTAGCCCCCTATCCTTACCCTTCATCCTCCCCTCCCTTCTTCTCTTACCCCTTCTCTTACTACCCCCTCCCCCACCTCCCCCTGTATAGGATGTGACTCCGCTTGGGTAGGACCGTGGGAGGCGTAGGACACTTGTGTTGGGACATCCTGGTAGGTGGAGTGTTGACTGAGGCGCCCTTTGTCACTCTTAAATATGTGACTAGTGACAGGACCTCCTCAACATGTGACTGCTCCTCTAACACCTCACAGGCAATTCAGCATCGCCTGGCGTTAATGGAAGCTTACGCCAGACGAAATATCATACAGATTTGCTTATAGTAGCGAAATCTTATTGGCTCAAGTTAGGTTAGAGAATCACGTCACCTACTATCGTTACCTGGGTCATACCTGGTGTTGACTCCAATTAAGGGTCACAGGTATACAGTCGGTGTTGTTGTCCCGCCACCATGGAGCCTCGTGCATCACCAGACGTTTATGGTTGTTGTTTTAATGACCTAGTCTTAATGATCTCGTTCTCCATCCATCTCGCCAGGTGGGTCCGTCCTCGTGGGTTCTCGTGTCATTTCTTGTGCTTGGTTGAACGACCCGTGATGCACAGGAGGAGGAATAGGGAGAGTGTGTGATGAAGGAGACTTGAAGCATGTATTTGATCTCCGGCAAACATACGTGTGTGTGTGTGTGTGTGTGTGTCTTAATTTGCTCTGCCACTTGTTGCAGAGGTCATTAACACCATGACCACCAGTACCACCTCTAACACCCCCAATTACCACCTCTAACACCCCCAATTACCACCCCTCACCCCCCCCCTCCATCTCTTTCCTGTGACGATGCTCAAACTTGAATAAATAACTTTTCATCATTATAGCCAAGAATTAAGTAAAAAAAAAACTACTTTCTCTTCCTAAACTGTTGTAAAGTGTTTGTCCCGACGTTTGGTGGAGGGATTATGTTATCACGAGTGAGGGGCGGAGTCGACTCCTGCCTGCAATCTACCTGGGGGTGATGACTGGTACTCAGGTGTGCGTGATCAAGTCCCACATGGTCTTCCAGTATTAAGTCCACTTGGTGTTCCAGGACCGCGCAGCAGTACATGTACTCTGTGTGTATGAACGTTGGGGACATGGGACTGAACACTAACATATGTAGATTTTTCTTCGGCCCTCTCCTGACGCCCTCTACACTTGTCTTACTGGAGGTCGTGTGTGTGGCTGTGTTGGAGGTCGTGTGACGCATGTAGTGGGTCGTGTGTGTGGTAGCGAGGGGGAGGCCGCCACCACCCTCCCTCCTTTTTTCCCTCCCATCATAATATTGGTAGTAACACAGTCGCCATGTTTGGTCACACTCCTCCCTGTGTTCAACACCAGAACAATCACCCCTGCACTCACATAATTGTGGCAGGATTACTTAAAACACCTCAACTACTTCGACAACGGAAGTACAGTAGTTAAGCCGAGCACTACACCACATGGTTCTCGCCACCACAGCTGTAATAAACACTGGGTGTGAAGTACTCAGGCTTTATTTCCTCCAGTTTCCTGTGACTCAAGTTTTCAGTGACGTAAAGTTTTTCTTGCTCTCTGAAGGAAATTTCGATGGGTCTTCCCTCGAAGGATGTTGTTAGTTGGGCAATGGCGGGAGGAAATCAGTGCTGGGCATCACAAGTGGAGGGGCGCGGGTTCCCACGGCGGGGTTTAACAGAGAGGGGAGACCCCGGAGGAGCTGCCTTATTGCCTGTGTCGGCATTCCTTACCCCGCCCGCTGAGGGGACCTGCCCTGCCCCCGCGCCTACTCCTCCCTCTACTGCGCAGCTTGTCCAGCCCCGTCACCACGCTACCAGAGGCCCCCCTTCATCCACCAACGACGCAGTTAACACGCCTGGTGGCCATGTTCCGCTGTCCGGGAATGACACATGTCCTCAGGAACCCAGGAAGGGGACACACAAGGGAGCAGAAACTTGTTCAGGTGTCTCTCAGGGCGAACACCTACCACGACACGCTTACGACGACACACCTACCACGACACGCTTACGACGACACACCTACCACGACACGCTTACGACGACACACCCACCACGACACGCTTACGACGACACACCCACCACGACACGCTTACGACGACACATCTACCACGATACGGAGGATAAGAACACAAGCGGTGGGGAGTAATTCTTGCAAGACCAAGAAGAACTTTACCGGGAAGACGGAAATGCAGAGTTGTTGATCCCCAACCATACCCTGCTGCAGGTACTATGACGGCAGACTCGACACCTGGGACAGCCTGCCACCCTGAGGAAGATTTACAATACTCCATCTTGAAGTGTACTGTACTGTATGGGTTGAAGATTTATGAATTCTATGGTAAAAACGGGAGCGCTGGCCAGTGAAGGTACACGATGCTGACAATGGTCAATGGTGGTGTGGGACGTGCAGGACGGAAAGAAGGCAGGCAGGCAAGAAGGCAAGCAGGAGAGGTTTTGGGGTAGGGGAGAGTGTCGGGTAGGGTAGGGTAGGGTAAGGGTAAGGGGCGGGCAGGGCAGGTCCGGACTAGGGTCGGAAGTGGGAACGAAGGGGAGGCGCGGTTCCCAGGAGCAGTAGAGGGCAGGTGGCGCGTACAATGTCTCGCCCCCCCCCCCACCTCGACCCTCCCTCACTGATGCCAACCACACCTGTTGCCCTCCCTCACCACCTTGTTACTCCTCCTGCTGGTGATAGTGGTGCCCTGCCTGGTACTGCTGGTGATAGTGGTGCCCTGCCTGGTACTGCTGGTGATAGTGGTGCCCTGCCTGGTACTGCTGGTGATAGTGGTGCCCTGCCTGGTACTGCTGGTGATAGTGGTGCCCTGCCTGGTACTGCTGGTGATAGTGGTGCCCTGCCTGGTACTGCTGGTGATAGTGGTGCCCTGCCTGGTACTATAGTGGTGCCTTGCCTACTACTGCTGGTGATAGTGGTGCCCTGCCTGGTACTGCTGGTGATAGTGGTGCCCTGCCTGGTACTATAGGGGCCTACTACTGCTGGTGATAAATAATTAACGGTTTATTGAAAGAGCTTGGCAGCCAGAAGGCTGAAAATATACAGTTACATATTTGGGGAATGGGTTACGAATTACAAATAATATACAAGTAACATAAGTGACACAAATAAGACATATAATAACTTAGATGGGGATCAGCTCAAACTACAGGACTTCAACATAGTGACAGTGCAAGGAGCAGTGTTTTTGGGAGTGAATACACTGATATTACATGTTATTGATAATTTTACAATGGTTGGGACTGGGCTGTTCTTATAGCGATCAGTTCGTGCACGTATGGGCTGGATGCGGTTGTGGTGTCGAACAGCAATTCTCGGACAGGGATCTCAGGTGGTAGTAGGAGCTGGTGTCGGGGATGGTGTAGAAGCTTCTTACCAAATTTGCAGATGAGGTCGTGGTGATGGTCAGTGAGAGTCGAAAGGGTCAGTGTGTTGAGCGCTTCTTGATATGTGGAGTAGGAAGGGGAGAGAATAATCTTGCATGCCCTCTTTTGCACTTTTTCTAGGTGTTTACGTTGTGTGGCATTTAGGGAGGAAGACCAGGTGGGGGAGGCATAGGTGAGCTTGGGAAGTATGAATGTTGTGGTTGCATTAGTCCCTACAGTACATGTATAACAGTCAGTAATCCTTATATAAATGTGGGTTACAAACATTAGGTTTATATAATTACATCACCCATGGTAACTTTCCTATGGGCCGTGAGTATGGGTCATCAGGTGGACATGTGACAGTGTCTTCCCACCGTTCCCTCACACCGTCTCTGAGCCACTGAGACGTGTCCCCCAAGAAGCTATGTATACTCAAAGCTTCGTCCATTATTAACGATCACAGCTTATAGCGTTATTTATGGTCATATCCCAGTTATTGTGCCGTAGTTTATTTTCTTAATAAATGGAGAAAAGACCATTTGGGTTTCATAACTTAACCCATAAACAGTTATGAATGTTGCTTCCTGTTCACCTCTAATTAGTGATTCCAACAGGTAACCGGAAACTACAACATGATGCCCTACCTGTTGCTGATGATAATGACGATGATACTGAAAAACTAATGCCGTTGATGACGATGATAATAATTAATACCGTTGATGACAATTGCTTCTGTTGATAATGATAACGACGACGAAGATGATGAATGATGTGCACATATTTTGATGACGATGAGTGACGTTGATGGCGGAAGACTTTTGGAGGTGATGGGAGGGAGGGGTGACGAGGGAGGGAAGGAAGGGGGGGGGGGGTGTGTTGGTGCTGTCCCTTTGTGTTGGGGATAATAGAGTGTTGACGATGCAGCTGTTGGTGTGTTTTTGTGCCGACAACACTACTGCCTGTGTGTGTGTGTGTTTCTGTGTGTCTGTCTCGTTGCTTCCTATACCCCATCCCCACCTCTCCCCCCACCTCCCTCATCCCTTATACCAACCATATGGGCTATACCTCATGACCACATATTTTCTCCACATGGCTAAACATCTGCATCTAGTGTGTTATAGTCTCCCTTACACCAGTGCACATAGGTTACTACACGTTGGGTTTTTTTTTCCACAGTTCCTATGTGTGTTCATAAAACTGTACCTAGTGTGTTTGTGCGTTTGTCTAGTAGCTCTTAAAACACCTTACATTGCACACACACACACACACACACACACACACACACACACACACACACACACACACACACACACACACACACACACACACACACACACACACACACACATACACACACACACAGACACCCACACACACACACACACACACACACACACACACACACACACACACACACACACACACACACATACACACCTATAGAGACACACACACACACACCCTATAGACACACACACACACACACACACACACACACACACACACACACTCACCTATAGAGTTCTCACGCCATGCATAAGCGCCCTGCCCGCCTCAGCATTCCGACTCTTCACTGGTCCCATCTGTCCACAGACAACATCCATCACACATGTCCACTCCGCTCCCCATGTCCCTCCCTATATACCCTTCCTTGTCCACCATATCTGCACAACCCATGTCCTATTACCCATATCTTGTATCCTTGTCCTGTTACCCATGTCCTATACCCATGTCCTAATACCCAATAATATTTTGTTTGTATGTATGTATGTATGTATGTATGTATGTATGTATGCAAGTAAATCACTGTAGGTGCGCGTGATCCAAGTATATGCTCATATATGTATGTATGTATGTAAGCATGAGCGTGTGTGTACGTATGTCTGGATGTTTATGTGTACGTGTTTGCGTGGGAGCACAGGTGTGTACAATTACGTGCAGGTCAGCGAGCCAGGTCACCACACCCGGCCTACACGTGTGACCAGAGTGAGGGGGAGGTGAGGGGAGAGGGGGGGAGGTGAGGGGAGAGAGGCGGGGGAGGTGAGGGGAGAGAAGAGGGGGGAGCGCCATGTGTCATTACAGTGTGTAAGTATGGGATGTGTGAGCTGTGTAGGAATTTTGGTGTGTGTGTGTGTGTAATAATAATAATAATAAACGGTTTATTGATAGAGTTGCAGCCGGTGGCTGAAAATATACAGACTTACATTTGATTTAGACATAATGATATAATATGCATTGAATACATTTACAGGGCTGTACAGTACATAAATCAGGAGTTGTTTATTATTTTAACAATAGATGGGATGGTGCTGTTCTTATATCTATCGGTGCGGGCTCTTATGGGCTGAATTTTGTTGTAGTGGCGGACTGTCTGTGTGTAATGAGAGAGAATAACACGTGGTTGTGGTACTTCCCTCGTAGTTGTGGTACTTCTCTCGCGGTTTTAGTACTTCCCTCGTGGTTGTGGTACTTCCCTCGTGGTTGTGGTACTTCTCTCGTGGTTGTAGTGCTTCCCTCGTTGTTGTGGTACTTCCCTCGTGGTTTTAGTACTTCCATCGTGGTTGTGGTACTTCCCTTGTGGTTGTAGTACTTCCCTCGTGGTTGTGGTACTTCCCTCGTGGTTGTGGTACTTCCCTCGTGATTGTGGTACTTCTCTCGTGGTTGTGGTACTTCCCTCGTGATTGTGGTACTTCTCTCGTGGTTGTGGTACTTCACGCGTGGTTGTGGTACTTCCCTCGTGGTTGTAATACTTCCCTCGTGGTTGTGGTACTTCCCTCGTTGTTGTGGTACTTCTCTCGTGGTTGAATTGAATTGAATTGAAACAGTTTATTTAGCCATAAAAACACAGATACAGAGTGGATAATAATAACAATATTAACATGGCTGAGCCAGTTGAGAACCTGAGCTCTCTTTTAGGCACCTGATATTTACTATACATTTATCTCAAGGAAGTATTATGTAACATTTAGTATCATCTGGAATAGTACAATAGCATGGTGGTAATAAGAACATCTCATAATGTTACCACGGTTATCACTTCAATATTTATTTATTTTATTTATTTATTTTTTTTAGTTGTGGTACTTCCCTCGTGGTTGTGGTACTTCCCTCGTGGTTGTGGTACTTCCTTTGTGGTTGTGGTACCTCCCTCGTGGTAGTAATACTTCCCTCGTGGTTGTGGTACTTCCCTCGTGGTTGTTGTACTTCCCTCGTGGTTGTGTTACTTCCCTCGTGGTTGTAATACTTCCCTCGTGGTTGTAATATTTCCCTCGTGGTTGTGGTACTCCCTTTCTGGTTGTGGTACTTCCCTCGTGGTTGTGGTACTTCCCTCGAGGTTGCACTGTTTTCTTGGTGGGAGAGAGGTGATGAAGGGAGGAAGAAGAAGAAGTACAAGAAGAAGAAGAACAATTAGCGGTTTATTAAAAGAACATGGCAACCAAAAAGCTAAAAAAAATATAGTTACATAATTGGGGAATGGGTGACTTGATTGGCAAATAATATACAGGTAACACAGGTGGTACTAATATATAATAACAGAAGAGGGAGGGAGGGTTATTCAATAGGGCATATCAACATAGTAACAGTGCAAAGGTAAGGTTGGCTGGTAGTGAATTAAGAGTTGTTGATAATTTATAGCGATCAGTACGTGTGTGTGTGTGTGTGTGTGTGTGTGTGTGTGTGTGTGTGTGTGTGTGGAGGGTTCACATCCTGGTGGTGTGTGTGTGTGAAGGGTCACTCCACCACCACCACTTGTAGGCTGCAAATGCCCTTCACTGTGTCAGATGTCACCCCGCCCCGCCCCGCTGCCCCGCCCCACTCGTTTATCTCTTCCCGCACTCAACTCATTGCCTCGCCCCGCATCTCTTGTCCCAGATCCGTCCTGCTGCCCCGTCCCATCCTTCTATCTCTTCCCACACACTCATTGGCCCCGCCCCCACCCCGCCCCACCCGCCTCGCCCCTCGCCCCGCCCCACTCCCCGCCCTGCCTCATTTCCCCACCCCACCTCCCTGGCCCCACCCCGCCCCGCAGCTACCGGGGGTCACGTTATACCTCTCGACCTATAGCTGTTGGAAACTGCTTATCACGGCAGGATTCTTTCCTATTTTGGTGGGAGGTGTGGTGGTGAGGTGGTGGTGGTGGAGGTGGTGGTGGAGGTGTGGTGGTGAGGGTGGTGGTGGTGGAGGTGTGGGGTGGTGGAGGTGTGGTGGTGGTGAGGCGTGGGGTGGTGGAGGTGTGGTGGTGGTGAGGTGTGGTGGGTGAGGTGTGGTGGTGAGGTGTGGTGGTGAGGTGTGGTGGTGGTGAGGTGTGGTGGTGGTGGGAGGTGTGGTGGTGGTGAGAGGTGTGGTAGTGGTGAGGTGTGGTAGTGGTGAGGTGTGGTAGTGGTGAGGTGTGTTAGTGGTGAGGTGTGTTGGTGGTGAGGTGTGTTGGTGGTGAGGTGTGGTAGTGGTGAGGTGTGGTAGTGGTGAGGTGTGTTTGTGGTGAGATGTGGTAGTGGTGAGGTGTGTTGGTGGTGAGGTGTGGTAGTGGTGAGGTGTGTTAGTGGTGAGGTGTGTTTGTGGTGAGATGTGGTAGTGGTGAGGTGTGGTAGTGGTAAGGTGTGTTTGTGGTGAGGTGTGGTAGTGGTGAGGTGTGGTAGGAGTGCTAGCTGCTGTAGTATAAGAAAGAAGTGAATCCTACCTCAACCCCTCTCTACCACCACACCTACTCTTCCCCACCACTTCCTCCCTCACCTCACACCCCCCACCACCCCCACCCTGAGAGAGTGAAGCGGGGAGGGGAAGCCAACGTTTGTGTCAGACTGGCACTGCCCACCACCCCCTGTACTTAGCGCATCACAATCCCTTGACCTGTTGCCCACTCCACCTCCCCTCTCTCACGCTCCCTCTCCCCCCTCTCTCTACCTATAACTATGCTCTCATTTCCTATTACTGTACTCTCTCACACAACACACACACACACACACACGTGAGGTCCCTCATTACACCATCTGTGAGGGAATTACTACACCACGTGAGGTCCCTCATAACACCATCTGTGAGGGAATTACTACACCACGCCAGGTCCCTCATAACACCATCTGCGAGGGAATTACTACACCACGCCAGGTCCCTCATAACACCATCTGAGGGGAACTACTACACCACGTGAGTTCCTCCTAACACCATCTGGGAGGGAGCTTACACTACGAGTTTGCTGTTCAACACCTACATTAATCTGTATGTTCACTGTATGTTCCTTTACCTTTCTCTAATGAAGGCTTTTGTTAAACCACCAATGTATGTAACAAGTCATTTATGTCCAATGTATATTTTCAGCCTTCGGGCTGCAGAATTTTCAATAAACCGTTAGTATTATTATTATTATTACACACACACACACACACACACACACACACACACACACACCCACACACACACACACACACACACACACACACACACAACACACACACACACACACACACACACACACACACACACACACACACACACACACACACACACACACACACACACACACACACACACACACACACACACACACACACACACACACACACACACACACACCACACACACACACACACACACACACACACACACACACACACACACACACACACACACACACACACACACACACACACACACACACACACACACACACACACACACACACACACACACACACACACACACCACACACACACACACACACACACACACACACACACACACACACACACACACACACACACACACACACACACACACACACACACACACACACACACACACACACTCTTCCACTACCTATCACTGTACTCACACACGCTCACTCTCTCACTCCCTATTACTATACATATTTCTATCTCATCTATCTATCATTTTGTCTATCTATATCTGTGTGTGTGTGTGTGTGTGTATGAGAAGTTAGTGTATTATTATACTTATGAACCGCGTGTGTTGTAAGGGGACTCACGTACACATGCCCTCCTGCACACCACCTGACTTTTTGTACACACACACACACACAATCATAATCGGCCAGGTATAAAACACAAATGTTGGTAAATTGTAGCACATAGACGTAAAAAACACAGTATCGTAACCACACACACACACACACGACTATCGTATTCTCGACGCCATTAATAGCTACAAAAAATATAATCGAAAACATGAAATTGCTTATTTTTTTTATCTGCTGCACTGGACTGTGTGTGTGTGTGTGTGTATATTAACTAGAGATGAGAGCCTCCACAGTTCATATTTATCGCTACTGTTCGTGGCGTCGTAAGTGTTGTAATTTGGTGTCTGTCTGTTCGTGATATTCTATTTATTGTACGCAATAGAAATTTTGCTGCAGCTACTCGTGGCGTGCAGCTCAACACGCTATAGTCGCGTGCAGTGGAGGTGGCAAGTGGTCACCCGCGAGTGTTGAGAGGCGGAGCTAAGGGGCGTCGAGGATTGCTATTGGCTGGCGGCCAGTTACCAACCCACGCGCGGGGTTCTGACTCAGGGTGAGATTCCAGTAAGGACCAATAAAGAACGAGCTTTGGCACTGTGGGAGGAGCGAGACGATGTGGTGGGCGGTGCTTGGACGATAAGACGTGGTGGGAACCTGGTGTGTGAGAGAGGAGATAGTGACAGTCCCTGGGAACTGGTGTAGTGACACGCACGCAGGCGCCGCCGTGTTGCTCTCTCTCTCTACACCCCAGCTAGCCACCAACCCGCGCCTCCTTCACCCATCACTCGACCAAGTGTTGTACTCAGCACTCTTACGAACGCCAGTGAACCTTTGACACACCAATATTTCGAAGCATATTTGAGCGCACAGTGAACCCCCTCGTGGACGTATAGTGACGCAGACAGTGTTGGGTGTATGTGTATAGTGTTGTTGTGATGGTGCAGCAGCATTAAGTCACCTCAGGACGGACATGGTACTAGACTGGACAGAACCTGCCCACCACCTCAACAGCATGGCCTCACACCTGCAGTATTCGGAGGACCAGGTAAGACAGTTGATTACCACCGCCACCTTAGCTTGTGTGGTGAAGCTAACGTCTCATGTCTGGGAGTACTTTAGACTAACTTACGTGTGGATATTTGTGTTGGGTTAGAAAACAGAATTTACTGGAAAACAAAAATAATACTAAGTTGGTGTGGTAGTTGGAGAGCCGCGAGTCACCAACCATTTTGTGTACCTGCCACCTGTGGAGTCTCCCGCGTGTGTGTGTTGACTTATGTAACCACACATCTTCGTCTCTGTTGTCATTTTATTAAGATATTTACCAAAAATCTCGTGAGTGGCAGTCATGTAATGTAGTGGTGATGTTGATAACTTGCTGGCCAGAGTGATGAGGTGTGTGTGTGTGTGTGTGTGTCAGGTTAGGTGGTTGAAGCTGAAGGTTTACACATGGCATTAGGGATTATCAACCAGTGTACAGTTGTTGAAACAGATTAACGTGTTTATGTGTGTGAGGTTAATATTACGTCAGTGAGGATATATAGTGAAGATAAGAGACAAGGTGGCAGGATGGTAGTAAAGTGGACGGTGTACACAGGATGTAACCTAACATCTTTTGAGTGGCAGCAACACATCTTGGACCGTCACCTCTCCCTCATGACCACAGAAAGTTATCGCCATTTGTTTACTCATTCACGTCCGCCATGTTTACCAAATTCCGGTAGGAGAGTTTGTGTGTGGGAGACGGATGCCTACCACTCACACGGTACTGTAAACGTCATGGAGCTTGTTGTTATTGTCTTCTTGTTCTTCGATACGTCATGTGGGACAGTTTCCTTCCTTCTCTCCCACACCCACATATCCTTCCCTCCCTCCCCCCCTCCCTCTCCTCGTAACCAAAACTATCTCATCTATTTCTCACACGATATTTTTAACCCTTTCCCAAGTGCTAGTGTTACGTCAACTCTCTCTGTTCACCCCTTGACGCTAACCATCTAATTTAGACGACATTACGTCAACAAATGATGGATCACTTGAAGAATCTGTACATCAGTTTATTTTCACCTGAAGATTAACCACCCTATCCTAATCTAACCTAACACTAACCTAACCTAGCCTTACCTAACACTAGCCTAAACTCACCACCCTAACACTAACTTAACCTAACACTAACCTAACCTAGCCTTACCTAACACTAACCTAGCATTATTATTGTACACCTTCTCCATGCTCACGCTCACCCTCCAACACCTCCGCCCTCCCTCTCCTGCACCCCCAGCCACTCTGCTCACTCCTTCACCCCTTCTCCAGACACGAGACTCCACACCTCCTCAAGCATCCACACACCGTCCTTGTTCAGGGTCGTTTATTACACAAGAATAAATGAAAATTGCAGTAGGTCTTAGGGTCTATGTGAGGCAGGTCCGGGGCCCGTGTGAGGCAGGTCCGGGGCCCGTGTGAGGCAGGTCCGGGGCCCCATGGAAGCAGGTCCGGGGCCCATATGACGTAGGTCCTAAGTCTATGTGAGGCAGGTCCGGGGCCCCATGGAGGCAGGTCCGGGGCCCATGTGAAGTAGTTCCTTGGTCCACGTGAGGCAGGTCCTTAGTCTACGTGAGTCAGGTCCTGTTTCAACCCGTATGGAGAGAGAGAAAGAAGTCCGTTATATAGAGGTTTCACTGTACGGTAATGGTCCATAAATTACCGGAATTAAGTATTGAACTTATAACCAAGTAGCATCAATTTCTCAAACTGTGTGTCGTGCAGTGGGGATTATTTCCGTGACAGGGGCTGGATGTTAGGGAATATTTCCGTGACAGGGGCTGGATGTTAGGGATTATTTCCATGGCAGGTGCTGGATGTTAGGGATTATTTCCGGGGCAGGGGCTGGATGTTAGGGAATATTTCCGGGGCAGTGGCTGGATGTTAGGGATTATTTCCATGGCAGGAGCTGGATGTTAGAGATTTTTTTCCTATGCGTGGGGATAACTCAAGTATTTTTTCCCTGCGCCGTTCATCTCTGTTATTATGCGACAACTGGATCATGTTATCGTAGTATTTTGTGACGATCATTATATCTAAAATCATTTACTACACACAGTCATTTTTTTAAGGTTTTTAAGGCGGAGAACGATAGATAGATAGATAAATAGATGACTAAATAAATCGGTAGATAGATAGATAACTTGTATGTCTGTCAGCGATTTATCTTTGAAAATATAAGTAAGAAATTCATATTAGAATATTCGGTTCTCCTGAAGATTAACCACCCCAGCTTATTTTACACCAAGATCAGCCATCCCAGCTTATTTTACACCAAGATTAACCACCCCAGCTTATTTTACACCAAAATTTACCACCCCAGCTTATTTTACACCAAGATTAACCACCCCAGCTTATTTTACACCAAGATTAACCACCCCAGCTTATTTTACACCAAGATTAGCCACCCCAGCTTATTTTACACCAAGATCAGCCACCCCAGCTTATTTTACACCAAGATTAACCCCCCAGCTTATTTTACACCAAGATTAACCACCCCAGCTTATTTTACACCAAGATTAACCACCCCAGCTTATTTTACACCAAGATTAACCACCCCAGCTTATTTTACACCAAGATTAACTATGCGCTAACCTCCACCACAGGTAACCAGGTGACGTTAGAGTGGTTAATCTTCAGGTGAGATTGACTGTACCTGTATGATAATTATTGTACCTGTTTAAGAATTACTGGACATGTGTGTACAGTAATATACATGTTGACGATGGTAATGATGATGATAATAATGATGTATAAAAGCCCTAATTATGTGTGTGTGTGTGTGTGTGTGTGTGTGTGTCAGCGGAGTATTGTAATTAGTGTGGTGATGGTGGTGGAAATGGTGAATGTGTTTGTGTATTCGTGTCTAACCTAACCTAACCTAACCTTACTTAACCTAACCTAACCTAACCTAACTAAACCTTACTTAAAATGACCTAACCTGACCTAAATTTTCTCCCATATTTACTCATATACTACAAAAAAAAACAACGCATTTAGTTACGGTAAAATCTCTATACAATACTAATCCTACAAAAAATATATATCTTAAAAAAAAAAGACCTTAATTTGATTTTTGTTCACGTACACTATATGAAATTTAGTTAAGTACAGTACGTTAGAATGTCTGGTTATTTTCACCGAGATTTTGCCAATTAGATGGTTCATCGCTTCTCCTGGTGGTGGTTGAAGTTGGGGGGTGGGTGGGGTTGATGGGGGAGATAGAAATTGGAGGTAAATCTCTAGTTGACGTGGGTTAGGGGAGGGGGGGTAGAAATTGAACGTCGATCTACACCAGAATCCGTTGTCTCGTGTCAATTTTAATGGGGGAGGTGTGGTTTGTCGACGATTGGAATAAGTTGCCAATCTGAAGACTGTCTCTATTGATGGTGATTGATCGTCTCTACCATGGTGATTGATCGTCTCTACCATGGTGATTGATCGTCTCTACCATGGTGATTGATCGTCGCCACCATGGTGATTGATCGTCTGTACCATGTTGATTGATCGTCTCTACCATGTTGATTGATCGTCGCTACCATGGTGATTGATCGTCTCTACCATGTTGATTGATCGTCTCTACCATGGTGATTGATCGTCTCTACCATGTTGATTGATCGTCGCTACCATGGTGATTGATCGTCTCTACCATGTTGATTGATCTACCATGGTTATTGATCGTCTACCATGGTGATTGATCGTCGCTACCATGGTGATTGATCGTCTGTACCATGTTGATTGATCGTCGCTACCATGGTGATTGATCGTCTCTACCATGTTGATTGATCGTCTCTACCATGGTGATTGATCGTCTCTACTACCATGGTGATTGATCGTCTCTACCATGGTGATTGATCGTCGCTACCATGGTGATTGATCGTCTCTACCATGGTGATTGATCAAGATCCTCAATGGGTTAAACCAACGTCTTCAAATTGTTTAAATTAGCCTTTACATGTATGTATGTATGCATGCATGTATGTGTGTGTGTGGGTGGGTGTGTGTGTGTGCGAGAGACAGAGAGAGGGGAGGGAAGTAGTGTGTAGGTAACAGTGACCAAACTGCCACTTCCCTGCAGCTGGGGGAAGTGGCGGCGGCGCACAGGGCTTGGTGGGGCAGTGACGGGAGGGAAGGATGGCGCGTGCCCACTGTCAGCCCACTGTCTTACGCGGCCTGTCCTCCTCTCGTAACTTACACCCGTCAGAGAAATAATAATAATGCTAATGATAATATTAATAATGCTTAAAATAATAATAATAATAATAATAATAATAACAATTATGATAATAATAATAATAATAATAATAATAATAATAATAATAATAATAACAATAATAATAACAATAATGCTCATGCTTATAATGATAATAATAATGAAAATGATAATAATAATAATAATAATAATAATAATAATAATAATGATATTAATAATAATAATAATAATAATAATAATAATAATAATAACACTAATAATAACAATAATAATAATAACAATAATAATAAAAAGAAGAATTGTAATAATGGTTAAAAGTTCTTAAAACGACAATTATGATGATTCAGATATAATACATAATTAGATTTTGTCAAATATAGAGGGAGGTGAAGGGTAGTGGGTGGAGGGTAGTGGGTGGAGAGGATGGGGGATAGTGGGTGGAGAGGATGGAGGGTAGTGGGTGGAGAGGATGGAGGGATAGTGGGTGGAGAGGATGGAGGTAGGTGGAGGAGGTGGTGGGTGGAGTGGGAGTGGAGGGTAGTGGGTGGAGAGGATGGAGGGAGTGGGTGGAGAGGATGGAGGTAGTGGGTGGAGAGGATGGAGGTGGGTGGAGAGGATGGAGGATAGTGGGTGGAGAGGATGGAGGTGGTGGGTGGAGAGGATGGAGGGTAGTGGGTGGAGGTGGAGGAGTGGGTGAGAGGGTAGGGTGGAGTGGGTGAGAGGATGGAGGATAGGTGGGTGAGAGGATGGAGGTAGTGGGTGGAGAGGATGGATGGATAGTGGGTGGGAGGATGGGGATGGGAGAGGATGGGGTGTGGGTGGAGAGGATGGAGGATAGGGTGGGAGGAGAGGATGGAGGGA
This sequence comes from Homarus americanus, assembly GCF_018991925.1. Lineage (NCBI taxonomy): Eukaryota > Metazoa > Arthropoda > Malacostraca > Decapoda > Nephropidae > Homarus > Homarus americanus. The sequence goes on along the minus strand of NW_024732440.1, from coordinate 550,864 downwards.
GGTAGTGGGTGGAGGATGGAGTGGGTGGAGGATGGAGAGGGTAGGGTGGGTGGGTAGTGGGTGGGTGGAGAGGATGGAGGATAGTGGGTGGGGAGAGGATGGAGGTGGTGGGTGGAGAGGATGGAGGGTAGTGGGTGGAGAGGATGGAGGATAGTGGGTGGAGAGGATGGAGGGTAGTGGGTGGAGAGATATGGGTGGAGAGGGTAGTGGAGGGGGGTGGAAGATGGGGTGGGGAAGTGGGTGGAGAGGATGGAGGATAGGGTGGAGGGTAGTGGATGGAGAGGATGGAGGGTGGATGGAGGATAGGGGTGGAGAGGATGGAGAGATGGAGAGAGGGTCGTGGGTGGAGAGGATGGAGGAGGATGAGGGTGGAGAGGATGGAGGGTAGGGTGGAGAAGATGGAGGGTGGGTGGAGAGGGTAGTGGGCGGAGGGTGAGTGGGTGGAGAGGGATGGAGGATAGTGGGTGGAGGGTAGTGGTTGGAGAGGATGGAGGGTCGAGGGTGGGAGAGGATGGAGGATAGTGGGTGGAGAGGATGGAGGATAGTGGGTGGAGGGTAGGTGGAAGAGGATGGAGGATAGTGGAGGGGTGGGAGGGGTAGTGGATGGAGAGGATGGAGGGTCGTGGGTGGAGAGGATGGAGGGTCGGGTGGAGGATGGAGGGTAGTGGGTGGAGAGGATGGAGGATAGTGGGTGGAGGGTAGTGGGAGAGGATGGAGGGTTGTGGGTGGAGGGTAGGGGTGGAGAGGATGGAGGATGGGTGGAGGGTAGGGATGGAGAGGGATGGAGGGATGGAGAGGTAGGGGTGGAGAGGATGGAGGGGTGGTGGAGGGTGGGAGGATGGAGGTAGTGGTGGAAGAGGATGGAGGATGGGTGGTGGAGGATGGAGGGTGGGGTGGGTGGAGAGGATGGAGGATAGGGTGGAGGGTGTGAGGTGGAGGGTGTAGTGGGTGGAGAGGATGGAGGGTTGTGGGTGGAGGGTAGTGGGTGGAGAGGATGGAAGGTAGTGGGTGGAGAGGATGGAGGGTTGTGGGTGGAGGGTAGTGGGTGGAGAGGATGGAAGGTAGTGGGTGGAGAGGATGGAGGGTTGTGGGTGGAGGGTAGTGTATGCAGTTATTCTAGAAAAAAGTTCCTACTGTAGTGTGGTGTTCGTAATGTGAGATAAGAATTAGTCTCACTGTAATGTTGACTCGTTCCAAACCGCCATATCTTACTGTTAAAGAGAGACAGTTAGGAGACACTCTCATCACACTACTCTTAAGGGGGAAACAAATCACGTACGATCAATTGAGAGAATGTGCTGGTGCGCGTGACTCTTGCCTCCGTCAGAAATAACAGCGATTTTTTTTATATCAATGACTGATTTTTTTCCCAGTAGGTAGAGAAATAATTTGCTAAGGAGGGGGGGCGGTGGTGGGGGTGAGGGAATGTGGGGGTAGGCAAGCCAAGGTGTCTCGGAGTGGCGTCATTGTCCTGGGCCCGCGACCGTTACTCCCTCAAAGGCGGTCCTGGGATTTAAATCTTGGTGTCTTTTGTCCGTGACCGTCTGGGAGTAACTCTACACCAGCGTGCGCCGCCGCCCTGGCCAACACTGACGGCTCGTGCCACGTGCCCGACCCAGCCAGCCTGTGTCTGCTGCCCACCCACCACCCACTCACGCCTCTCAACACCTCCCTCTCCACAGATGTACAGTATTACATCATAATTAACATAGATCGCTTGTGTATAGTCGTGGGTGTGAGGTAGCCAGAGTACTGAGGTCGGGAAGGAGAGGCAGTTGCTTGTGACGCGTGGCAGGAGGTCGACCCGGCGTTGCCTGCACCTCTGCCACGCGATCCCTCGGGCCACGCTACAGCCTCACTCACCACCTCCTCACACATACACACATTAAAATGATCCCTGGGTAACGATTACTCAAAGGCACTAGTACATTGTGAGTTGTTTCTTGTATAATTGAGTCTTATATGTTGACAGTGGTGTGTGAGAGGTGTGTTAACTGAGCAGCAACAACACCACCACCATAGTCTGGGTTGAAGGTGGTGGTGGTGATGCAACAGAGGGAGGAGAGTGTGTGTGTGTGTGTGTCGGCATGCAAGGCCATACGCTGCAGCATTGTTCCATGTATCTTCCCTTGTTCAATTAACTCTTTTTTGTTGTGTGTTCTTTTATCGTTTATTCCAGCACCTTCACTTGTATCTTGACGTGCCTGACTGTCTCCCACACCACAGTAAATGACTAAATTACATGATGGCCCCCCCCGCGTTACCTCGAGTTTCATTCTCACTCGTATAGAAATTTCCACAATGATTATATTTTAAACTTGTAATATTTTTTTTTATATTTAGCCAATATATCATTAACTCATTTAATTCTCCAAACTCATCAAGAAATATTACCTTTTGTTGTTTTCTTGTTATTTTTTTTGTTTAGTTTTTGTTTTCCCTAAAGAGCGTGTAGGATGAGAGTGTGGATACGTCTAACAAGAAAACAATGAGTGGATATGTAACGACTTGTTGGGGTGAAGGAAGGTGGGTGGGGTGAGGTGGGGGGGTGGGGTAAGGTGGGGGTTAAGGTTTAAATCCCAGATGTGTACGAGGGTAATGTCTCGTGAACAGGGCCAGGTGATACCAGGTGTGTGGGGGGGGGGACGCTACCAGGGACTTTTAAACCATTTAGGCCTAGGCTGGCTATTCTCCTGCAGCGCCCCCGACAGCTGCTGCACCCGCCCGCCTTACATCGCTGTCCTTGATGGTCCGTGTACGTTTTATTCAAGCACGTGAAGGTTGTTGGTGGGAGGGGGGAAGGGAGGTAGGTAAGGTTAACGGCTGCATCCTCATGGTGACTGACTGACTGACTGACTGACTTGACTGATACAGAAACCAAAGTTGTCATCTGCTGGTGGTTTAATTAGTACACAACCAGATTCTTATGTTGACTCCTGCCTCACCATCACACACACACACACACACACACACACTCCTAAAGATGTCCCCTTAACCTAACCTTAACCTAACCTGGATTTAGTCGACTATGAGAGAGTTAAAGTCATCGGTTCACCACGTTACTTATCGTTATATACGCTCTATATGACTTATTTTACGGTAATTCAACACAACTATAAACAGATCATATAATATTTCACGGTGTTATATTATGATTAAGTGTTTTAGAATTTATATAAACTGAGAAAATAGTTAAAGAAAAGACGTTAGATTTTTTTCTCCTTTCCGCCACCCACCTCTCTCTCTCTCTCTCTCTCGGCCCGTTTTGATCAGTACTGTGAGGGTGAAGTACAGAGCCACCGCTAGAGTGATGGTCAGGTAAAACTTAAGCAACTATCTTTATGTATACACTGAGGAGCAGAAACAATTTAAATGACCATCGAGAACATTTGTGTGTGTGTGTGTGTGTGTGTGTGTCCCATCTGTCACGGGTCGGCCATCCTGAGTATATTTGAGGTTGGAGTATTGTCCAAGCGAGGCGTGACTATCCGGGCAGCGTTGAAATTACCTCCCCGCTAGCACCTCTCTCTCTCTCTCTCTCTCTCTCTCTCTCTCTCTCTCTCTCTCTAATGACCAGTTAAAGCTTACATCATCATCCTCAAGGGGTTAAACCATAATTCCCAAAGGGTTAAACTATTGTTCTCAAAGGGTTAAGATGTTATTTGTACCCCCTTTAACTGTTGTTGTGATGATAGATTGTAAGAGGCAGATAAAACAACGAAACCTTCTGTAAATGTAAGGAAGGGAAGGTGACGAAGGGAGGGAGGGGGTGAAGGGAGGAGGGAGTGAAGGAGGGAGGGGAAGGGTGAGGAGGGCAGGGGCGTGTGGGTGAGGGGTGAGGGTGAGGGGGTGAAGACGAGTTGAGGAGGGGGGGAAGGTGAGGGCAGGGGCGTGTGGGTGAGGGGGGTGAAGACGAGGTGAGGAGGGGGGGGGGTGAGGGGTGAGGGCAGGGCGTGTGGGTGAGGGAGGGGTGGGGTGAGGGGAGGGGTGAAGATGATGAGGGGGGAAGGGTGAGGGAGGGGAAGGGTCAGGGTGAGGGCAGGGGCGTGTGGGTGAGGGGTGAAGACGAGGTGAGGAGGGGGGAAGGGTGAGGGCAGGGGCGTGTGGGTGAGGGGGTGAAGGTGAGGGTGGGGGAATTCTAACAGTAAATTACAACCAAGCTTAAGGTGATCTTTCCCTCACGATTTGCTCCTCCTGCAGTAAGTTCCCCAGGGGTAGTGAAGATGGTGTGAGGTGATGAGCGTGAAGATGGTGTGAGGTGATGAGCGTGAAGATGGTGTGAGGTGAGGAGCGTGAAGATGGTGTGAGGTGATGGTGAGGAGCGTGAAGATGGTGTGAGGTGATGAGCGTGAAGATGGTGTGAGGTGAGGAGCGTGAAGATGGTGTGAGGTGAGGAGCATGAAGATGGTGTGAGGTGATGGTGAGGAGCGTGAAGATGGTGTGAGGTGATGGTGAGGAGCGTGAAGATGGTGTGAGGTGATGGGAGGAGCGTGAAGATGGTGTGAGGTGATGAGCGTGAAGATGGTGTGGAGGTGATGGTGAGGAACGTGAAGATGGTGTGAGGTGATAGTGATGAGCGTGATGGTGAGGAGCGTGAAGATGGTGTGAGGTGTGGGTGGTCAGGTGCCAGGATGGTGAGCTGGTGGTGTTGGTGGACCGTGGCATAACCTAACCTAACCTAACCTAACCTAACCTACAAGAGTGTCGCTGTAGGTAAAAGACGAGGATGAAATAGGGAAAAAAAAACCCTAAGCCGGATGATTGCTTGTGCTGGCAGTCGTTGTGGTAGTCGTGAATAGAAGAATTGCTTGTCTGGTTGTATGAGTGTTACTAGTGTTAGTGGTGGTGATGGTGTTAGTGGTGGTGATGGTGTTAGTGATGGTGATGGTGTTAGTGATGGTGATGGTGTTAGTGGTGGTGATGGTGTTAGTGGTGGTGTTAGTATTAGTGATGGTGATGGTGTTAGTGATGGTGTTAGTGGTGGTGATGGTGTTAGTGGTGGAGGTGTTTATGGTTGCTGTATATAAGACGTTGTTTAGATGTGGTCAAGTGTTCTCTCTCAGCGCCGTGGTAATCAATTTCAAGGTCTCTATTGTCCGCCCGTCCAACACGTCTTAGAGGCTCCGCTGGTTTTTTTTTTCCTGGCGTGGCAGATGGTGCAGGAAAACACCTACTACCTTCCTGTCGTCGATGAGAACGTTAACATGTTTTTGTCTCTCTCGAATTTGGTCTCTCTCTCTCTCTCTCTCGTCGAGTCCTCTTACAGTGTGTCAAAATGCAAGCAGTAACAAAATCAGCTTCCCCTTTAGGTCAGGTTAGGTTAGGTTAGCGACGTTAGGTATAGGTTAGGTTATATTAGGTTAGGTTAGGTTATATTAGGTTAGGTTAGGTTAGGTTAGTTAGGGTTAGGTTAGTAGCGTTGGCTTCTTCAGAATATCTCCTACCCCCACAGTCCCTCGAGATTCTATATACAATTTTTGCTTGTTGGGAATGGCTCGTCTCCTGCTAAAAGAACGTACACCTTTGATACAACCAATAATAGATTCATGGTTGACACTTGTGGTTACTGGTGGCGGAGGGAGAATTTTCTTACCTGTGGTGTCGATGATGGAGACGAGGCAGTTAGCACGTCTGGATGGCCGATGAGTCGAGAAATCCAAAGGGGGGTTTATAGAGGCGAGTCTTGTATGGCCTGTTAGTTCCGCGCTCCTCTCTCTCTCTCTCTCTCTCTCTCTCTCTCTCTCTCTCTCTCTCTCTTGCTTCACACACACACTGATCATTATTCACGACTATATACATACATCGCTCCTCGTGTGTGTGTGTGTAGTGTGTGTGTGTGTGTACTTCACTACACACACACTCCGCGGCCTCTGTATCACCGTTCACTGTCAATGCAACTTTTTGTGATTTTTGTCCTGTTGTTCGCCATCCTTTGAGACCGCTTCTGTCCATCTCTGTCTTATTTGTGCTGTGATGCTGTCAGTTAAGGTTCCTGTTCTCTGTTCCTCTGTCTTATTTGTGCTGTGATGCTGTCAGTTAGTCCCTGTCCGCTGCCCCTCTCTGTCTTATTTGTGCTGTGATGCTGTCAATTGGTCCCTGTCCGCTGTTCCTTTCCTCATATCTTGTGATTCTGTCAGTATTATTCTATTGCTCATAACGCCTGTCTCACTCCCTGTCAGTGGGTGAGTGCAGGCGACTGGGTGGTGGATCAAGATACCGTCAACACCCTCCCGACGCTGACCACCACCTACACCCTCCCGACGCTGTCCACCACCTACACCCCACCGCCACTTCGACCAGACACATCCGTCTTCACCACCTCTTGTTCTTCTTCTTCTGCGTCTTCTTCCACCACTACTACAGCCGTCACCAAGCTGGGTTTTACTGCCGGGGTAATTATTCAATTTTCTTCCTCTGCAACTGAGTGCCTTGTGTTGGTGTCCGTCTCATTAGTGAAGTTATTATTATTATTTTTTGTTTTATTAATTTTTTTCCTTTGGCCGCAGACAGCTAGTTTTTTTGTGCACCCTTATTCATCCTGTGAGCAGCAGCGTGAAAAAAGGATCATACAGTAGAGGTGATAAAGGATATTATTGATTGTTACAGAGTATTTCCAGTACATTGTTTAATTTCTGTACATAGGAGTTGACTTAGCTATACTACTGTAGATGCCAAGCGTGGGTACAGCTGTAGCGTATTAGTTATCTTGCAGCCATTACATACACAGTGTGCTTAGATCTGTCTCTAAAAGGTTCTATTTTCTCAAAGTTTTAAGACTTAGTGTTGGAGTGTGTGGCCATATGTCTGGCCACACACTTTACATTTAGTTTTGTTCACATCTGCCTGAGGGACATACTGCCAGAGGTACTTATATCCTAACCTTAGTCTACCTCACAACCCACACTCTCATCCAGTCGTCACAACTCCTCCCAGTCATCACACTCTCACCAGTCATCACCACAGTCACCCCCAGTCATCACTCCCCCAGGCATCACCAACACACTCTCACCCAGTCACCACAACCCACACCTCACCCAGTCATCACAACCCCAGTCACTCATCACAACCCCACTCCACCCACTCTCACCCAGTTATTACAACCCACACTCTCACCCAGTCACCACAACCCACACTCTCACCCAGTCATCACAACCCCCCAGTCATCACAACACTCTCACCCAGTCATTCACCCCACACTCACCCAATCATTACAACCCACACTCTCACCCAGTCATCAAGCAACCCACACTCTCACCCAGTTATTACAACCCACACTCTCACCCAGTCACCACAACCCACACTCTCACCCAGTCATCACAACCCCCAGTCATCACAATCCACACTCTCACCCAGTCATCACAACCCACACTCTCACCCAGTCATCACAACCCCCAGTCATCACAACCCACACTCACCCAATCATTACAACCCACACTCTCACCCAGTCATCACAACCCACACTCTCACCCAGTTATTACAACCCACACACTCACCCAGTCACCACAACCCACACTCTCACCCATCAGTCCCCAGTCATCACACATCCACACTCTCACCCAGTCATCACAACCCACACTCTCACCCAGTCATCACAACCTCACCCAGTCATCACAACCCCCAGTCATCTCTCACCCAGTCATCACAACCCCAGTCATCACAACCACACACTCTCACCCAGTCATCACAACCCACACTCTCACCCAGTTATACACCCACACTCTCACCCAGTCACCACAACCCACACCTCACCCAGTCATCACAACCCCAGTCATCACAACCCACACTCTCACCCAGTCATCACAACCCCCAGTCATCACAACCCACACTCACAGTCATCACAACCCCAGTCACCACAACCCACACTCTCCCAGTCATCACAACCCCCAGTCATCACAACCCACACTCACCCAGTCATCACAACCCCCAGTCATCACAACCCACACTCTCACCCAGTCATCAGGTCATCACAACCCACACTCACCCAGTCATCACAACCCACACTCTCACCCAGTCACCACAACCCACACTCTCACCCAGTCATCACAACCCCCAGTCACCACAACCCACACTCTCACCCAGTCATCACAACCCACACTCACCCAGTCATCACAACCCCCAGTCATCACCCACACTCTCACCCAGTCATCACAACCCACTCTCACCCAGTCACCACAACCCACACTCTCACCCAGTCATCACAACCCAGTCATACAACCCACACTCTCACCCAGTCATCACAACCCACCCCAACCCAGTCATCCCCCACAACCCACACTCTCACCCAGTCATCACAACCCACACTCTCACCCAGTCACCACAACCCACACTCTGTCATCACAACCCACACTCTCGGACACTCTCACCTACTCTTGCTCCACTGTCGGAAGCTTGAATGAACTGTTTATAAATTCTCGTCAAAACTTTCTCATATTCTGCTTCTGGTTCCCACGTAGGAACCCTAAGAACGGGAGTCCGCGATAGTGTGTGTGTGTGTGTGTGTGTGTGTGTGTGTGTGTGTGTGTGTGTGTGTGTGTGTGTGTGTGTGTGAAGAGATAAACACTGTAGTAGGACCTCCACCAAAGACCCTGCTGCCAGGTGAGGCCTCCACCACCTCCCTGGCCTGCTACAGGAGGAGGCACAAGCCGCTGGATAGATACCGAAGGTGGTGGGCCAGTTCACCGCAAGGCCCAGGGAGGGGGGGGGGAGATATATGGGCCGGAGTGTGGTAAATTGTGGAGCTATAAAATGGAGTTAATTATGTAGGACGGTCATGAACTTGTGAGGAGGAAGAGGAGGAGGAGAAGAAGAAGGGGAGGAGGAGAAGAAGAAGAAGGGGCAGGAGGAGAAGAAGGGGAGGAGGAGGAGGAATGATGGTGATGTCACGGGGCCAGAAAGATGTGGTTTATGTGGCTGGATAGTTATTGGGGAGGCGTGGAGGGAGGGGAGGGGGAGGGGTTGTGGCTACTGTGGAGGTTGCCTCAGGGTCGCCGGGGGTGGTGGCCTTACAGGGACACTCACTCCAGTCACCTCACAAAGGATCGTTGGGCAGAGTGTCTACTGGCTCCTTCCTGGCCACCTGTGTTGTGTCCCTGACGAAGGACAACTTTTCAGGGTGGTGAGGGGCGTGTGGACACAGTGAGTGTTAATTAGGTAGTTGGTGTCATACTAAGGAGGCTCCTGCCACCATCAGCCATTATAATTCAGAACTTATAAATTATGTAAACTTCCCCATAATATATTCAGGTCTTTATGATATGCGGTATTGCAAAGATTGGTGGTTTGACTGTAGTCTGCCTGTATGTGTATGTAATAGTTGTTAACGTTTCGCTACATTACTGTTCTCGTGTGGTAGGAGGAGCCTGGCGGTGGGTAGATGACGGTGTTGTGATAGCTACACTTTATTGTGGCCAACACCATCACAAGAAGCGTGGGCGTCGCAGAAACGTACACAGCGCCGCCGTTCTTGAAGGTCACATTAATGTGTTGGAAGACAGTCAGGGCCCCTTGTCGCCTGTCGCCGCACCTGTGAGCCACGAGACTTGATCAGTTGTCCGCTTTCTTCTTCCCTCCATTACTCTTGTATTATCGTTACCACAAATCACAGTCTGGTGATGACAACATTTCTTAAGAGTTTGTTCCCAGAGTATAAGCAGGGCACACAGGTACATGACCCAGGCAATAAAAGATCTTAATAGTGACGAGCGTGTCCATCAAGAGGGCGGGGGGAGGGAGTCATCATATTCCTCCCAGGACTCGGGTCGTGGGGGGCTGGGAACACTTGGGAGCCAGACGACGTGCAGTTCCCACTTTGCGAACGTCCTTGCTGGTGGCTCCCACACTCGGCCACCATTCATGCCCTCCCCAGCCCGGAACATAAACACGGTGTGGACCGCCCCGCCTCTTCCCTGGGAGGACGCCTCTCTCTCTCTCACACCTTGTTGCTCCTCACAGCCAGTAATAACTTCACCTTTACCACAACAATTCTAAGTTTGTCAGGAATATCCGGAGCCAAGGTCCAGTGTTTCCCAGGCTGTGTACTCTACATCACACTGACAACAGGACCGAGTGTCAGTGTGGTGATGAATGAAGACGTAGACGGGGGGGGGGTATGCAGCAGAGTAACATATAACCCCCCCATAATACCACGTAGCCCCCAATACCACGTAGCCCCCGTAATAGCCCCCGTAATACCACGTAGCCCCCTGCAATACCACGTAGCCCCCCGTACCACGTAGCCCCCCCCCCCCATCAGCCTCAGTAGGTGGTGTACACTAGACCACTCCCCCTTACTTACGTTATTGTGATGGCCTGGTAGGTGATGTCATGTATTAATAATCACTAGATGGCGGGGTGGAGGATTACCATAAACAACTGTAGTAGTGTCAGGAAATGACTCGACTCGCTACTGTAAACATAGGAAGCCGCTCCGTCACACAGCTGGTTTGGTTTTACTTGTTGCCACCGCCATAACCTAACCTAGAAAGACAAACTATATTAATTCTCAGTAAGTTAATACCAGTGGTTATTACATTACACTGTATTAATAACGCTCGCCTCGTATGTATCAACAAGACACCTGGGAGACACTCGTTCGGGAATAACAGCTTCCAAAGTCATCAAGGGCGTGACAAGAATACCTCCCCAGACACCCAAGATGGTCTTTAACTGCTCCGTTCCCACCATCACCTCTCCCCTCTCATCCTCCTCCCCTCCCCCCCCTCCCTCCCCTCACCTCGTTCTTTAGGGATTTAAGTTCTTGAGTCCTGGGTTAAGTGAAGATCATTATCCTTCCTCATTTTCTTACCCTCCCTCCCTCTCCCCCCCCCCCCCCCATCCCCCCTCCCCTCTCCTACATGTGCCACACTTTCCCATGACTCAGCAACACCTGGCACTTTTCCCCTCGTGTGAAGGTTTAAGGGTCAGGTCACGCTCCCCTCCACACCTGCTGCACACCTGAACCACACCTTGTATAGGATGGAAATTCCCCTTCACCCCTCTCTTCCTTCCCTCAGTTTCCCCTTTCTACTTCCTTACGACCTCAGGACCTCCCTCACTCTTGTCTTACCCTCCTTCCTTCCTTCCCTCCTTCCTATTTTTCTCTCTCTCTCTGCTCATCATGTAGAAGCGTTATGAGCAGGGCAAAAGAGGTGGGTTAGGTTAGGTTACCTGGTGGTGATGCAGTCCCCAGCAGGAGTGTGATAGTGGGGTGAAGATAGAGTTATGGAGAGGTGTGTGTGTGTGCTGCCACCTTCTTCCCACGGGTACCGTACACGTGGCACTCCTCACACACACACACACACACACACACACACACACACACACACACACTTCTCCTAATACTGGAATTTTTGGTCTTAACAAATTCATAATATTAACAATATTTACATATAATTGGGGTATATTTATAGACTTCGGTGTGTGTGTGTGTGTGTGTGTGTGTGTGTGACGTAAGTGTTGGTTGAGCGTGGGAGCCGAGGGGGTCCACACCATCTGGCACTAGTGCCTCGTGGCCCTCACCCTGCCTCCTCCTCCTCTTCACCCCTTTCCCCCTCCACCTCCGATGCTACACCCTTACTACACACCCTTACTACACCCTCCTCTCACTCTCAGGCCTATATCTCCCTCTCCCACACCCCCTCCACTCCCATCACAACCACTACTACCACTACCACAACCACCACTACTACCACCATCACTGCTACAACCATCTTCTTGACACATGCATGGTAAGGACAGTGTGTGTGTGCGTCACAATCCACTGCGCCGCCACAAACAAACAAACAACTGCACCGCCACCAACAAACCTCTGCGCCGCCACAAACACCAGTAGAAGGTATAAGGGCCACAGTCACTTAAACTAATATCACCACATTAAATACTTGTGTACAAACCTTTAGGACTGATGAGAGTACGTGGTATACTGTGGGTGTAGTGGGTGTGGGGTGTAGTGTGTCGTGTGTGTGTGTGTGTGTGTGTGTGTGTGTGTGTGTAACTTAGAGGTGATATTCGAGGTATTGTGAGGAACTTGTCCAGCGTGTTGCCTCCCTGTTGTGAATGAAAGTCCCTTGGCACCTCCCTCCCTCCCTCACCACCACTAGTACCTCACCCACCCTCCCTCACCAGCACCACCCTCCACCACTAACACCTCCACCATCCTCTGTCTGTGTGTGTGTGTGTGGTGTACCAAGTTAAAGGTTTGTGCTACACGGGGCTGGCAGTACCTGTCGTCTAAGAGGTCTGGTCGCCCACACTGACTTCATTGATAAAAGGTTCATTAGGATGTTGGTGTGGGGTTCCTGCTTGTAGTTCCCACGGGCGTGATCTGGTCAACACATGATAGGGAGTCAACCTGGTCACTCTGGATACTCCTGTTGGACCTGACTTGTCTGTATCACCTACCCACCCACCCACCCACCCACGTTCCACCCATTCACCCACCCACCCACGTTCCACCCATTCACCCGCCCACCTAAGTTCTGATGCCCCCCCCTTAGCCCCCAAGGAAACGTGAGCCTCACCCTCTTCCACCACCCACATCTCTCTCTCTCTCTCTCTCTCTCTCTCTCTCTCTCAAGTGTAGCCCATCACAGGTAGACAGACAGGTGTAGCCCATCACAGGTAGACAGACAGGTGTAGCCCATCACAGGTAAACAGACAGGTGTAGCCCATCACAGGTAGACAGACAGGTGTAGCCCATCACAGGTAGACAGACAGGTGTAGCCCATCACAGGTAGACAGACAGGTGTAGCCCATCACAGGTAGACAGACAGGTGTAGCCCATCACAGGTAGACAGGGCCCACAGGGAGAGGTGCTGACCAGGTGCCTTGTGAGGAAGAGCGAGTTTGACGGCGTGACGGGTGGGTTGAGTAAGTGTGTGGGAGGGGGAGGGGAAGTGAGGGAAGATGGGGTAAAAGAAGTGGGTGCTGTGGCAGACGGAGGGGAGGAGGAGGGAACAGGTGTAGATACGTTGTGGGTGGTGGTGGGGAGGGTGGGGGAGTGGGTGGGGGGGGGGTAAGGATGAGCTTGAGTGAGCGGGGAAGCGGACGTGGGACCCAAGGAACACAACTTTCCCAGGACAGGTGGAGAACACTCATTCACAGGCGACATGTAGGCCAGCAGGGAGGGAGAGAGAGAGAGAGAGAGAGAGAGATCATGCAACAGAGGAATGAAGTGTGTGTGTGTGTGTGGTGGTGTGGGTGGTAGAGGTAGATCCATGCCACTTGGCTAGACGGACCCATGCCTCCTGCCACGGACCCATGTCTACTGCCACGGACCCACGCCTCCTGCCACGGACCCACGCCAAGGTGTTTCACTCAGTCCAGTGTAGAGCTCACCCCTCCCTCCTGGACCCTCGCCGCTCATAAGACCTGTGAGCACCCCTGAGTACCTGTGAACACCCCTGAGTACCTGTGAGCACCCCTGGATACCTGTACACCTCTGTAGTACTTTACACATGGACGTGTCACTTGTCCATGGCATCTGTGTACACATGAAGGAGCGGTAGGTTAGAGAGACCACGGAGGTGTAGGTATAAGAGAATTAAAGAGCTACATGGGTTGTGTTTTATGCTTAGTTGATTGTCTTTTGTGTGTGTGTGTGTGTGTGTGTGTGTGTGTGACCAGTCGTGGGTAATGGTCCGTAAAGTGTTGTTGTTATTGTTAGTGGTTGTAGTAGTATTTATTAGTTGTTATTGGAATTACTCGTGGAAGACTGTGGAATACTTGTGGTTGTTAACACTAGGAGGACAGGGGGGGTGGAACACAGGTGAGTGGTGGTGTTGAAGGGCGCCCTCTCCTGTGGCAGGTTTGAAGGCCACGTCTCTACGTTCTTGGCATCTACCATGACCTATTGTGTGTGTGTAGTGGGGTGACATGTAGTGCACCACAGTTATGCTAAGGAGAACATTCCTGCATAGTAAAGCGAGGGTGGCCGTCATACACGGTGGTCGCTCCCACAACACTCACCCTCGCCTACATAAACATCTTGATACAACGGCTGATTATATGTTTACATAGCACCACCGTCGTCAGGTTACCTGCCTGAGGAAGAGGCGGAGGAGGGGTGCATCAAGGGGTGGTGGAGGTGCCGTAGGTGGGTGGAGGTGTGCAACTGTTGTGGGGGGGGGGGCAGGAGGGTAGTGGGGGGGTGGACGGGTAGCGGCGGCCGTGGGAAAATCTGGCCCAGGACATACCCACACGGAGGGCGCCGCGCAGGTCGCCACCAGTAGTGACAACTCCTCTGCCTCCAGGACCTACTACAGGTGTGTTGGGTGGTGGTGGGTGGTGAGGAAGGCCTGAACAAGAAAGATGGTTGTGTTGTAAGGTTAGGGAGGAGTGTGGAATGGTTGACGGTAGAGTCCAGAGAGACGTGAGTTACCCACCGGATGTGGTAAATTATCACCAGGATTTACGTGACGTAAGTGTCTTATCCCCTGGTGTCAAGAAGCTAATTACGGCCTTATAACCGGGTAGCGGAGGGCCGGATGTGGCGCACCGCCCCCAGGCACAAATCTGAGACAGCGGGTACCCTCAGGGGATGCGCACCAAGGTCGCATCCGCTGTTCCCTCAGCAAGGAGAACTAGACAATATTTACCCTGGCCAGAGGGGCGAGAGTGTGGCGGAGGGAGGGAAGTGCCCGAGGCTGGTGACTTACCGGGTCAGGCAAGGTCACAGGTGAGGCGGTAATCGTACTGTAATCATCATAGACACTGACGCACTCACCAGGTTCACACGCTCCTGCAGCCAAACTTTTGTCCAACTTGTTGCTCTGCCCCGGGTGTGTCACCCTCTGACGGGAGTCGAACCCAGATCGTCGGTATCCTGGCCGCCTCCGTCAACAAGTTCCTCATAACCGCGAACCAATAGACACAGTTTAAGTATTAAAGTGAACTGCAAGTGCGCCGCCGCTGTGTGGGTTAGGCGGCCCGGCAGACGCAACACACGCCCCCGCCAGGAAGAGAAATGCACCTTTATGGTACAGGAACAGAGAGCCGTAAATATTGTGGCACCGACGCTGTTTTTGTGGATGTGGGGCCTTGAAGGAAGTTGTGGAGCGGGAGGAAGTGTGGCCAGCTGGTGTGTGGTGAGGAGAGGGAGGAGGACTCCTTCAGGCCACACTTATGACTGGTATACTGCCAGGCGCCACGCTTCTCCCTCTACCGTCCTGTGTGTGTCCATCATCACGTTCAGCCCACAGGTCCTAGTGAGGTAGTCAGGCAACTCTTCCCACTCTCAGTATTGTCACCAACCACCATCACAGCCACCACAACCACCACCACCACAGCCACCACAACCACCATCACAGCCACCACAACCACCACCACCACAACCACCACAGCCACCATCACAGCCACCACAACCACCACCACCACAACCACCACAGCCACCATCACAGCCACCACAACCACCATAACTACCACCACTACCACCATCACAGCCACCACAACCACCATCACAGCCACCACAACCACTATCACCAACCACCATCACAGCCACCACAACCACCACCACTACCACCATCACAGCCACTATCACCACCACTTACCCAAATAAAAGCAGGTGTCAGTAGGTAGGGTAGGTGTAGGAGTAAACAAAAATATAAATTACAGGTGTAGGTACCGAGTGTTGGGCAGGTGAGAAGCTTGTGTGTAGGTACCGAGTGTTGGGCAGGTGAGAAGCTTGTGTGTAGGTACCGAGTG
Organism: Homarus americanus; assembly: GCF_018991925.1. Taxonomy (NCBI): domain Eukaryota; kingdom Metazoa; phylum Arthropoda; class Malacostraca; order Decapoda; family Nephropidae; genus Homarus; species Homarus americanus. The sequence goes on along the minus strand of NW_024732440.1, from coordinate 535,165 downwards.
TTGGGCAGGTGAGAAGCTTGTTTCCTCATAGCAATACTCTCTTACCTGTGTCAATTATCTACAGAATTGCGAGAGCGTAACGAGTTAATGGCATCTTTACTCCTCTATCAAAGGCCATAACACTGCTTTAACTGAGAACAATTTCACCTGTGTTAAGAGTGTGGTAGCGGGGTGGGGTGGGTGGGTGGGTGGGGTGGGTGGGTGGGTGGGTGGGTGATACCTTTCCTCCCATACACTACGATGGTGATGTTAGTCATGGGAGGTTTCATGGGAGTTAAAGCCACGTTAGATGGTCATACAAAGTGAAACATTATTTTATTAGAGCCATTACAACACCTTAACGCCAGCTAGCTTGACACCTCAGCTGATGACGTCTTGATGGGGGGAAGAGTTCGTTAGTGTTAAAGAGAGTGTAAGTGAGGTGCTGCTACACCCGAGTTCCTCTAGTTCTTAATGATGGTCCCGGGGAAGTTGAGCCGTGTTAAAGAGTCAACAGTACAGTACTAAGTGTAGCAGTGTACAGTACTAAAGCGAGGCGCTGAGTCCTACCACCGTAAACAAGGTGATAAGATCCAGTAATGGCGGTACATTCCTGGCAAAGTTGAAGTAAATTAGTTGTCCATTTAACAAAGTATAATAATGTTGATGTGTGTGTGTGTGCGCGCTCTCCTGCACCTGTCACACCTTGTTACCTGGTAATTATCTGCACCATCATCATTGACATCACCGTCATCATCATCATTATTGAACAGCGGCATTTTGACCCTCACCATTAACTTAAGTCATCATCGACTGTCACACCATAACTCATAACCACCATCATGGCTCATCTGACCTCACCATCATTACTGAGCAGCCGCCCGGTAGACAAAACGCTGGGGTGAAGATAGCGTGTGTGTGTGTGTGTGTGTGTGTAATGATAGCAACAGGTGGTAGTGGTCAGTGTGTGGCGCCGATCACCTCTCCACCAGACAGCACCCGCCTCCCCCAGCCCTTCTACAGATCAGAAACACATGCTTGTATCCTGACTCAATCTTTAGCCTTGATCAGTCACATCTGCGGCCCACCAGTCCTGTGTTTTCTTCCGTGTACAACAACAACACCACCACCTTCTTCTTCTTGCTCTTGTTCTTCTTCTTGTTCTTCTTCTTCTTCTTCTTCCCTTAAACTCATTATCCTTCCTCTCTGGTTCCTCCTCACCACCACCACTCCTTTCCTTTCTATTCCTCTCCCTTCCCTATACTTTTTTTTTACATCTTTCCCACATCTATTCCCTCCCTTCCCTCCCCTAACCCCCCACCATCACCACTGTGTATCCTGCCTCAACTCCCCTGAGAGAGAGAGAGAGAGAGAGAGAGAGAGAGAGAGAGAGAGAGATATTGACGCGCCATATTTCACTCAACAAACGTTAAATACACAACTCGAATACATAAACAGACAACAATGTATACATGTATTAAAACAAAAATGTCCAGTATATGTATGATCCTCCATTCTTATATTATAAAGTTTGTAACACCAATACTCAGGGGGAACTTAACTGTCTGTGTGATATTTAACGATAACTAAAACATCCTGCTCTTGGGTCTGTATAGATGAGGACAAACGACTCCTTACTAAATACATGTGATAGAAACATTAATGACTCATACAGGTTAATTAAACGCCCTACAGGTAGATAGTGATTGTAGTTTCATTTTTTAAAGTCCTCTTAGCCACTTGTGTTTGATAAGGACTCGGGTGACTATCAGCATTGAGTCACTGGTTATAGTCACCTGAGCCAGATCGTCACTATAGTTGGGTTAACCTGATGTTAATTACCTGTGGGGGCGGGGGGATATTACCTGGGTACAAGGGGGGTGGGGGGTTCGTGAGAGAGGAGCATCCCGCCCCTCCCCATACACCTGGGGTCAGTGAGCCACTTATTACAGGTAATTCAGGTGATCTTCTTCCGCCGCCACCTCGACCTGACCCCATGCCACCTCTTCCCTCCTCCTCCCACTCCAAACTCTTCCCCTGCCTCCCCCACATCCTCCTCCTCCTCCTCCTCCTCCTCCTCCCCGCCAACACACCTTACGCAGGATGTAAAAGGTGCCCAATAAACTAGCCCACACGCCCACTAACAGAACTATTCACCCGTCCACACATCCATCCACCAGTACGCCCACACTCCCTCCAACATCCATCCACCAGTACGCCCACACTCCCTCCAACATCCACCAGTACGCCCACACTCCCTCCAACATCCATCCACCAGTACGCCCACACTCCCTCCAACATCCACCAGTACGCCCACACGCCCTCCAACATCCACCAGTACGCCCACACTCCCTCCAACATCCACCAGTACCTCACACGCCTCCAACATCCACCAGTACGCCCACACTCCCTCTCCAACATCCACCAGTACGCCCACACGCCTCCAACATCCACCAGTACGCCCACACCCTCCAACATCCACCAGTACGCCCACACTCCTCCAACATCCACCAGTACGCCCACACTCCCTCCAACATCCACCAGTACGCCCACACGCCCTCCAACATCCACTCAGCAATTTCACACTCTCCAACATCCACCAGTACGCCCACACGCCCTCCAACATCCACCAGTACGCCCACACGCTCCTCCAACTTATGTTTGGTCCACTGTGGCGCCGCAGATGTACAATGGCCGGGGCAGGTATGGGGGTGTGTCGTCGGGAGCCTCTGCCAGCGCGGGTGTTGCCCCTGCAGGCAGGCTCTCAGGGCCCCACGGTAAGTCGTGCCGGAAGCAGCATTTAGGCGGTTTAAAGGTGCTCCGTGACGCCCTCGGCATCACAAATCTTGTCTCTGCCTGGGAGAGTCAGAGTAAGGCGGAAGTTGAGAGATGTGAGGGCGATAGTGACTGTGGTGCCCCGCCTGGGAACCCGCCCGCCCCGCCGGTCCCGCACACCCCGGGTCACCTGGGTCACCCCGCTACACAACCAACATCTTACCATTACTCCTTCACAAAAAGAAGAATACTTTAACTATTGTGAAAATATTATAGTGAGATGTGCTACGTATTGTTAATGAGGGGTGTAAGTGATAGGTGAGGCGGGGTGTTGCAGGTCCCTGGCGTGTGGGGTGAAGAGGTTGTGACCCGGCCCCAGGCAGGTGACCCTTGGCAGGAGCGGGGCTCGGGGGCTTTGTCTCATGCCCCCCAGCATCACCTACCCAGCCACAGTCGCCACCTCTCACACCTGACGACGGCACCTGCTGCTCCCGCCTCCCTCCCTCCTGACGACGATCATCAGTCCTCCTGGCCTCACACTCTCATCCTCAGGACAAAAGTAAGTTGTGACGTTATTTATGTGGCCACCCGAGTGTTGTAAGACGCGCCTCACCTCCCCTCACTCCGCCATTTTGTTTATCTCCGGACAGGTATGGAGTGAAGTCAAGTGAAACGAAACTCAGACAACGTTGTAGCCGCTCGCTCGCTCGGTACCATCACCTCTTAACGTGGAAGACCAACTCGTCTGGTGGTACGTGGTGGTGGTACGTGGTGGTGGTGGTGGTACAGACTTGTGTTAGTAAAAGGTTTCATCACTGGTGTTCGTGTGTGGTGCAAGTTTATGACGAGGACTACGATTATTATGAGTCTTTGTGAGAGAATGAAGATGTCGATGCGTGAGGAAAGTGTCGGGGAGTGATGACTGGGTGGCCGGGTGGGAGGGTGAGTGGCCATTGTGCCGTCAGTGTCTTGCGTCAAACTCTTGGCCAAGTGACACATACACATCTCCCTCCCCAGAAGCATCCTTAATTGCCAAAAGGTACTCAATCGTACTCACGGGGTTAGGTTACGTAATTAGGTTCAGATATATTATGGTGAGGTCGCTATTGTATCCAAGAGACTATGTACTCAAAATCGAGTGGTAGGTGATAGTACTCAAAAAAGAATTGTAATACTTAACAGGTAAATTTTTAATACTCAAGGGGTTAAGCCGTATTCAGAGGTTCAAGTCGCTGTACTCACGAGGTTGTGTCACTACTCAGAGGACTAAACCGTACTCAAAGGTTCAAGCCATTGTACTCTCTAGGGCTATCTCACTGTACTCAATAGGTTGTGTCACTACTCAGAGGACTAAACCGTACTCAAAGGTTCAAGCCTCAGGAAGATCGTATCTTAGTACTCAAAAACTAAATCATACTCGAAGGTTCAAGTCATTATATTTATCGAGTTAATATGTCGTACTCAAGGGATTAAAATAATGTGTCGTACTCAAGGGATTAAAATAATGTGTCGTACTCAAGGGATTAAAATAATGTGTCGTACTCAAGGGATTAAAATAATGTGTCGTACTCAAGGGGTTAAAATAATGTGTCGTACTCAAGGGGTTAAAATCATTTAAGTCAGCCCTTTTGTAGAGGTCGTTCTCAGGGAGGTCAAGTTGTCGTTTGCAAGTAGTTAACCTCCTGGGAACGACTCTTGGGACGACAACGACTTATTTCTTTATTACCTAAGGTTAAGGGGGCCCTCGTTCTAACCTAACTACCTCCACTAAGGGGTTAAATAATCGGTCTCAAAGGGTTAAAGATTCTTATTAAAAGCTTGAAAATGTGTGTGTGTGTGTGTGTGTGTGTGTGTGTGTGTGTGTTTGTGACCTGCCATGACCCCGCACCGAGATAATGTTTTGACCCCGGGAGTTGCAGAGGTCATGGCAACACCGATGACCTCGTGACCTTCCGCTCCCATGATGCAATACTGGCCACGCCCACCTCCTCCATGCCCCTCCCCCTCCACCTCCCTCACGTTCCTGCCGCATCCTGTACCACGCCCACATACGCCCACACGCCACTTTCGTAACTTACCGTCATCTATACTCGCCTCTTTATTTTATGTCTACCTTAGAGAGATTGTTTGGATGGCCACACCTTAGTGACATACCTCCAAATGGCCACACCTCCAAATGGCCACACCTTTCCTATTTCTCCATTTTTTCATTTTATTTCCCTACCACACCTCAAGTCTTTATACCTCCAGCAGCTAGCTAGTTACCAACCTCCTCCTCCGGCTTTCTCCCACTCACCAGTTTAGTGTTCCCGGCTTCCTGCTAGTAGCCACATAAAGCCACATCACATAGTTCTTTTCTGACATTATTATACTGGTAGTGAGCGCTGTTTCCCATATTATACCCTCTCTCTCTCTCTCTGAGCTTCTTAAGCCTGCCTCAAGTGAAGGTCTCAGCTCATCACAACACACACGTCTTATGACCTGACCTGTACAGTACGTGTTTTAATCCTCACGATGTCGTGTTGTGGACTAATGAGTAAGGGGGTGATGACTCCCGGGATAGTGAATTGGCTTCAGATTAAACCCAGATTTGAACCCATTTCTAGTTGGACCTCTACTCGAAGAACCCGATACTAAGAGGACTCGAGTCTCAAGACTGTGTTTCCTGCTCCTCAGCGCTCTCACGTTAGTCTAGGCTATGTTACCTGTACACAAATAGAGTAATTAACATGGTGGAGGTAGTTAGTGGTAGTTAAGGCAGGGTGGGGGGGGGATGTGGTAATGAGGGCGGGAGACTCAGTAATGCCCATCTGTGCATGCCCCCCTTACTCACCCCTCTCTCTCCACCTCCTCTCCCCTTCCTCTCCCCTCCTACCTCTGCCACTACCCCCACCTTCTATACCATCACTACTACCAAGAACCTCTAACCACTATCACCATCGTCACCACCCTTACTATCACTACTGCCATCACCACCACCACTACTACTACCACTACTACTACCACCACCACTACTACTACCACCACCACCACCACCATCCTCTACCACTACCAACCTCTAACGAGAACCATCACCAAAACCTCTACTACTTCTACTACCACCAACCAAACCTAACCACCACTACTACTACCACCACTACTACTACCACCACTACAACTACAGGCTAACAAGAGAGTGGGTGACCTGATGAGAATATTATAAGGCATTTGAATCTCCCACAATGTACACAAATTCTCCCACTCCCCACATAACGTCACTGGAGGGGGGAGGGGGGGGGAGGGTTGGTCAAGGTGGTGCAGGATATCTTTTATATAAACAACGGATGCGATTCTCTGGAGACGTTTCCTCTTAAAATAAACTGACGTAGTGGATTTCCCTCCTACAGTAGACCTCATCATCGTTATTATTGTCATCCTTCCATTCCTTCTACGTGTGTGTAGGGGGGTGGGGGTTTCCTCCGTCAGTAGAAGTCATCGTCGTCACCGCCTCCTCTGTGTTTCTCCGTCAGTAACGGTATATACTATACAGCTGGCCGCCTCTGAGATGAATGCCTCTCGTCTGTTACTCGCCAAGTATTACCTCAACAGTCAACGGAGACACACAGACAGACAGACAGACATAAAGATAGACAGACAGACAGAGAAAGACAGATAAACAGACAGACATCAGATTAAAATGTTTTCCGTCGTACAACTTTCTGTCATTTAACAACTTGTGGACTTGGTAAAAAAAAAAGATTATTTATAATGATTTTCTTTATAAATCTGTGTGTGTATGATGACATTGTGTGTGTGTGTGTTAAGTAAGGTTCAAACTCTGGTCTAGTGAAGATGGAGGAGGGAGGGGGGTGGGGTGGTAGGAAGACGCAGAAGGAGGCAGCACCACCACCAGCAGTAGTAGCAGCAGAAGTAATGGAGGGACGGTGACATCTCATCGGGTGCAATTTTTGCCTCGGCTGGAGCGAGTCGGTGCTGGGGTCAAGAAGGTCCTGGGAACTTCTTTACCGCCCGCCCGCTACCGCCGCCGCCTCCACTACGCCCCTCCTGCCAATACCATCGCTTAGAATTGCTGGAATCATCATTTCACGACCTGTGTAGTCACTATACACACACACACACACACACACACACACGTACGCACACACACCACGCACGCACACACACACACACACACACACACAGAGGAGAAGGAGTTATTAAAGTCGTATCCAACGTCATGTGTTAAATCTGAGTGGTAGTTATCGTGAGCCCTGGGCGAGTTGATAGTGGTGGTTGTGGTGGTGGTAGTGAAGGTGATGGTGGTAGTGAAGGTGATGGTGGTAGTGAAGAGGAAGTGGTAGTGGTGGAAGTGGTAATAGTGGTTGTTGAGTCTTATAAGAGTAGTTAGGGCTAATTAGGGCTAAGGCTGGTGAAGATAATTGGCCCCTCTCTAACGATCATTGTGGTTGAGGCGTGTAATGTGTCTTTCCTTGCCAGCCAGTGACCCCCTCCCTCTCCCACCCCCATTTCCTCCGTTCCCTCCGTTCTTCCTTCCTTCTCCCTCTCTGTTCTCCACACACTCCCTCCTTCCTTCCTCACTATGTTACACACCTTTCTTTACCTCACACACTCTCCTCATCCCTCCCCTCCCCCACTCCTCCCTCTGCCTCCTCCCTCCTCCCCTCCCTCCCTCCCCACCCCTCCCACCCCACCTCCCTCTGGCACGTTAGTTGGTTTCCTAGCAGGACTTGTACCAAGCCTGTCATCTGCCCAGGTACCAAGTGTGTGTGTGTGTGTGTGTGTGTGTGTGTGTAAATATCAAATGATCTAAATTATTAAGTTATTTTGTGTCCACTTCTACTAAATCACACACACACACACACACACTACCACACACACACACACACACACACACACAGTCATCATGTGTTGAGTGGCCGTCGGAGTGGTGTTTGAGTACATAGAGCTGCCTGTGGGTGTATGGTAGCTCCCTCTCCCCCCTCTTCCTCTTCTCTCCTCTCTCACCTCTACCTCTCTCCTATCTGCCTCCTCCCCCCAGGTTCTCACGGAAAAACAACTGGTCTTTCATATAAATGGTTCATGAATGCTAAGAAAGGTTATGTAAATTAACTCAACAAGTAATCAATTTGGGAGTATTGGACGTATTGGGAGACCCGAAGGAGGAGTGAGGGAAGGAGGGAAGGAGGGAGGGAGGGAAGGAAGAAGAGTGAGGGAGAGAAGGAGGTGTGAGGGAGGGAGGCAGGCAGGCAGGAAGAGGAATGAGGGAAGAAGGGAGGGAGGGAGAGGGAGAGAAGGAAGGAGGGAGAGGGGTGAGGGAGTGAAGGAAGGAGGGAGAGGGGTGAGGGAGGGAGGGAGGGTGAAGATATGTGTTTGACTGGCATTAATAATTGTGTTTGGAGGTGATGGCAGAGTGAGTGGTAGCAGGTGGAGGGGGCGGTGGGGGGGCCACAGCTGGTGTTTTGACGGTGTGTGCCCCCCCTCCTCCCTACCCCCTCCCATGATTCTCTCCTGCCCGATACCTACCCCCTTCCCCTACCCCGATACTACCCTCTGTCCGGAGTCTAGGCTGACGTAAGTAGCCTTCAAGAGTCTACAGATAGTGTGTGTGTGTGTGTGTGTGTTGGTCTTATACTGCCTTGGACAACTCTATCATCACTATCTCCAACACCACCACCAACACCATCTCCAATACCACCACCAACACCATCTCCAACACCATCTCCAACACCATCTCCAACACTATCTCAGCATCACCACTGACACCATCTCAACACCATCTCAACACCATCTCAGCACTATCACAGCACCAGCACCATCTCCAACACCATCTCCAACACCATCTCCAGCACCAACACCATCTCCAACACCATCTCAACATCACCACCAACACCATCTCCAACATATCTCAACACCATCTCTCCAACACCATCTCCAACACCATCTCCAGCACCAACACCATCTCCAACACCATCTCCAACACCGCCGAGTTACAATAATGTATGAATAATGCAGCAACGTCCAGCAGCTGGTGACCATGTGTGTTTGTCACGATGACCAGGGCTCCACCTCCTCCTTCCTTCCTTCCTCCCTCCTCCCTCCACCTCCTTCCTTCCTTCCCTCCCTCCCTCCCTCCTTCCTTCCTTCCTTCCTTTGCCCTTCCTCCCTCCCTCCCCTCCTTCTTCCTTCCTTCCTTCCTTCCTTCTCCCTTCCCTCCGTCCCCTCCTTCCTTCCTTCCTTCCTTCCTTCCTTCCTTCCTTCCTTCCTCCGTCCCTCCTTCCTTCCTTCCTTCCTTCGCACCCTTCCTTCCTTCCTTCCTTCCCTTCCCTCCCCTCCTTCCTTCCTTCCTTCCTTCCTTCCTTCTCCACCTTCTTCTTCCCTTTTTTTTTAACTATTTATCACTGTGTTAGTCACCTAAGTGCACTCCTCATTTCCTGACCTGACTGATGGATGCTCTTCATGTGAGGGGGGGCCCCTAGTTATTACCCCGTCAATGTCCTTCACATCGAGAGAGGAGAAGGAGGGAGGCTATAGGAATCGGTACCGTCTGTCTGTCTGTCTGTCTGTCTGTCGATTATAATCTTATACTTGATCCATTACTACACTTACCCTGAGGAGGCGGGGGACAGGGGAGGAGGAAGGAAAGAAGTGAAAAAAAGTTCATCATAGTCCCAAAAGAAAACCAAAATCTTGTACCTTTTTCGCTAATTTCTGTGATGTTATGTGGTGAAGAACGTGATTTTTGTTTTTGTTCTTCGTTCATGTTATATGTTCAGCTGTCACACGAGCAGACAGGGACTTGGCGTGTGGTTATGGCAGGATCCACAGAGAACTATTTTGTGGCTGTGGAGTCGTGTTCTGTGTGGGAATATTATCTCTCTGGGTCGTGTTCTGTAAAGAGGGTCGTCGTGTTCTGTAAGGGGGGGTCGTGTTTTGTGAGGGGGTCGTGTTTTGTTGGGGAATGACGTGTAGGGGTCGTGTTCTGTAAAGGGGTCGTGTTTGTGAGGAATGGCGTGTAAGGGGGTCGTCGTGTTTGTGAGGAATGGCGTGTAAGGGGTCGTCGTGTTCTATAAGGGTCGTCGTGTTTGTGGGAATGAAGAAGGCGTGTAGGGGTCGTCGTGTTCATAGCCAAAGGGGTCGTCGTGTTCTGGCGCCAAACGCCGGCTTGTACACTAAAGACCTCCCCTCCACCCCTTGGTCCGGGACTCACTATTCAATACACCTTGTCACTTTATTCAGAGGGCTGAAGGCCAGCTTCTCGCCTTAAGGTTTGTGTCCTGCTAATTGGTGGCCGCTTCACTCACCTTCCCTGTGTGTGTGTGTGTGTGTGTGTGTGTGTGTGTGTGTGTGTTAATGGGACAAATACCGCTATGTGCGTAAAATAAACTAAAAATTCAACTTTTCTTTTCACTACAAATTTTTAAGAGTATTAACAGTTCGAGGTTTTTTTTTCTTTCAGTGAATGAGTGACAGTTTTACCTTCGACTGTGTGTGTGTGTGTGTGTGTGTGTATGTATGTGTGTGTGTGTGTGTGTGTGTGTGTGTGTGTGTGTGTGTGTGTGTGTGTGTGTGTGTGTGTGTTTACCATCATCCATGAGTGAGTGAGTGAGTGTGTGTATGTTTGAGTGAGTGAGTGTGTGAGTTTGAGTGAGTGTGTGTCTATAATTCTTTTCTTCCCTGACGGAGGTACTGACGGAGGGACTGACGGAGGCACTGACAGGGAGATGAGGTACTGACGGAGGGACTGACAGGGAGATGGGGTACTGACGGAGGGACTGACAGGGAGATGGGGTACTGACGAAGGGACTGACAGGGGAAATGGGGTACTGACAGGGAGGGACTGACAGGGGAGATGAGGTACTGACAGAAGGGACTGACAGGAGATGGGGTACTGACAGAAGGGACTGACAGGGAGATGGGGTACTGACGGAGGGAACTGACAGGGGAGATGGGGTACTGACAGGAGAGGGACTGACAGGGAAATGGGGTACTGACGGAGGCTGACAGGGAGATAGAGGTACTGACGGAGGAACTGACAGGGAGATGGGGCTGCTGACGGAGGGACTGGCAGGGAGATGGGAGTACTGACGACGGGACTGACAGGAGATGGGAACGCGACGAAGGGACTGACAGGGAGATGGGGGTACTGACGAGGACGGCAGAGTAAGACTAAAATTGAGAGAATGAAAAACGACGACGGGATTTAAAGCGAAACTACAAAGTTTGGGTGAGAGGGAGAGAGACAGACAAAGAGAGAGAGAGAGAGAGAGAGAGAGAGAGAGGAAGGGAGAGGGGAAGGAAGGGAGAGGGGAAGGAAGGGGGAGAGGGAAGGAAAGGGAGAGAGGGAAAGGAAGGGAGAGAGAGAGAGAGAGAGAGAGAGAGCTTGTATTTTGGGGAGAGGGAGGTATAGTGAGGGAGGAGGATGTATGAGGGTGAGGGAGGAGGTAGGGAAGGAAGCAGAGGTAAAAACAGTAATGGTTGTCGCCCCCATCGTAGCTACAAAACTGGCCGGGCTGCTGGACCACACTGACTCTCGACGACTAGGTAGTATGTTGCCACCCTCACCACCACACGCACCCTCACCACCACCATCCTCCACCACTCTCTTACCGCTTCTCCAACACTCCTATCCCCATCAAAATACCTAAGGATAGACCTCTCAATATGTGTCTATCTATCAGGGATGGTCTCTTAACTGGGTCGTTTCGTTGTGGAGGTAGAATTTGTGTGCCATGTTTGGTGGTCGTGAAGGGTTGAAACTCAGGCGGAGTGTCGGTGTGGGTTGCGCCTCTCATGCGTCTAGGATCAGCGTGGGAACCCAGCACCTGAGAGGGAGAGCTAGAGGAGGGGGGGGGGTAGAGGGGAGAGTGAGGGGCGGTGCTCCCCCCTCTCTCTCTCTCTCTCTCTCTCTCCCTCTCCCTCTCCCTCTCTCTCTCTCTCTGTAGTCAATACTCCCAACATGACGGGATAAGAGGTTACATTGTAGGACGTCATGTATGTGTGTGTGTGTGTGTGTGTGTGTGTATGTGTGTGTGTGTGTGTATGTGTGTGTGTGTGTGTGTGTCGTCATCTTATAGGGTGTATCACTGTTGGATTCACCTTCACGGAAACACTCTTCTTTTTTTTTGTCCGAGGTTATATTATTAACATCCGCTTACAGTCAGCATACCAATGTTGTTGTCACCACCAAGCCACAACACCCGCCACACAGACACTCCTCACAACATTACACATCCACTTCAGGCGCGCACTTTTAACTCTCTCTCTCTCTCTCTCTCTCTTTTTGTCTCCTCTGCAACAAGGTTTTCCCCTTAATAGATCTCAGGGTGGCGTGGGGACTGAGGGCGCGCGTGTTGTGTGGCGCGGGGAGGAGGAGGAGCGTGGTGGTAGTGTCACTCAGTTTCATTTACCTCGTCTTGGCTCCTGTGTGGCGGCCCTCACCCTCCCTTACACCACCTCTTACCTTCCTGTGGTTGACTGGAAGGTGTCTCTATTGGCTCTATGACACACGAAACAACAATATTGACCATTGATCAAGAGTGTTTGGTTTATGTCACGAATCAAACACACAAAAAAAAGTTTATATGTATGTGGGATGATTACACAACGCTTCGGGGTGGGTGTGGAGTGGGTGGGGTGGGTGTGGGTGGGAGTGGGTGGGGTGGGTGGGAGTGGGTAGGTGGGTGGGGTGGGTGGGAGTGTGGTGGGTGGAGGGTGGGTGGTGGTGTGGGTGGGTGTGGTGGGTGGGGGTGGGGTGGGTGGAGTGGGGGTGGGGTGGGTGGGTGGGAGGGGTGGGTTAACTACTCTGCTGTGATGATGGCTATGGGGCCAGGTAAGAAGTAAAACAATGCTAATAAGAACTTTGATGAAATATATCTGATTTGTTGTGTACTGGGGAGAGGAGGAGGATAGACTGGGTGTACTGGGGGAGGGGAGGGATGACTGTGTACTGGGGAGGGATAGACTATGGGGGGTGTACTGGGGGGGAGGGATAGACTGGGTGTACTGGGGGGGAGGGATAGACTGGGTGTACTGGGGGAGGGAGGGATAGACTGGGTGTACTGGAAGGCGGGCGGGCGTACTGGGGGAGGGAGGAGTGTACTGGGGAATAAACTGGGTGGTGGAAGAGCAAGTATTGAAGATTGAAAGTAGATGACGTCATTTGTAGTGGTTGATCTACTTTTGCATGGTGTACACGTGTGGCGGTAGTGTACATGTGCGTAGGTGGTGGTACACACGCATGATAGCAATGTACACAGCGGGTCAGGATATGGAATTAGAGCTACGTTTAGTTTCGTGGTTTGATTGTTTATTACGGAGCCGAGGGGCACTTACCCTGAGGGGGCGCTGAAGGTGGGGGAGGAGGAGGGAGCAGCAGCAGGTTTTTGCAAGACGTCGGTACCTGAGGGCAACACTACTGACACCGTGGTTCACTGCCTAAGGCGAAGAAGGTCCGACGTCATAGGAAAAGTGAAAAAAAAGGAAGGAATTTGAGTGTTAAAATAATCCTAGTATTACGTTTAGGATTATATAACGCAGTGGAAACTTTTTTTATGGGTTAGCGAGGAAGGGGGGGGGGGTGAGGCAGTGCTAGCGTGACCTGAGGGTGTAGATAGCGAGTGTGAGAGTTAAGCAGATGTTAAGTGTGAGTGTTTGATATACATAATGTTTATATGTGTGTCTTTGTTATCCAGGTGAGAGGGTGTGACGCACTCTTATGTTGTCCTTGTGTGCATGTAAACACTTGTTGTACAGGAGAGTGATAATCATATGGTGTACCTGTCAATGGGTGTGGCCAGGTAGACAGACAGGTAGATGGTAATTAAGAGGCAGGTGTTAGTACTGCTCTTACCACATAGTAAAAAACAACAACAGCAATATCAACAATAAAAACACCACCAAACATCTGTCCGGAAATGTTTGTGGGAGGATCTTCGGGCAGCTGTGGTGTGAGGAGGTGCATCAGGGAGTCAATTACCAGACATACATGCAGGTGGTTAAGGCTCTCAACCTGATATAGAAGAGTACACACACACACACACACACACACACACACACACACACACACACACACACGGACAAAAAAACACTAATTCTACCTGAGCCTTTGTCATTGTGTTCCTTGGCCAATGAGGATGAAAGGTGACCACTGATTCATAGATTGTGTTAGGTTTTTGTGGTTAGGTTAGGTAAAGTGTTGGTGACTAATGTGTGTTGTTGTTGTTTACAGAGCGCGGGGTACGGGTACACAGGACTGGAGGGCCGTGACGACTGGCCAGGAGTGAGTGACGCCCTGGTGTCTTACTCCACAGCTACCCCCTCACCTCTCCCCCCCAACCAACACTTCTACACCCAGGTAATGTATAGAGTACACCCTACACCCACCCTACACCTTATTTTAACATGATGTCCTCTTGTTGACTCTACATTGGTCTTATATTACTGGTGTACACTCGACCTGTTATTAACATAGTATATGGTGACACTATGTCGACTTAAATACCGCGTGTGTGTGTGTGTGTGTGTGTGTGTGTGTGTGTGTGTGTGTGTGTACACATTACCTCAAGTGTGTGTAATAAGATGTACTTCATGTGTACAGAGCGATGGCGTGATGACGGAACTGGGTGGTGTAAATGGTCACGCTGGCACGCCCGTGGGCGGTTACCCCCCGTCCTCTGTCCCACAGGCCACGCCCACAGGCTCCCTGCCGCCCACGTCGCACCACCCGGGCCCCCACACCGCCCACAGCCCCGTTGACCTCTCTCAGGCTCGAGACTCACAGCCGCCGCCCACGCCCGCTATCCTCTACCCCCTGCACGACCCACAGACACAGCGACCCACGCTCCTCGACACAGGTGAGTACCCCGTACGCCCACGACCTTCATGGTGACCTGAGAGGGCGGCCCACTGGTGACCTTATCTCTTGCTGTAGGTAGTAACTTCTGGTCACCACTAACAATTACAGTAATTTAGATCTTCATGTGTCCAAATTAACCAAATATTGTATTGTGGCGCCGCTGTGGAGGCAGGTGATCACTCAGGGCAAACTCTTGTTCTTAGCCTTCCTCTCCTTCTCTTTCATGCTCCGCCCAACAGCCAGGTAAGATCTCGTCCAGGTGTGTGTGTGTGTGTGTGAGAGAGAGAGAGAGAGAGAGAGAGATAGTGAGAAGTACAGTGCAACAGCAGCATCACCACTGTAGTATGGTGAGCTGCTATTGTGTACTGGTGTGGTACCGGCGACTACTGGTGTGGTACCGGTGACTACTGGTGTGGTACCGGTGACTACTGGTGTGGTACCGGTGACTACTGGTGTGGTACCGGTCCCCGTCACCACCACACCAGCACCACGGCCACTGGTTGCCTCCTCCGTGTGGCACTCCAATCAGTTCAGGCAAGATGACGACGCTGTGGGTCACCTGGGCGCCCTACATCTGGGTGGGTTCCTTAGGGATTTATTGGACCCTAAGAGTTGAAAGGGATCCCCCAGGTGCCCGGCCTCCCCTGTGGGTGGTGGTGGCAGTAATGGCCGCCGCCTGTGGTCATGGCGAGGAGGAGACCCGCCGACGACCATTACACGGCCCACGACCCTAGATGATGTGGCCGGTGGAGCGTAGTGGACCTGGGGCTGGGGCTTTCTCCGTCATGGGAACACCTCACTTAACCTCCTGATGAAGTTTCCCCAACACTCACCCAAATAGAAAACCATTACTGACCACCACACGAGACACCATACCACAACACACCACACCACGACACACCACACCACGACACCACACGAGACACCACACCACACAATACATACCGACATCTAAATTGTATGACCATAGCATATATTTTACCATTATTTCTCTCTCTTGTATTGTCAAAATTATCATAACTTCCAGATTTCTTCACTTTATTCATTGTAAACACCTTATCTAATAAACCCCCCCTAGACCTTAGTATGTCATTGTACTGTGAGATACGATGGTTGGCAGGCAGTTCTCGGCAAGTAAACCATTGAATTATATTTATTACTCTCGATACGATGAGGGGAAGAAGAATCCCTTGTTTATTATGACCAGCGGCCGATTCACTGGTCGCTTACACCTATTGAACGATGAATACAGACGAGGGAGCTATTTATTGTCTCGTGTCTTTATCACAGGGGTGGTGATAGTGTGTGTGTGTGTGTGTGTAGATAACAAGTGTTTCTGGGGATTCCTGGTGAGGGTCATCAGCTGGGGTGGGTGTTCCTCCCCCACGCCCCACACATGGACTCTACCCTCCTCCTCCTTCAGTAGCTGGCCGTGTTACATGTTGCTCTTCCTCCATCCCACCCACACCATGCCTGAGGGTGGTAGCAGGTGTGGGGAGGGTGGGGGGATAGCAGGTGTGGAAGTGGAGGAGGTGGTGGTGGGACAGCAGGTGTGGGTGTGGTGGTGGGGGAACAGCAGGTGTGGGTGTGGTGGTGGGGGACAGCAGGTGTGGGTGTGGTGGTGGGGGGAACAGCAGGTGTGGGTGTGTGGTGGTGGGGGGACAGGTGTGGTGTGGTGGTGGGGGACAGCAGGTGTGGGTGTGGTGGTGGGGGGGACAGCAGGTGCAACAGCAGGTGTAGGTGTGATAGGAGGCAGAAGCAGGTGTCGGCACTCCAGCTCAGATAAGGAGGCACGCGCTCACAACAACTGATAACACCGTAAAGACAGCTGTTACACCATCATCACCTGTGACCTGACCAACTCTTGACTAGCTGCAGACCTCCCCTACCCTCCTCTATATCCCCTACCTCTCCTACCTGCTGTACCTCACCTGTCTCACCTGGACGCTTGAGTTAAATTGACTAATGTTAATATATTTTAGTAACTGGGTTTAGGACTATTAACCATGGAAACATATTGGGTTCACCTAAAGATTAATCAACCCAGGTATTTATTTCACCTGATGATTAAATCACATAACATAACCTAACCTAACCGTAGGTGGTGCCCGTAGCGTGTTAAGTAGCCAGCTGGTCGGCTCGTACTGCCTGGGAGTCTGTGGTAGTGTGGCAGATGGAAGACGCTGATAGTCACTCACTCACCTACCACAGGGCGGCTCTGACGTCACCACCACATACATACATACATACATACATACATACTTACTGTGCATGTCCGTGTGTAAGTGTAATCTCCTGTGCATTCTTCTTCGTCTTCTTCTTCTTCTTCTTCTTCTTCTTCTTCTTCCCTCGCTATTTATCCCAAGACTGTGTTAAGTGGTGCCATCTGGTGAGTGATTCTGTAATGCAGTGACTTTTCCTTCTTGAGAGCTGCTGCGCCTGGCGAACGATCGTCTTCCTTCCTCCCGACCGCATTGACAGTCAAAACTCGGGGCTACAGATGACTCCCCCCCGACCCACTCGTAGGCCAGGGTAATGTTTACATGAGGCGTGACTGGGTGGTCTTCTGCCCCCTCCACCAACCACCCTTTTGCCGCCCTCCACCACCACCGCCTACCCCTTTGCCACTCTCCCACCACCACCCTTTTGCCGCACCCCCACCCACCCACCCACCCACCCACCGCTCCTCCTCATTTCACGCCTTGAGACAAATTCACACCTACCAAAGCTGTATCTCCAGCTGACGGATTTCTTGAACCTGCCCCCCGGCACCATTTGCCCCCCATCATCACCTCCTCACCCCCCGACCCCTCACTTCTCCATCTTTGTATCTTCCATCAGTACTGACCCAATGTCTTGGTACTCTCTCTCTCTCTCTCTCTCTCTCTCTCTCTCTCTCTCTCTCTCTCTCATGTATCTAAGCCGCCCATCCTTCTCTGCCACCCTCCCTCCTTCCCCCCCTCCCCTTCCACCCCTTCCTTACCCCCTCCCTCCCTTCCACCCCATCCTCCCTTCCCACCCCCTCCCCTTTGTGTCGGCTATTAGTCAGCGATTAGTGTGTGAGGGTGTGAAGCTCATAATAGTTCCCTCCCTTACCTTCCCGTCCCTCTCCCCCTCTCTCTGTCTCTACCCCTCTCTTTCTTCCCTCTCTCGTATTTGTTCCTCTTCTCTCCTCCCCTCTCGTGTTTGTACCTCCCCTCCTTCCTTCCCTTGCCTCTCTCTCTCTATTTCTTCTCTCCTCCCTCTGTCCTCTTCATTACCACCACTACCACCACTACCACTATCACCACTACCTACACACCACCACCACCACCACCACCATCACCACCACCTACCACTACTACCCAACACTACACCACCACCACCACTACTCACCACTACCACCACCACCACCACTCACCACCACTACCACTACTACCACCACTACCACCACCACCACCACCACACATACTACCACCACTACCACTACACCATCCCATTCTCGACCCGAAACAGTTAGTTATTCATGCCCGCCCAATTCTGTTTACTGTACAGGGCCCCCCCACCCCCGTTCTGTCACCATTGTCATTATCACCATCACTGTCATATCACCCTACACTCCTCAGAACAATGAAGTAATCACTATTCTTACTGTCAGCTGATCGTGTGTGTGTGTGTGTGTGTGTGTGTGTGTGTGTGTGTGTGTGTGTGTGTGTGTGTGTGTGTGTGTGTGTGTGTGTGTAGCCTCAAGTGTTAAGTGTATAACATTTAAACTCCATTAGGGTGGCGTTTAACAGGCGTGGCGGGGATGAAGCAATCAGCTGTGTGTGTGTGTGTGTGTGTGTGTGTGTGTGTGTGTGAGTCAATAACCAGGGTCTCGGGGTCAATAAGAACACGTGTTGTCCTGCCACGCGCCATACACGTGCCCTCCCTCCCTCTCTGTTTACCTCCTGTATTGTTGTTTTCTGATGAACAGCATGTTAATTTGAGTCTCTCTCTCTCTCTCTCTCTCTCTCTCTCTCTCTCTCTCTCTCTCTCTCTCTCTCTCTCTCTCTCTCTCTCTCTCTCTCTCTCTCTCTCTCTAAATTAATTCACTAACAACAATACAGGTACAGGTGTGAATACAGGTACAGGAATATTAGTAATGGAACTGTATCTCACCTGTCCCGAAGTGATGTATATTATTATTATTATTATTATTATTATTATTGAGAGGGAGAGAGAGATGGGTGAGAGGAAGATAGTGAGGGGGAGGGATTGTAGGTGAGAGGGGACAGTGGGGGGTAAGGGTCGGTAGGTGAGGGGTAAAGGGGCGATAGTGAGGGTCGGTGGGTGAAGGGTGAGGGGCGGTAAGTGAGGGTCGGTGGGTGAGTGTTGACGGGAGAAGGTGGGTGGTAAGTGCGGGGAGGTAGTGAGGGTTTTTTGTAGAGAAGAGTAGAGGTGGAGGAAGGAAGTTATAGTTCGGAAATTGAAGGAATTTAGGAGGAGGCGGGCTGACCGCCTTGCTACGGGCTAGCTAGGCTAATAGTGTGCTAGGGTTGTGTCATGGGTTAGTTAATGTCCGTCGGTACAGGCACTAGACATCCTACCCTGTCCCTTATATGGGTGTTTTAAGGGCCTTATTTCATATTCTGCTGACCCTACTGGCGGATGCTGGTCTAGGGAGGTTGTCTATTGCCTGGCCGTATAGATCGGGGGTGGTAATGGACCTTTTGAGATTTGGTAACTTTTTGTGAACCATGTATGGTTGTTGTTGTCTGGCGGGAGTCTTTGAAGGAGTTCTTGCTCTGATTGTTCTATCTTTTGCCAGACTCTGCTGGCCAGGGTGTGCAGCTGCTGGGTGATGGGTTTCATTCTCAGGTCTCTATGTATCTCGGCTGTGGTTCTGGTGAAGGGGTATCTTTCACCTGTGACGAATCTTAGTGCTTCATTTTGGACCACCTGTAATTTTAATATTTGGGTGGTGCTCATAAGAGGTACTGCTGGGTAAGTTAATATCGGTGTGATAAATGATGTCACCAGGAGGAGTTTTATTTTCTCAGGAAGCGCTTTAAAGCGGTATAGTTTTCTCAGCTCTCTTCTTGCCTTTTACTTCCTGGTGTGGACATGAAATGAGGGGTGAGGGGAGGTAGTGAGGGGTGAGGGGAGTAGGGGCGAGGGAGTGTAGTGAGGTGAGGGTAGTGAGGGGTGAGGAGGTAGTGAGGTGGGGGAGATAGTGAGGGGGTGAGGAGGTAGTGAGGGGTGAGGTGAGTGAGGGTGAGGGGGGTGAGTGAGGGGGGTGGGGGAGGTGGTGGGGTGTGATGGAGTATTAATGGTGTGGTTGGTTGAGGAGCGTGACGCGGCCTCTGATATTTGAGTGTATTGCGTGTAACAGAGGGAGGAGTCACTTGTTCCCCTCTCTCTCTCTCTCTCTCTCTCTCTCTCTCTCTCTCTCTCTCTCTCTCTCTCTCTCTCTCTCTCTCTCTCTCTCTCTCTCTCTCTCTCTCTCTCTCTCTCTCTCTCTCTCTCTCTCTCTCCACAAAATAGATAAACAGATCAATGTCATTAATAAAAAATAAGAACAAATATATGGGGAAAAACATGAATTATTTCCCCTTAAGAATACTAGTAGAGGAGACTTAAACTACCCTTAGAACGATAACGAGGGCAAGTGGTTGTTCGTGGGTGGGATCCGTGACGTCATCATTGTGGGGGGGTCCGTGACGTCATCATCCTCATCACTGTTGGGTTAGTTCCACCATCACACTGAACAATGGTGGTGGTGGTTGTTGTCCAGACGGGCTTACAGACGGACGAACGGACAGACGGAGTACTATTTTGACCTGTGTGTGTGTGTGTGTGTGTGTGTGTGTGGCTTTAATAGGCCATTACAAGCGACGCGCGACGTACACACAGTATATATTCAGAGGCCATTTTCTGGTGGTGGCCCGACCATTATGTTCCTCCTTCACCGTGACACTCTCTCTCTCTCTCTCTCTTTCTCTCCACTGTCATTATAACTACTTTTTATCACCACCAGTACCATTATCACTACTACTACTACTACCACCACCGGGCCTTCACATTTATGGTGACCTGGTGGTGATAATTTCTTTCCTTGTGTAACCTGACGACCTGGTAAGTGTCTCCGCCCCGGGGTGTATCGTGAGCGTAGTGCCACACGTCCTTAGTGCCACACCCCCGTAGTGCCACATGAGTCAGGTACTAGTCGAAGCCATAGGGAGGGGAGGGGAGGGGAGGGGAAGAATGGGGTAGGGTGGGAGGGGAGGGAGGGAGGGTGTAGGGGTAGTGGAGGGGGAGGGTGTAGGGGTGGTGGGGAGGGGAGGGGTGTAGGGGTGGAGGGAGGGAGGGTAGGGGTGGTGAGGGAGGGGTGTAGGGGTGGCGAGGGAGGGTGGGGGTGGCGGAGGGGAGGGGTGGGGGTGGCGAGGGAGGGTGTAGGGGTGGCGAGGGAGGGTGTAGGGGTGGTGAGGGAGGGTGTAGGGGTGGCGAGGGAGGGTGTAGGGGTGGTGAGGGAGGGTGTAGGGGTGGCGAGGGAGGGTGTAGGGGTAGATCGGTGGGTGGGCCTGGGACAACACCTCGCTTACCTGGTTAGTTAATTAACTGGGCTGTTGACTGTGTTCACTCAGACAGTCATGAGGGTACACGGTAGACAACCCGCCACGCGCTGCTGCTGCCTGCTGCTGCCCACCCAATCTCTCGCCTGCTTACACATGCACACCTTGTCCTGCTGGTCCACTACACACACACACCTGCGCCCCTCACACAACCACACACCTCCTCACCCACGCAACCACACACCTGCACCCCTTCCAACACGCAACCACACACCTGCACCTCTCCATACATATGGCCACACACTTGAACACTACGTCCTCGACTGTGTGAAGATAGAACCTTTTAGGGACAGGTCCAAGCACACTGTGTGTGAAATGGCACAACACTTCATCTCTAATGGCAAGATAGCCGACATATTAAGATTGTATTCACTCTTTTACACTTAGTAACTTTATCAGTTCTCATGTATAGAACCAAATACACAATGTGCTTGAATACTTCTCACGCAAATGTGAATAACAAAGTGTGAGGCCAGACATACTGCCTCACACGCCTGTACTCACGCATTTGTGAGTAAGTTACCCTTTATGTATAGAACTAAACAAATAATGTAATTGAAATACTGTGCAACTTTCAGTGCCATAATATCCTGACAACGGGGGTTAATTATTATGACCCATTGTAAACTCTACTCTGTGATCCTTTTGCGCTACCGCTCACAGGATGAGTGTGGGGTGCACAATAAAGTAGCCGCTGTAAGCGGCAAAATCAAAATCAATCACATAACCACACACCTGCGCCCCTCACACAACCACACACCTGCACCTCTAACACAACCACACACCTCCTCACCCACGCAACCACACACCTGTGCCCCTCACACAACCACATACCTGCACCTCACACAACCACACACCTCCTCACCCACGCAACCACACACCTGCACCCCTTCCAACATGCAACCACACACCTGTGCCCCTTCCAACATGCAACCACACACCTGTGCCCCTCACACAACCACACACCTGCACCCTCCCCCAACACACACACACACCCACGTATGCTGGCTGTGTGGTGTTGGAGGTACAGGGTGTGGCTATGGTGAGTGTAGGAGATATAGGGCGGGTAATGCACGTAAGAGGGAGTAGAGGGAAAGGTGTGGTCGGATGGTGGTGTGGTGGCAGGGTGTGGTGGCAGGGTGTGGTAGAGTTACTGGCAGCACCGACACACTCCTTCCCTCAACTCTCTTGACGGAGGAAGTTGGCTGTAGGGGAGTGGCAGGGTGTGGTGGTACTGTAGCAGGGTGTGACAAGGTGTGGAAGGTGTAGGAGGGTGTGGCCAAGGATGGTTGATGTGAAGTACACTAAGCACGGTGAGGCGCCATCTTGTTACACGGCAAGAGAACATTTCCTTATGTGATGGTGGTTGTGGTGTGGTGGGGATGTGGTTGTGGCGTGGTGGGGATGTGGTTGTGGTGTGGTGGGGATGTGGTTGTGGCGTGGTGGGGATGTGGTTGTCATGGGTATGTGGTTGTGGCGTGGTGGGGATGTGGTTGTGGGGGAGTGTTTGGCTGTGTTAAGTCCCACCTTCCCATCATGACCTGACTGATAGTGTTGTTTAACGTAGCCAACGGCAGGATCTTTGTTTGTTACGTCTGGTGAAGTATTTATTTTATTTTTAATATTTGTTCTTCAGTTTGAGGAAGATCACTGGAAATATTGAAGGAATCTTATAAACTGTTGTGTCATCGTCGTATTTCTTAGGTTTACAGAGGTCGGGGTGGTTCATATGTGTGTGTGTGTGTGTGTGTGTGTGTGTGTGTGTGTGTGTGTGTGTGTGTGTGTGTGTGTGTGTGGAGTGGGGGATCATGACCCTACTGCGCCCCCTAGTTATCCCTCCCCCGGTGACTTCTGGGTTCACCTCTGACCCGGGGTCAAGTAGAACACTTTCACTCCTCGCTACGTGCGGCCTGGGAAGGGCACACTACCGCAATTCGGGAGCCTTGACTGCTTCTTGTTGAGGGAGGGAGGGAGGAAGGAAGGGAGGGAGGAAGGAAGGGAGGGAGGGAGGTACTACTGTGATTGCTTGTTGAGGGAGGGAGGTAATCCAGGGAGTGTTTTTCCTCTGGTAGTAATGAGAGAAGTGAGGGAGGCCATCAGCACCTCACCTTGCACCTCACCATACACGGCCACTTTCTTCTACCCCGCCATTTACCTCCCGCCATCGTCTTCTCCGCCATTTTGCAAGGGGTAGGAGGCGTCTTATGCAGGTTGAGTTGCAACAATGAAAGTGAGGTGAGTCTGGCAGGCTTGATGACGGCTATTGTGCGGCTATAAACCTGGTCGACGGCAGCCCTGACCCGGAGTTACGACCTGATATACTGCCTCTGATCACCCCCCCCCCCGCCCTGCTGGAACCCTCGTCCTCCCCTTCCGGAACCCTCGCCCTCAACTGGAAGCCTCGACAGGAGTTATGACCCTTCAGTGTTGCTTCAGTGTTGCCTCAGTGTTGCAGAGAAGAAAGTTGCATTCCAGACTGACTTAGCGTCTTGGTTGGTGATGTTGCAGGACCGTCATACTCACGCTATCTGGGGGAGACTGTCACGCTACAGCAGTCAGACACTCAGACAGTCACTTTAGATGGGGACGACATACTACCTTAAGAAGGGGGGTGGGGGCAGTGCAGGGATTAGAAATTTCTCAAGTACACACACACACACACACACACACACACACACACACACACACATAAGAACTGGAAGAAACTCGAGGTGGTGGTGGTGTGTTCCTTGTAAGGTGTCAACCCACAGGAGTGTCGGGAGTCCTCATACTGGGCGCTGATTGGTCGTCGCGCGTGTCATTATCTGTGATTTATACAGGTGAAACTACGAGCAAGTCTCCCTATTGGTGGGTCGGTCTTGCTACACCTGAGGAATGGTGGCAGAGGTGGTGGTGGTGGTGGAGGAGAGGTGTTGGAGGATGGTGGAGGTGGGGAGAGGTGTTGGAGGTGGTGGAGGAGAGGTGTTGGAGGTGATGGAGGAGAGGTGTTGGAGGTGGTGGAGGAGAGGTGGTGGAGGTGAGGGAAGGTATTGAAAGATTAACTGTCCATGATGTTATATCCTCCTCCTCCTCCATACACAGTACTCGCCCCCAGACACAGTACTCGCCCTCCCCAGACACAGTACTCACCCCCCAGACACAGTACTCGACCTGGTACTCGACCCCCAGACACAGTACTCACCCCAGACACAGTACTCGACCCCCAGACAGTACCGACCCCCAGACACAGTACTCGCCCCCAGACACAGTACTCCCCCAGACACAGTACTCACCCCCCCCAGACACAGTACTCGCCCCCAGACACAGTACTCGACCCCCAGACACAGTACTCGACCCCGGTACTGACTGCCCCCCAGACACAGTACTCAGCCCCCAGACACAGTACTCACCCCAGACACAGTACTCGACCCCCAGACACAGTACTCGACCCCCAGACACAGTACTGACCCCCAGACACAGTACTGACCCCCAGACACGGTACTCGACCCCCAGACACAGTACTCGCCCCCCAGACCACGCAGTCTCGACCCCCAGACACAGTACCCCCCCAGACACAGTACCCCCCGGCTAACATAACACCGTTCTGTTCACTCTCTCAACATCGTCACTTTGTTTCCATTTGTAGTTTTTTCTCTCCACGGGGTCGTAATGGTTGACCACAGACCATTATTATCGTCATGGTACCATTATGCTACCATACCCTGACACTAGAAGTATATACCACCATAATTGCTATACCATACCATATTCAGAGCTACCATGACACCAGTACCATATATTACTGATACTTTGTGTATACAGTAATCTTTCAATGTACAGTAGTAGTAGTAGTGGTAGTAGTAGTAGTGGTAGTAGCAGTGGTAGTAGTAGTAGTGGTAGTAGTAGTCACCATTTTGGTTGGTTGTGGCAGTAAGAAGTCACCATTTTTTTTTATGGTTGGTCACCGTGTGGAGAGTCAGTCACTGTAGCTCGACTCCTCCTCCTCCACTCAACCTCTCCAGTCAACCTCCACTCAGTCATCTCCATAACCATCATTACCACCAGCACCACCATCGCTACCACGCATCACCACGATTAATTCCGCGACGATGAATCTTCACCCAGCGGAACACGACCCCATCCCCCCTCCCCCTCCTCTTCTTCACCCCCCCTCCTCCTCCTCCTCCTCATCATCATCATCTTAGAGACTCGGGTGGAGGGTGATGGAGGGGCAGGTAGGTAGGTAGGTGAGGGGAAAGTGTAGGATGATAACTAGGAAGCAGCCAAGCAGTGCATCATCTTCATTGCTCTCTACCTGCAGTTTCTTCTCCGTGTTGTGATGTGAGGCGTGATGGAGGGAGGAGGGAGGGGGTGAGAAGGTAGGTAGGTAGGGGGTCGAGTGGTGGCAGGAAGAATACAAGAAAATAGGAGGAGGAAGAAGGATGTGAGGTAAAGGGATAAATTTGAGGGAAGGATGGAGGAGAGAAGGGGAGAAGAGGAGGGGGAATCACGCCCCAATTACCTGTTGCAGTGTAGTGATTGTTACTCCTGCTACTCTTCCTCCTGTGATTGTACCAGTAGATTGAGGAGGGGTGAGGAAGAGAGGTGGTGTGTGTTTGGAAAGTAGCGGGGGGTGTTACTCAGAAATAGGTGTGAGTGATGCGAGTCTTCTACCGCCAGGGGGATTGTCGATGTTAACTCAGTAGTGATCACGCAGCAGGGGAGGTCTGTTTCTCATGGGGTCCTCTGGGCGTCACCACTGTACAGGTCTCGCCACACACGCCATGATCACCTGGTCACACTTACCACACCACCCTCCCCCCCTCCTTAACCACACCTCCACCATTCCTTATTGTCCACATTACCACACCACAACCACCTTTCCTTGGCCACACCACCGCCCTTCTTAGCCACACCACCACCCCTCCTTAGCCACATCACCACCTAGAAACCACCACTTGGCCACACCACTGTACAACCCCCTTGCCACACACAGGTCATACAGCTACACCTTCTGCCAGAGTCATATAATATACTTCATCCCTTCACCTTTGTCCCAACACTGTGGTCAGGAGTGTGTGTAGTACAGGAGCCACACTGTTACCTTGGTGAAAATTCTTTGTAATCTGCCAAGGTTATTATTAGTACTCTTGTTATTATTGTTGTTATTATTGTTGTTGTGGTCACCATCGTCATCATCATCACCATTTTATGACAGAAGAGGCGAGGAGGGGGATTCAGCAAGCATCACTATCTTCTTCACCATCTTGTGACAGTGAGGGGGAGGATTCCGCAACGCCACCTCCATTATGGTAACAATCTTAGATACAATCACCACTTACACCACCACTAATGTTTATCGTGGGGGTGAAGTGTGTCGCACCACCACCCACGGCTACTGCACCTCTCTGCCACCATTACTATCACTACACCACCCTCCATTCACTACCACCACCAACCACCATTACCCTCCACCACCACCCTCCATTCACTACCACCACCACCAACCACCTTACCCTCCACCACTACCACCCCCCACCACTACCACCCCCTCCCACACACACACCCAAAAAATTATAATATCTTTAAAATAGCCAAATTAAAATGGTATTAACTCCTAAATACCTACCGTCGTGAACACCCTGCAGCCATCAGGTCAGTAGATAGCGGCTGGGAGACATTTCCGGGTCATATATCCGTCCTGGTCCCAAAAGTTGTGGCAGCTTTCTCGCCTCGATCCGCTTAAAACAGTCTAGAAAATGGCCGCCCTCGACTTTTTCTCGCCCTACCCCTTCACCCTACCCCCTGCTACCCCTCCTTATCTCCACAGCCCCCGACTCCATCCCAGATCCCCACCTATTCAAGTCCCTACCCGTTACCCCCAACATCGCACCACAACCTCCAAGTCCCCACCACCCACAGAGCCTCCCACCCCCTCCCCCAGACCCTCCCACCTCCCCAGACCCCCCTCTCCCCAGGCTAAGAAAATGAAGGACAAAAAAGGTGGAAAAAGTTGGCTGGCTTCCTGACCCGTCACTCAGCGGCCCACATGTTGACACAATCAAACAAAAAGACCATTACAGGTTGCTCAATACCGGTGTACCCCTCCCTCCTTCCCTCCCTCAATCCTTCTTCCTTCACTCATCCACTCACTCATCCACTCACTCACCTCCCTCACTCACTCCACCTCCCTCACTCACTCACCTCACTCACTCACCTCCCTCACTCTTTCTCTCAACTCCCTTACTCATGTTTCCTTCGTCACTTATTCATCCTTCCTTCATCCTTCCCTCACTCATCCTCCTTCATTCTCCCTCCTTTCGTCATCCATTTAAGTAGTTAATTACAAAATCACATTAGCTCCCTGATTACAGTAAACTACAGTATGTTACAGAAACTTTTACTACAGGTTAAGTAACGTAACAACCCTTTACTATAGTGTGTGTGTGTGTGTGTGTGTGTGTGTGTGTGTGTGTGTGTGTGTGTGTGTGTTGTTGTCGTGACTTACATACAGAGGTTCACGGTAATAATTATAAGCGTCCAACCATCACCTCGTGTAGATCCTAACATTTGGAAAGTATGGCAACCACCTCCTCCTCCTCCTCCTCCTCTCGTAATCCGGTCATGATGATAAATTAAGAAATGATGGAAGGTTCTGGAAAGTGGCCGTGTTGATAGTAGCTGTGTCTTGTGTCGAGTGGGAGAGAGTGGCTGTCAGTGTAGGTGTAAGGGGTGTACTCTGGGTGTAGTGATGGAGGAGGGGACGGGGGAGGGCAGGTATAGGGGTGAGATAGGTGTATGGGGAGGGAGGGGGGTGTTGGTGTATGGGGGGAGGGAGGTGTAGGTGTAGGTAGGTGTGGAGCGAAGAGAGTGTAGCCACATCATCCACTCAGTAACAACAAGTTTAAAAGAAATAAATATATAATTGTTGAAACGTGAACATCATCAGTAAGATTGAGTGTTGTAACGACGGGCTTTACTTACACACACACACACACACACACACACACACACACACACACACACACACACACACACTAAGGAGCTTGTGGGTTTTTTATCCATTCGAAGTGGTGTTGATGGAGGTGTGTGGAGGTTGAGGAGAAGGTGGAATGGGAGGTAGAGGTAGTGTGTCTGTGGTCACCGTTACACGTTATATCGTCAAGGTATGGAGGAGTCTGGTGGCGGGTCACTTGTGGCTTCACCATTACCCGCGGCAGGCACGCGTGTAATGGCCAGCCAGGGTCCTGTCTCATCACTACCTACTACTCCTACTCCAAGCCCCTCATACCTCCTCCTTTCCCTATCTCCTACTCCAAACCCTCTCCTACCGCCTCCTTTCCTTCCTCCTACTCGAAGCAACTCTTACCTCTTCTTACTCCTCCTCCAAGTCCTCCCATGTCTCCTCCTCCTCCAAGACCTCCTCTCCCTTAACTTATATATGTAAACACGTACACCACCTCCACCACAAACAACCACAACACCACCACATCACTGCACTGCAACCACAAACAACACCATCACATAACACCACTACCACACAACCGCACAGGTAAGGTCATAATGCGTCTTTCTACCTTTACAACATTTATTAACACATCACAACAAACACCTCCCCCCACCTCCCCCACCTCCCTTATACCTCAGATCCTCAGTATTTCCTAAGTTCCTCTCGTGGCTGGAGGCGCATGATCTCACCTGTCTAACTCACCTGTCTAAGCTACCTTAATAAGATGAATAACACCTGAGACTCTTCCCTTTCTCACCTGATAGTCTCTTATTAACATCAATGTGTAGAAGATTAACGTCAAGTGTTTATTAACCAACTCTCACATTCTGAAAGTCTAAGTAGGTGGGGGGTAGGTGGAGGGGAAAGGTGGGTTGATGATGGGTGGTGGAAGGAAGTTGGTGAGTGGGGAAAGGGGGGAGGGTGATGGGTGGGGAGGGAGGAAGATGGTCATTTTTTTCCCTGCGTAATTGAGAGTGTAGAAACGTCCCTATGAGTTACGACTGAGTTTCGTTACGATTTCGACGTCTTTGTTGCGTGTGTGAGTCAGTTCCCTCCTCACGTGACCAGTTCAGTGGGAAAATTTTAACGTAGGAAGCTTTGAAGGATTCAGTCCGTGTCAAGCAAGTTATTTTTTTGGGTGTTGTAGGGAAATTTTTGGTGTTGTAGGGAAATTTTTGGTGTTTTAGGGAAATTTTGGGTGTTGTGGGAATTCTTATGTATAGGAACCTTGGAACCTTTTGAGGATTAACCTAACCTAACCTCGGCACACAGCTTAGATTTGTTGTGTTGTCAGCTCACTACACAAGAATACCTGTTGTCTCCTGGGCTTACGGCATAAGTTTACTGTGTGATTAGGGCCCATTAGAAGAGACCCATAAGAACAAGAGCCCTATTAGAATATGGGCCCTATTAGAACAAGGGCCCATTAGAACAAGGGCCCATTAGAACAAGGGCCCATTAGAACAAGGGCCCATTAGAACAAGGGCCCCTATAAGTAACAGTGTTTGACCTCCATATACCGTGTTGTTGATCTTTTTATTCATTGTCAATTTATCGTAAGTGAGGATGTGTTGAGGAGCGCGTGTCACCCATTGAGGCGCCGCCCGGAGGTAAACAAAGTGTGTGTGTGTGTGTTGGACGCGTGTTGGAGGTGTGTCGCGTCTCTCTTTACCACCATCACTACTACCACCATCATCATCACCACTACTACCATCACCACTACTACCACCATCATCACCACCACTACTACACCACCACCACCACCACTACTACTACCACCACCACCACCACCACTACCACCATCACCACCACCACCACCACTACTACCACCATCATCACCACCACTACTACTACCACCACCACCACCACTACCACCATCACCACCACCATCAACACTACTACCACCACCATCACCACCACTACCACCATCATCACCACTACCATCATCACTACCACCATCATCGCCACTATCACCATCATGACCACCACCACCATCATGACCACCACCACCATCACCACTACCACCATCATCACCACTACCACCATCATCACCACTATCACCATCATCACCACTATCACCATCATCACCACTACCACCATCACCACTACCACCATCATCACCACTACCACCATCATCACCACTACCACCATCATCACCACTATCACCATCATCACCACTACCACCATCACCACTACCAACACCACTACCACCATCATGACCACTACCACCATCATGACCACTACCACCATCACCACTACCACCATCAACACCACTACCACCATCATGACCACCAACACCACCACCACCATCAACCTTTACCACCAGCATCACCACTACCACCATCATGACCACTATCACCATCATGACCACCATCACCATCACCACTACCATCATCACTTTTATCACCATAACTATCACTACCACCACCACCACCACCATTACTATCACCACTACCATCATCACTTTTATCACCATAACTATCACTACTACCACAACCACCATCACCATCACCACTACCATCATCACTTTTATCACCATAACTATCACTACCACCACCACCACCACCATTACTATCACCACTACCATCATCACTACCCACCACTACCACCATCATCACCACCACCACTACCATCATCACCACCATCACCACTACCATCATCACCACCATCACCACCTACCATCACCACTACCACCATCACCACCACCACCATCACCACTACCACCATCGCCACCGCCTCACCACTACCACCATCACCTGCACTACCCACCACTACTACCACCATCTAATCCTCTACCGCCATTCCTACCACCATCATCACTACCGCCACCTGCACCATCATCACTACACCACTATCATCACCACCACCACTACCATCATCACCACCATCACCACCACCACCATCACCACTACACCATCACCACCACCACCACTACCACCATCACCACACCACCATCACCACTACCACCACTACTACCGCCATCATCACTACCCTTGACTACTACCTATCATCACTACCACCACTACTACCATCATCACTACCACCACTATCATCACTACCACCACTATCATCACCACCACCATCACCACTACTACCACCGCTACTACCATCATCATCACTACCAACACTACCACCACTACCACCATCACCACCACCACCACTACTACCATCATCATCACTACCACCACTATCATCACCACCACCATCACTCCTGTCTTCCTCTGTTGACTTTCTCCTGACTTATTTGAGTGTGCGTGTTGGTGCTTGCGTGTGCGTGTCGGTGCTTGCGTGTGCGTGTTGGTGCTTGCGTGTGCGTGTTGGTGCGTGTGCGTGTTGCGTGTGCGTGTTGGTGCTTGCGTATGAGTGCGTACTGGTGCTTGTTTGTGCTTGCTCGTTTATGTCAGTAGGGAATATATGGATCGGTACTGATGTGAGAGAGAGAGAGAGAGAGAGAGGTGTAGGGTAATGTGAGGGAGAGAGGTGAGTGTTGATGTAGGTGTGAGTTAGTCATCAATGTAAGGGAGGGAGGAGGTGAGGGGACGACTTCTCTCAGTCCCTCCTCCTCCTCACTTGTCTCATTTATGGCACCATTCACGCGCTGCCAAGCATAAAACATCTGCAATTGATTTCATCCTGTGGACGAAAATCCTTGGAAAATTCTATAAATTAGTGATTAGGTCGGAGGGAGGCTGTGAGGCTCACTGAGGGGCCACCGAGGTTGAACACGGGCGAGGAGGGAGGTATCGACGGCGGCCCGGGAGTGAGGATAACCCGCCACACAGTGCAACGTGGGAAAATTCGGGAACGGGACAGGTGTGGGCAGATAATGGCGGGGTTGCGGGCTAGAGCGGCGTGATCGTTACGGGGAGGTGTGGTGGCGTAGCGTTGTGGTGCCCCCAGCGTCCTCCGGGAGCCGACAAGAAGGGCACGCGCGTCGAGCTAAACCGCCGCTGCTGCTAGATACTCCTGCTTCCCTGCCTGTCTCTGCCTCACTACTGACCTCCACACTCCTCCTGCCACGCCCAAAGTCTTCTCTAAGACCTAGTGTAAGTTCCTTTATAGTCTCTTAATGACTGTTTATCCCGAGGTGAGAGAGGAGAGGCGGTGTCTGAGAGAGGGGAGCGCTGAGGGGGCGGGGCCGGAGGGAGGGGAGAGATGGCGGCGGCAGGCTGGGCGGGATGGCGGGAGAGCGAGCTACTGGGAGAGGGGACACACCGGGAGGCTTCACTCTCCCCTCAGTGTGTGGACATCCGCCCAAACCCACGGACACTCCACCTTGC
The DNA here is from genome assembly GCF_018991925.1 of Homarus americanus. NCBI lineage: Eukaryota > Metazoa > Arthropoda > Malacostraca > Decapoda > Nephropidae > Homarus > Homarus americanus. The sequence continues at coordinate 502,696 of NW_024732440.1, read as the reverse complement.
CCGGGCCTCCGTCGCCACCCTCAACACTCGACCCTCAACACGCGACTCTGCACAACTTGTTCCTACCCGCTGTGCCGCCGCCGCCGCCGTGCTGCACCAGCGCGCGGAAGGATGCAGCAGTGTGCCTCTCAAGACATTTGTATTTCCTCGCTGCGGGTGTAAGAGTGCGTCACCTGCAGGCACGAGGGAGGGTCGTGGTGATCCTGGCTGGTGCTGTACATCTTCACCACACTGTACCACACTCACCACTGCTGCCTTACCTGCCTCACAAGCGCCTCCCTTTAGTACAGGAAGCCAGAAGTCGTCAGTGAAGTATAGAGATGTTACCACATATATTGAGGGGTGCGCTGTGGTGTGTGTGCCAGGTGTGCTAACTGTTGACGTCCGCCCGCCCGCCGCTGCCCACCACCGTCGCCGCTGATCCTTCCCTGCGACCACACTAATGTCACCTGGACCACCACACACTAGACCAGGTTGACACACCGAGTGATAACCCACCACCCTGGACCCGCTGTGGCAGTGTAGCATGTTGACGGTGAGCTGCCAGCGATGAGGGGAGTATGTGGGTGTTGTAGTGCCGTGTAGGGGAGCGGGTGTTGTTACGGGTATCGAGCGTGGCCAGGTGAGCGTGACACCCTGAGTGATGGTCCTCCCACGTGGCTACACCACCCTACCACCCTGCCCCTGCTGCCACTCTCCTACCCTCATCCACTACACTCCACACCCTCCCGCTACTCCCAACACACACCTCACACTCCATCCTAACTGACCAAACTCACCGCCCGGTAGCGGCAAACATCCTCGGATCAAATTAACCCAACTATGGACTGAGACATTGTGGAGGGAGTACTCTTGAGGCGGTCGTCGTGTGTGGTGTTGAGGGAGGTGTGGTCGTCGTGTGTGGTGTTGAGGGAGGTGTGGGCGTCGTGTGTGGTGTTGAGGGAGGTGTGGGCGTCGTGTGTGGTGTAGCAGGATGTCGCAAGGCATGCTGGGCGGCCACCACAAGTACCACCACCACCCCGCCGACACCCTCAGTATGGAGGACCTGGCCGCTGTGCCGCTCTGGGACCAACACCTCCACCACAACTTACACTTTACCTCCAACTACATCACCGCTAATGGTAAGCCAAACCCACCGTCCACTACTGTACACTGGATACATCGCCACGTGTGTTAGTGTTGGTAAACAGCGGCCGCCGCACCAGTCATCTCCTGTACCAGTCACCATTATCCTGTCTACTCTTGTTGTGAATCTTTTGCACGCACCTCAGTGTTTATACCTTTTATACACACACACACACACACACACACACATATATAAATATATATATATATATATATATATATATATATATATATATATATATATATATATATATATATATATATATATATATATGCAAGTAAATCACTGTAGGTGCGCGTGATCTAGGTATATGATAACCACAGTATATATATATATATATATATATATATATATATATATATATATATATATATATATATATATATATTGATTCGTTCTTGTTTGTGAAATAATCGTTGTTTTCCATCTTAACGCGGCAGGTTGGGCGGCGGCCTCATACAGAATCATATTATACAAAAACAAATAAACAATAATATTAAATGATCTGCACCATATGGAGGAGACAGTATGTGTGTCTGTTTATTATGTCATAAACATTCTTCTGTAGTTGTCTGTCCTGGCCACAGTGTGACCGTCGGCCAGGGACGGGATGCCCGCCAGTCTCTGCTGAACTGATTAATACATCATGTAAGTGAGGTGACCACTGTGAGGCGGGAACTGGTGGGTGTGTGAGGGACTTGTCCTGTGCCTCACACTAACGTCCCTGTTGTAGTTGTGTGCGCCGTAAACGTTGTGTCATAAACCGTCTTCAGACCCGGGATGAAGGTCTTACCGTGGAACATATTTGACGATGAGGAAAAAGAGGAGTGTGTGGCTACTGGGGCGTGTGGGTGGTGTGGCTGTTGTCACTGTCGCCACACACACACACCTCTCGTTCAAGGACTGTGGGCGGGGCCGCCTCTGCCTTCACCACCACACCTACAATTCATACCTACACTCCGGAAAATTTATCACGTCGGATTAAATTTGACATTGAGAGTTAAGTGGGTCGGCGGCCGTCTGTCGGTGGAGCTGGTCATCATCAGACACGGCTGGTGGGGCTCCTGTCGCACTGCAGCAGTACAAGTGAGGCTTGACAAGTGCTCACGCCCTTTCCTCTATCCTTCCCTGCCCCCCCGCCCCCTCCTCTTCACAGTCAGCAGAGGCCACAGGTGATATATTTGGGATGAAATGTAAAATAGCAATGTTAAATTTCTTGTTGTCAGGTGATGGTGTGGGTGATGTGTGGTGGTGATGTGTGGTGGTGATGGTGTGGGTGATGGTGGTGGTGATGGTGTGGGTGATGTGTGGTGGTGATGGTGGTGGTGATGGTGTGTGGCGGTGGAGGGTGGTGGTGATGTGTGGTGGTGATGGTGGTGGTGATGTGTGGTGGTGATGGTGTGGGTGATGTGTGGTGGTGATGTGTGGTGGTGATGGTGTGTGGCGGTGGAGGGTGGTAGGACGGTGTTGGAGTGTGTGGGTGTACAGGTAATAGCAAGTATGGTATATGAAGTGTGGCGACCTTGGCGCGTGCCGCGTGCAGTGGTGGCGTGTGTGCGTGGGGGCGGGCGTGGCTCTGAGCTGCGATAAAGAGTGCTAACAATCATACCCACTACCGTACTAACACACACACACACACACACACACACACACGCTAAATGTTTTGTTCTCGAATGTATATTAGTTATCGTGGCAATGTTACTCTTGTTGTCATATTTATAAGGGATAACAAATGTAAGATCTATGTTATATTATTAAATTGATAATAAGATTTTTATTATTCGTGGTGTGTCTGTCAGTAAGATTATGATGGGCATTATGTGCTGTGTTTATTGAAAGTTTTTGGCGGGAACCCGGCTGCAGGCCGTCCATGTCTACTGAACTTCATTTTCGTTCTTTATTATCTAATGAACTAACTACCAATTGACACCAGATAGACATCAGGCAGTATAAGTCTCCACAGTCATGAAGTAAATATTTTTTGTTTTGTTTACATTTTTTTTTTACTATTTCATGTTTAACGAAATTAACCGCTGGGTCAAAACAAAGTCCGCTCACCCACCAGTTATCCATTCTCTCTCTTATCTTTCCCATTAAGTGATATTAACTCTATAACCCTCATTAAGTTATTCAAATACTATATATCAAATGAATAAAAATTATCAACTTATAATTTCTTTTAAGTAATCCGTATTAAAGGTAATATTTGCTAGGCTGTTCATCCGTTATCGTTCGTGGGAGAATTTGGGATTATTATTATTTTGGTATTATTATTTATTATTATTATTAATAGTAGTAGTACACACTCACACACACACACACACACTCACACACACACTCACACACACACACACACACACACACACACACTCACACACACACACACACACACACACACACACACACACACACACACACACACACACACACACTCACACACACACACACACACACACACACACACACACACACACACACACACACACACACACACACACACACACACACACACTCAGTCCAAGGTTAGGTTCCACGTATGTACACCTGAATTAAATACAGCTATGGGTGACGGACACAAACAGACAAAAAGAATTTAAATGTATTTCTCGAAAGAATGTAACATAAACTCGTAACTTTTAATTCTCTTAAGTTTCTTCACATTATAACTTTCTATTTCCTTATTATTGTTTGTTTATTTATCTCTATTTATCGGGTTTATTATCTGTGTCATTATTATCCATTTATTTCTTTGTTTTGTTTATTTATTTAACTGCATCAACTACTAAGGTATATAATGTGAAAGGAGGGGCGTAGGGGAGGGTAGAAACCTTAAGAGGGGGGGAGGAGGGGGCGTAGACACCTTAAGAGGGGGGAGGAGGGGGCGTAGAAACCTCGATGGGGGGGAGGTACTAGGAGGGAGGGGGGGAGGGTGAGTACCAAAATAAGTGTAGGTATTAACACGACAAATACTCATATTGGATTACTTGTAGGAAGGTAGGTAGGAGGGTAGATGGGTAGATAGATTGGGAATTGTATATAAGGAAAGTTGTTTGTGTTTACCTGTGAGGAAGAGGTAAGGCAGGTGTGATTATTTACCTCACTGTCACACCTACACATGTCTCACTGTCACACCTACACATGTCTCACTGTCACACCTACACATGTCTCACTGTTACACCTACACATGTCTCACTGTTACACCTACACATGTCTCACTGTCACACCTACACATGTCTCACTGTCACACCTACACATGTCTCACTGTCACACCTACACATGTCTCACTGTCACACCTACACATGTCTCACTGTCACACCTACACATGTCTCACTGTCACACCTACACATGTCTCACTGTTACACCTACACATGTCTCACTGTCACACCTACACATGTCTCACTGTCACACCTACACATGTCTCACTGTCACACCTACACATGTCTCACTGTCACACCTACACATGCCCCACTACCACACAACAGGAGTTTATGGTTGACAATATAATTTGACAAGAGAACAGTGAGCGTGAAGTGTTCATGCTCCGGCACCTGTAATAACATTTTTCCGGTGTACCGGTCTGTGATAACCCACATTTTGATACTAAATTACTTCACCTGGATAATTTTCAAGGTAAGTCTAAGTTTTGAGTGTTTGGGGGAAGGTCGCAGGGGTGTGTGGTGACTCACCAGGATGAGGCCGCTGTATTATCTGGCGCCACTGCACGTCGCTGCATTTCATCGCAGGATACGTATGTAACCACGACGGTGTGGCCACGCACGATTTGTGGCCACGGTTGGAGGAGTGGCGGGGACGGGCCAGGTCCGTGTGTGTCTTCCCATTGTGTACGGGGGGGGGGCCAGCCCGTGTGTGACCCGAAGGAGTGATGGGGCCGTGGTCCCGCTGGTGCACCTGTCGGGTACTAACAAGTGGTGGTGAGGACGGCCCTCGGTCTGGCGTGTGGCGGGTCACTGCGTCATCCGTGACGGTCGCGGCGTAGCAAGTGCGCCACTGCCGCCGCTATCCTTGACGCCGCGGGACAAAACACTGCACATTATCTCCGTCAGGATGATGCTGCTGCTGCTGCACCCTTCACGCTTCCCGCTCACCTCACCTCACCAACCCTTCTACCGGTACTGTTATTATTTCCACCGGGAAAATCTCTGTCACTGTGACATGTCATTCAGGGCTGAAGTACTCGTTCTGGAGGAGGAGGTGTGAGGTCGGTGAGGCGTGACCTCCACCACCAGGCAGCAGCGGCAGCCACGGAGGCGACACACACACTGGGCACTCACTCCCTGCCTCTAGTGGAGCTCCAGTGCCACATAAGTTGCCATCTGACAACTTCTCTCATTCAACTTTGATGCGGCGGCACGCACTCCTAACACCACCCCAGACTGTTGTTCTGATGTACTGTCACGACCAGGGTGATGTGGCTCACGGGGCAGCTATAGGGGTGTGGGTGTAGGGTGTTGGAGGAGACGTGCATGCCGGCCCGCCATTAGCCTCATCACCTGGATATTGGCAGGTGAGGTGACAGGTGTGCAACTCCCACCCAGGTGCACATTGATGACCACCACCTTGTTGTGTCACCACACACACACACACACACACACACACACACACACACACACACACACACACACACACACACACACACACACACACACACACACCACTTAACGCGTGTATGCATTACGTACAGTTTAAGTTATCCGCTAGGCTACAGGCTTTGTCTTATGTATCAATAACATCATCTCTCGCTACACATGTGTCACCCCCTCTCCCTCCCCAAGCCTGACACACTTTCCACCCCTACACACACCTGCTTACCTCCTCATCCTGTCACACTACCTCAACCACCTCCCACCACACCTGTCCCCATCCACCCACCCACGTCACTCACCTGCACATTAACATTAAACCGAAATCGTAAACAGTTCAAGAATGTGTACAGATGTTAATTAACACTTATTTTAACCTAACGTAAATAATTAATGACCATATGGTAATAAGGTCACAGCCTGGTAATGAGGTCACAGCCTGGCCACAGTGACGTCATCTGTAAACAACTTGAAGAATCTTGTGTATTTCTAAGTCACTGGCTGATGGAATAACAAGGTCAAGGGTGATAAGTCAAAAACCCTCCTCTTCTCCCCCTCCTCTCCCCTCCTTCCCTTTTTCTCTCCTCTCCCCTCCATATCCCTCCTTCCCTTCCTTCCTCTTCTCCTCTCCTTCTTTTTCTTCCTTCCTCCTCCCCCTCATTCCCTATCTCCTCCCACCTCCTCTCCCCGCCCAATACACCCCAGATCATCACAACATAACTAAACTCCCCAGAGATCTCATCGCCGCGGGGAGATTAATCCTTCAGTCAAAATATCACAGCTTGAACTCATTACCAGGTGTTTAACTAATGAAGAAGAAACCTAACCTAACCTAACCTAACCTAACACTGAAGAATATTAGTTTGAAATACGCTGTGATGTTTGTGGTGGAGGGAGGGAGGGAGGTAGTGGTGGTGGGGAGGAGCGGGAGCCAGGCATCAGCTAGCAGTGGGAACAGTGCCAGCCTGTGCCACCACTACTACACCCTCCCTTCCTCCCTCCAGCCCGACCTTGGCCTGGGAATGGGAATACTGCCACCCGTCCTCCACACACTTCACATTCCCGGCACTCCACCACCACTTGCCACATGCTGTTTATGTTGTCACCACCACCTTGTGTATGGTGGTGGTAGTGGTGATGGTGGTGGTGTTGCAGGGTGTAGTGATGTGGTGGTGGTGGTGGTCGTCGTGGTGGTGTTGCAGGGTGTCGTGACGTGGTGTTGGTGGTGGTCGTCGTGGTGTTGGTGGTGGTCGTCGTGGTGTTGGTGGTGGTCGTCGTGGTGGTGTTGCAGGGTGTCGTGACGTGGTGTTGGTGGTGTCGCGGTGGTGTTGCAGGGTGTCGACGTGGTGGTGGTACGTGGTGTTGGTGGTGGCTGTCTGGTGTTGGTGGTGGTCGTCGGTGTTGGTGGTCGTCGTGGTGTTGGTGGTGGTCGTCGTGGTGTTGGTGGTGGTCGTCGTGGTGGTGTTGCAGGGTGTCGTGACGTGGTGTTGGTGGTGGTCGTCGTGGTGTTGGTGGTGGTCGTCGTGGTGGTGGTGGTGGTGGTGCCAAGGTCATGTTATAGCCTAAGTTCTTAAAGAGGTTGTGGTTATTACGTTCAAGATTATATAGTTTGGTTGATGTGGTTGAGAATGTTGGTTGTTAATAGCAGCATGAGTTTGGTGATAAGTGGTGTTAGTATGTGTTAAGAGCTACGGTTATGGTGGTGATAGTGATGTAAATAAAGACACAAAATTATACAGTGTCAACCCGGGGGGGGGATAGATGTATGTAGGGATGACCACCTACCTCCTCTAACCTAACCTGACCTAGCCTCACCTAACCTGACCTAGCCTAACCTAACCTTACCTAACCTAACCTGACCTAGCCTCACCTAACCTAACCTAACCTTACCTAACCTAACCTGACCTAGCCTCACCTAACCTAACCTTACCTAACCTAGCCTAACCTAACCTAGCTTAACCTTACCTAACCTAGCCTAACCTGACCTGACCTGACCTGACCTGACCTAACCTAACCTAACCTAACCACTCCATCCAGAAACTCTTTTAATTCCTCTAAGTCAACATGAAGCTAAAGCACCACCACCACCTACACGCTTGCTGATGCTCGCTACTTCTGATGGTGTTGTGGCCGAGCTGCAGGAGGCTGGCAGGGCATCAGGGGGGGGTGGGTGGGGGGTGTTGACGTGGCAGTAATGTGCAATGAGGTGATTCAGCTGTTATTGGTAATGGTTTCCAGCAGCGGCGGTGTGAGGAGGAGGAGGAGGAACTAGCTGGTCTCTCCGACACACACACACACACACACACACACAAAAAGGACACCATTCACATTTTTCCAACGGATTTAGTGGATTTGGATAAACTCACCTGGGGAGGGAGGGGGGTGTAGGGGGAGTGAGTGAGGGAGTGCAGGGTGGGAGTGAGGGAGTGAGGTAGGTAGAGACTTTCCCCGTTTTTACACAAATGCTGTAATGACACGAGAAGATTGTGTGAACAGAGCGGTTTTATCTCGTGATGCAACCCCGCAATTTTCAACTAGTGTTATTTATATGTTTCCTTGAGCCGTTTAAGCTTGTCTGTTGGTGGTAGGTGGGGGGGTGGATAGTAACACATGTAACACCATTTTGTCCAACACTCCTACATATGTAACACCTTGTCACATTCACAGTTGGCGTAACACGTTCTCAAACATTAGTTGAACTGGCCTGTGTTACATCCCATGACTTGTTACAGCCTCGAGTAACAGATCAGTACATGTGTATTACTACTCGCTGTGTCCAGGTCTTATATGTGTCACAGTTAAATGTGTTACAACTACGATATGGGATGAACTATGAGCCTGTCACGCACACCTGTCACGCACACCTGTCACACACACACCTGTCACACACACACACACACACACCTGTCACACATCTACATTTCATTTGTTCATACACTTGTAAACAAAACTAATATAATTTTATGTTAGTTTTCTGTAAAGTTAATGTTTTGGGGTAAATTCTTTGTAAAAAAATAATTATATCATGTAACTTAACTAAATGTTATATGGAAAAACGTTATTATATGTCATAAGCGTAACACATACTGTCGTAACACTGTTTTTGTCACATATACACGTTACAATGTGTTCACCCTAGAATGAGTTACAGTGCCGCATGTGTTACAGTGCCGCATGTGTTACAGTATGTGTGTAACAGTACAATATGTGTTACAGTAAATATGTATCACGTACATATGTCACACGTAACACACACACACTTGTTACTGAAATCTGTAACAGGAATAAACAAACCTTTCCTCCCGTCCCACGTGTGAAGGGATGGGGGGGGTGATAATCCCTCCCGTTCATGGCGTGGGATGGGAGGAGGAGGGAGGGAGGGTGCTTACGTCATCGTTACGTCATTATTACGTCATGAACAACTAGGAGTAGACAGGAGGAGGGGGGAAATGACAGTGTAGGTGAGGTGTCACCCACTCATCCGTCAACTCTCATCCACTCCCACCGGATAGGGAGGTGATGGGACGGGGAGAAAGAAGGGGAGGGGACCTTGTGGGAGGGGGAGAATGAAGACGGGGGATAGATGATGGGTGAGGGAAGGGAGGGGAGGTTATGAGTGGGGTAAAGAGGTGACGAGTGGGGAGGGGAGGAGAGGGGAGGGAAGAAGCAGTAGTAGCGGCCATCTTGTGTATGTACGACTGAGTGAGTTCCCCGCTCGACTCCACACACTCCCTCCTTCACCCTCCTCACTTGTCCCTCACCTTCCTCCCTCACCCTCTCACCCTCCCTCACCCTCTCTCCCTCCTTCACCCCTCTTCCTCCCTCCTTCACCCCTCTTCCTCCCTCACCCTCTCTCCCTCCTTCACCCCTCTTCCTCCCTCACCCTCTCTCCCTCCTTCACCCCTCTTCCTCCCTCACCCTCTCTCCTCCTTCACACCCTCTCTCCTCCTTCACCCTTCTTTCCTCCCTCCTTCACCCCTCTTCTCTCTCACCCTCTCTCCCTCCTTCAATTCTTCTTCCTCCCTCCTTCACTTCCTCTCTCTCACCCTCTCTCTCAATTCTCTTTCTCCCTCACCATCTCTCTCCCTCCACCCTCCTCCACTTGTCCCTCACCTTTCCCCTCACTCTCTCCTCCTTCACCCTCCCCACTTGTCCCTCACCTTTCTCCCCAATTCTCTCCCTCCTTCACCATCCCCACTTGTCCCTCACCTTTCTCCCTCACCCTCTCTCCTCCTCTTCACCATCCCCACTTGTCCCTCACCTTTCTCCCTCACCCTCTCTCTCCTCCTTCACCCTCCCCACTTGTCCTTCACCCTCCTCACTGTCCCTCACCTTCCTCCCTCACCCTCTCTCTCCCTCCTTCACCTCCCCATTGTCCTTCACCCTCCCCACTTGTCCCTCACCTTCCTCCCTCTCCCTCCACACCTTCCTCCTTCACCCCTCTTCCTACTTCACATCCTCCTCACCCACCACTTCCTTCCTCCTCCTTGATATTTTTTTACGCCGCTGTTGTCTCAAGGATATGTTGTGTTGACATGAAAGCTCTTACTTCTTCTTCTTCTTCTTCTTCTTCTTCTTCTTCTTCTTCTTCTTCTTCTTCTTCTTCTTCTTCTTCTTCTTCTCCTTCTTGTTCTTGTTCTTGTTCTTCTTTTTCTTCTTCTTCTTCTTCTTCTTGTTCTTGTTCTTGTTCTTCTTCTTCTTCTTCTTCCTTCCCTTCGCCCCGTGATAGTGTAGCCTCGGGTGCGGGTATCCTGGGGGAGAATCAATACAAGGGGGCAGGAAGGAGGAGACAGTGGTGGTGGTGTTAGTTGTTGTGCTGAAGAAGGAGGAAGAGAAGAGGAGGAGGAGGGAGAAGAGGAGGAGGAGGAAGAGAAGAGGAGAAGAAGAGGAGGAAGAAAGGTGGTCTTGAGAATAGGTAGTAATTATCATTTCTTGTTGTGACGAAGAAGAACAAGAAGAATAAGAACAAGGAGGTCTTTAAGTAATGTATAATAATGACACACGTCGTCTGTCACGTGTCACACCTGTTATAACAAGTGTCACACCTGTTATAACAAGTGTCACACCTGTTATAACAAGTGTCACACCTGTTATAACAAGTGTCCCCCCCCCACCCCCACCCCCACACGTTACATTCTTCAATCAACAAACAAAATATATCCTATGAAAAATTATACCACTAACAGTACAAAAGGGATCATGGTATTGATGATGATGATGATGATGATGAGTAATTGTGTAGGTAGAAGTATTGTTACTGTACGTGGGGGGGGGGTGGTATGGGCGCCATGTTGTTGATGATGGCGTCACTGTGAGCCGCTACACCTCGTTCCTCAGGTTTAAAGAGTTGTTGTGGTGGTGGTGAAGACGTTAACTGTGGTGTAGTGTGGTTATGGCGCTTTATATGTTGATGGTTGTGGCGCCGTAGTGGTGGTGGTGACGAGCGCTGCCGCCATGTTGTTGGTTGATGGCATTAGTGTTAAGTGTGGGCGTGAGGGCGTCATTGCCTAGTTTAAGCGGCATTGTTGGCCCAACACAAAGGCGTCGGGATGGGAGAGGTGAAGGCCGAACTTTCTTGGCTCGTCAAGGTTGTCACACGCCACTGGCCAAGAAGCTGGAGGGGGGGCGGGGCATGGAGGCGTTGCAACCAATCACCGGCCACAGCGACATATAGATCTCCCCCGAGCAGCCTCTTGGCCACGCCCCCCTTGCCACCACCCTGGAACCTGGAACCCTCTCACTGGATATCGTCTCGCGCCAGGATTCTCAGACTTTCTTAGCTTAAGTTTTTCCCCTCGTAACTGTTGCTGTAAAAACTCGTGTAACAGCCTCTCACTCACCACAACACAAAGATGGCGGTACAAACATGACTTTAATATTAAAACTGGAACTCTGTCGACCACCACCATTGACATCCTATCACAGCTTAAAGGGAAATACAACTCTCAGAATATTTGAGAATCCGGCCTTCACCTCCTCCCCCTTTTGTTATCTTCGCCACAACAAGTCGCTTGGTCGGTCGTGTGTCTCTCGTCACTGAAAGAAAATTAATATGTTTCTTCCTCCCTTGTACAGTGTGTGTGTGTGTGTGTGTGTGTGTGTGTGTGTGTTGGAAGGGGAGGCAGCATGGGTCAGCAAGCAGGCAGGTCCTCTACTGACCTCAGGTACACCTGCTGACGTTTATTATAATATTAACCTGTTGTTTACCTTTTATACTCTGCCTAGTATACCTGTACTGTCTCTCATTACTAACACCTGTGTAAGAACCATTAATTAATATATCTGTCATGTAGAGCATAATATATATATATATATATATATAGTATATATGTAGCTTAGTGAAGAGGCCTCATAGATGTAGACAATACTACTTTCCTGTTTGTTATGAGTCATTAACAGAAGGTATAACAGTATGGTAGTTGTGAAGTTAACAGAAGGTGTGTGGGGGAGGTGTATGCCCCCCTCCAGTAGACTGACTCCTCTCGTCTCTTCTCTTCCCAGCGTGGCCATCAGCAGATGTCAGGCCTTACGGATTTCACAGATGTAAGCTCTTCTTCTGTTGTTGTTTATGCCTTGTTGTCTCCATCCACCGCGACCTCACTTCACCTTACTGCTGCACCTGTTATATACCTTCCTGCACACGCTTCACCCCCACCCACCCCCCTCTGCTCTCTCTCCCTAAGTCAAGGCTTCACTATATGCACCCACCCAGGCTGTCATAAAGCATTGTATATTAAGTCTTATATTAACTTAGACTAAAGGTTTATTTTGGTGGGTGGGGGGGAAGTTTGGGTGACCATGATGATGAGTTTTACCCCTCACTCACTCACTCACTCACCACAGCCTTATACTGCACCATCTATACCACTGCTACCGCTCTCCCTACCTCCTCCTCCTTATCATCATCACCATCACGTATCAGTTCATTGCTGGGTCTTCCTGCCTATTACTCGCCTCCAAACTCCCTAATTTTGCTTACTTGTAATGTGTGTGTGTGTGTGTGTGTGTCCTCACTGCTGGGTATACCTGTAGGTGGGTGTGTAGTGTCAGTGTCGGTATATGTGGTGCCTGCTGTAGGAGGAAGCATTTTGTAACAACGCCTCCTACTCCACAGCTTCCTCCTCCTCCTCTAATTATCATCATCATCATCTTCACCTGACATCTTCCTCTATTAGCACTGATATTTTCATTACCTGTATGTCTTAAGTACAATTGAAACTACTGAAGAAAAAACAACAATCTTCCTTTTATACTGTTTGTCATTTCCTCTTAGATAAATCTTTCTTTTATACTCACGATCTTTTGTTTTTCATGTGTTTATTATTGATGATCGTCTTTTGTTTTTCATGTGTTTATTATTGATGGTCATCTTTTGTTTTTCATGTGTTTATTATTGATGATCGTCTTTTGTTTTTCATGTGTTTATTATTGATGATCGTCTTTTGTTTTTTCATGTGTGTTTATACTTTACTGACGTCACACTAATGATATTCTCACATGTAACCAGATCCCGCGTCAACGATGCTTGCTGGGTCCCTGACGCCGCCCGACAAGGTGAATGGGGAGGGTCACCACCACCCAGCTCATCACCACCATCACCACCACGCCCTCATGCCTGTGATGCCCACCTTACACACACCGCCCTCACCCCTGCCCACCCCTTCACCCCCCGTCTATGACAGGTTTGCGTAAGTATTATTTCTGTGCGTTGTTCCTTAAGTGATTCAATGTCACTTAATATGAATAAATTTATTTGTTCTTGACTTAGTTGTTTACAAAGTATATCTATAATGGTTGTGGTTGGAACTATACAAGAGTACGGTTATTAGACATGGAAAATGGAGAGAGAGAGAGAGAGAGAGAGAGAGAGAGAGAGCGAGAGAGAGAGAGAGAGAGAGAGAGAGAGAGAGAGAGAGAGAGCAGCACCCCTTTAACTAGCAACAGATAAAGATAGAAAGTCCCTCTAATGATTCATGTGTGTGTGTATGTATCTGTGTGTCTGTCTGTGCGTGTCTGTGAATCTGTGCGCATGTGTATGTGTGTCCCGTATGCAGGAGAGGAAGTATACAGGAGACGAGGGGGTGGGAAGGGGGAGAGAAGAGGTGGGAGGAAGGAGGCGAGGAGAGGAGAGGTAGGTAGGTAGGCGTGCGTGTAAGGTGAGATATCCTTGACATCAGCAACAATCAGGACGTATTGAAGGTAATGCGACGACACGAGAGAGAGGTATCCTGTGTAATGACTGTCTCCCACACCGTAAAGTTATATGCTCCAGCTCATCCACGATTATATGATTTTCTAGTGATTTTGGGTTAGGTTAGGTCGAGTTAGGTGAAGATTAGCACCCTCCTCAAGCTTAATTCATCTATGATTAAACACATTAGCGCTAACCGAACCTAACCTAATTTAACCTAACCTAACCTAACTCTCCCCAGATAGCATTTAGGATATTGAATCATCGGGTAAAATAATACAGCAAAACTACGTCTCCGTTTAACATATAGAGAAGGACTTTAGAATCTACACTTTCTACTCCTTAGACTTGCGTATATACAACCAAACTACGTCACAACCAAACTACGTCACAACCAAACTACGTCACAACCAAACAACGTCACAACCAAACTACGTCACAACCAAACAACGTCTCCCCGTTGGCGTAGCGTATGTAAAGGGACTTAAGATTCTATTCTTGGGGATAAACCTGAGAAGACTTCACACTGTAATGGCGGGTCTCTGATTGTGGCGTTTGTTTTGGTTCTCTTGTTGATACGGACATTTCTTTGTGTGTGTGTGGAGTTAACGGAAATAGTTACTGTAAATAGATAACTGACTTACTACATACAGTACATATATACATACATACATACGTACATACATACATACGTACATACATACATACATACATACATACATGGTGCAGAGGTCGAGATAGGTACCTGAAATAGATATATAGACTTTAACATTCTGGAGACACGTCACCTTATTTAGAGTCGACTTAAGAAATAATATGTCAGGTGAACACAGGTAAGAGTCTTTTGTATTAGGCAAACAAATATTATTATAGTAAACAGACAAGATGGAAATAGACGAATGAATTGAGCGGTTGAGGGTGGGTGGGGGGGCGGAGTGAGGGGAAGAAGGCACTCGTGATTGGTCAATAGAGGTTCTCTGATTGGTGGAGGGGACGGGGAGGGGAAGAGGTACTCGTTTGTGATTGGTGGAAAATAGGGGAAAATAACTCGTGATTGGCGAGGCGAGAGGTAAAGTCACTCCTGATTGGCCAAACGAGGGGAAAAGTCACCCCTGATTGGTGAGACGAACGAGAAAAAATCACTTCTGATTGGCGAGACCAGGGGAAAAAGTCACTCGTGATTGGTGGACGCAACAACAACCAGACGACGCAGTTATAGTTAGGTTACAAGGAACTTAGTAGTTTTCTCACCATCATTACTCTTTAGTGACTCAACCGGAAGTGATCTCAACCAAGGAAGGGACAAACATCGACACCCTTCAGTATAAATGTGTAAATAAAGTTTATCATAATCTGGAGTGAGTGGCCAAGGTTACCTGTATGCACGCGACACACCTCCTTACCTGCAAATCACTATATTGCCAAGGTTATCAAATTAATTATGTACAGTAACTCAGGAACAGTGTGTGTGTGTGTGTCTCAAGGTTGGATAGAGTCACACCTGATCCATCACCTAGGTGTGGATTATTATCATGGTTATGGATATTGATAATGAAACAGTTTATTTAGCCAGAAAAAACACAGATACAGAGCGGATAATAATAACAAGACTCTCCAACATTATCACGTCCACCTTAAATAATAAAATAATTTATATTTTTTCTATAGGCTCATGGGAGGAAGAACCTTTTGAATCACCTTGTGTTTACCCCCAGGAGAGTCCTGGTACAGTACTACCTCTTAACTTTAAAACCTCATCGCGTTTCTCTCTGGGCAGACCCAAGGAGCAGCGACTGACGAGGGAGGCGATGCAGAGGTACCTGAGGGAGCGAGGTGACCAGACGCTAGTGATCCTACACGCTAAGGTGGCCCAGAAGTCTTACGGTAACGAGAAGCGGTTCTTCTGCCCCCCGCCGTGTATCTACCTGTATGGGGACGGGTGGCAGCGCAAAAGACACGAGATGCAACGTGCGGGGGCCACTGAACACGACTCCCAGCTGTGTTGTTTCATCGGCATCGGCAACTCAGACCAGGACATGCAGCAACTCGACCTTAGCAAAGTGAGTTGCTAACTTCTTGCCTTCCCTTCCTTCCCTCACCTCACCTTTCGTTAACCCTTCCTTCCCTCACCTCACCTTTCGTTAACCCTACCTTACCTCCCTCCCTCACCTCACCTTAACCCTACCTTACCTCCCTCCTTCTCTCACCTTAACCCTACCTTACCTACCTTCCTCCTTCTCTCACCCACTCTGCATGACCCAAGTGAACATAATGGCTAGTTGGTGTCAGATAAAAATACATTCATTCTTTTTCACCTTAACCTACCTTACCTTACCTTTACCTCCTACCTTCCTACCCACTCTGCATGACCCAAGTGAACATAATGGCTAGTTGGTGTCAGATAAAAATACATTCATTCTTTTTCTTATTTCATTTACCATTTTATTATTATTTTCGTTACCTTTTCTTTCTTTCTTACCATTATAATTATTTTCACTTTACCATACCTTCTTTGTACCTCCTTTTCTCGCGTCCAGAACTACTGTGCCGCCAAGACCCTGTTCATCAGTGACTCGGACAAGAGGAAACACTTCATGTTAACCGTCAAGAACTTCTGGGGCTCTGGGGCCGACATAGGCGTCTTTCACTCCCGTAGGATCAAGGTTATATCAAAACCGTCCAAGAAGAAGCAGAGTCTCAAGAACGCTGATTGTAAGTAACACCTTTTTTAAGTGTCCTTTTTAAGTAAGTGTTTGTAGTGATAGTTTAAGTGTCCTGTGAGGTGACTCCCTTTTTTTGAAGCTGTTGGGTATTTTTTTAAGTATATTTGATCCTAAACGTGTGTCTGAGTTAGGCTAGGTTTGGTTTGGTTATTGAAATCAGTATTAAACTCGACCTGGCAGTATGAGGAATGAGGTATTTTTTTTTACCTCCATGCTGCAGACGAGGAGGTAAGATGGTTGGAGACATGGGAGGTAATGGTGGTTGATGGTGGTGGTGGTAGTGGTGGTGGTGGTAGTGGTGGCAGTGGGTGTAAGAACTCTTTATGTTTTACCACACTGTGAGGTAATCCTCCCGGCCCTCTCCCTTACCCTCACACCATGATAAACACAGTACAGTAGGTCAGAGAGAGACAGACAGACAGACACAGACAGAGAGAGGGAGAGACAGACAGACAGAGTGAGAGACAGACAGACAGATAGACAAAGAGAGACAGACAGAGACAAACAAACAGACAGACAGAGAGAGATCTGTGTGAGGTGAGGAAGGAGAAAAGGTTGACAAAAAATAATGGGGAGAAATAGGGAGGGGGTGAGGAGTCTGGGAGTGAGGGGAGAGAACAGAGGGGAGGTGAGGGGTCAAGGGAGGCCGCCGTGTTAAGAGTTGGATTTTTTTTGCGGTTCGAGTTTTTCTCGCTGTAAACATTTTCGCTTGAAAGGTGAGGGGGAGAGGGGGGAGAAGGTCGACTCAGGAGGAAGAGGAGGACAAAATGAAGGTTGATATATGATGTATGGCACCACCATCACTACTACCACCATCACTACTACCACCATTACTACTACCACCATCACTACCACCACTACTACCACCAACACCACTACTACCACTATCACCACCACTACTACTACCCCCAACACCACTACTACCGCTATCACCACCACCACTACTACCACCACTACTACCACCATCACCACTACCACCACTACTACCACCAACTACCACTACTACCACCACTCACTACTACTACCCCCAACACCACTACTACCACCATCACCACCACTACTACTACCCCCAACACCACTACTACCACTATAACCACCACCACTACTACCACTATCACCACCATTACTACCACCACTACTACCACCATTACCACCACTACTACTACCCCCAAAATCACCACTGAGCTAACCTCAATCATTCCTCCCTAGGTTTGGTTAGGTTAGGCAAAGTTGTAGTGGTTATGGTGGGTGGAGGAGGACAAACATTGACAAGTCTGGTCAGGTGGTCAAGTGAGGCCCGGGGGGAGGGGGGTGGGGGTGATAATATCAACACCGCTGATGGCCGCCATATAATGTTTCTTTTTTTCGTCTCAGGTGGAATTAATTGAGTTATTTAGTCCTTTTGTAGACAATAATTATCTTCGTCCATATGGCGGTGTTGTTGAGCCTAGAATTATTTAGTAGTGGTGAAGGTGGTACGGTGGTGGTGAAGGTGGTACGGTGGTGGTGGTGATGTAGTAAGTGGTCCTGATATACAGTTAACTGACAGTCAGTGTTGGGTGATGTGAAGTGAGGGGCGGGGCATGACTTGACACACAGGTGAGGGTCGGGGCATGACCTGACACACAGGTGAGGGGCGGGGCATGACCTGACACACAGGTGACACACAGGTGAGGGGTGGGGCATCAACTGACACACAGGTGAGGGGCGGGGCATCAACTGACACATAGGTGAGGGGATCAACTGACACACAGGTGAGGGGGGCATCAGGCACAGGTGAGGGCGGGGCATCAACTGACACACAGGTGAGGGCGGGCATCAACTGACACAGGTGAGGGCGGTGCATCAACTGACACACAGGTGAGGGCGGGGCATCACACACAGGTGAGGGCACATCAACTGACACACAGGTGAGGGCGGGGCATCAACTGACACACAGGTGAGGGCGGCATCAAGGGGTGGGCATCAACTGACACACAGGTGAGGGCGGGGCATCAACTGACACATAGGTGAGGGGCGGGGGCATCAGTCAGGGCCAGGTTATGAAGCTCTCTATTTGTTGTTGAAAGTGTGACGGCGCCTGGACCTGCTCCTGCTGTGAAGGTCTGTCCACCCCCCCCACCCTGCCCTCCGCCACGCCACGCTCCTCTTCACCGTATACACTCTCAGCGCCACGCGTCTCTGCAAGGGTCACACTTCTCACAGCGTCACACGAAACGACATAAAACTACAGACGACGCACATTGACGCACTTACTCCTGGAGGCGGCCAAGTTTACGCCGAATGATTTTTAAATATTTACTCTGCATATTGTGACGTGTGGTGAAGTGGTGAAGCAGACAGCCGAGCAAGACGACGGTGCACACCGGTCGCTGACGAACTCGGAACCTCGTATGCGGCAGTCTATGTAATAACAGTAAAATTACGCTCATTTACCGACCTCTTGCACCTGCCAGACGGTCAGGTGAGGCGCCAGCACCCCAGCACACCCCGCCGCCTCTCTGTATCCCGGCGATAATGACCAAGTTAGGTAGTCTTGCACCGGGTGAGGGTTACGTCGTTGGTGCTCGCTGAGGTAAATAATGCTTCAAGATTATGTGGTTAGAAAACTGAAAGTGGGGTTGTGGAGCCAGGGAGGATCACCCCCATGTTTCCTGGGGAGAGGAAGTGGTCTACCAGCTCCACCTCAACCACCTCTATAGTAGCGCCTCCACGTCAACCACTTATTCAAGTTGAACATTCCATATCATTAATGTTGAGCACTCCCACACACACACCGAGCTCCCACAATATCACTGCCACGATCTGAACTAAGAGTTTTTGTGAGAGCCAGGAGGACGTGTGTGTGTGTGTGTGTTTGTAGCGTTGGTGGAAGCTTGAAATACTGTGTAGAGGAGGACGCGCTGTGAGGTACTGTAGTGATAACAGTTGTGTCCCACATACTGTAGCGTACACCAGTGTAGGTAACGAATGGTGTGCTGGCAGGGGGCAGTGTTGGGACCCTAGAGTGTGTGTGTGTGTGTGTGTGCACCTAGTCGGGTAGTGAGGAGGAGGAGGAAGAGGGTAGGTGAAAAAGGAAGGGAAGGAACATGGCAATAAGCACACAACACTTCCGCTTATCACATCCGCCTTACTCCTTTTACCGTAGTTGCAGTATCCCTCACACACACACACAATGTTTTTCCTTCATACATCACACATTCCCTGCTACAGAAGTAGAAGTTAGCACACCCAGGCGTGTCGTGTTTTTGTATTAAAAAACTACATAATTACCTGTGTGTCGCCAGGTGTGTACACATGTCAGTACGTATGTCATAATAACCCTGGTGTGTGTAAGCGCACGAGAGAGATTGTGAACACATATTTTATGCTCGTGTACTCTTATATATATGTGTTTGTACTGTAAAGCGTTTTTTTTTGTGTGTGGGGGGGGGGGTAGATTTAAGTAAATAATAGACAGTAGTTATAAGTAGATGGTAGACAAGATAATGGTCTTGCGTCACATCTGGAGTACGGTATGTTATGTTGGAGTATATTTATCATTGGAAAGTTGTGAGGACCTTTGTGTTGAGTTAAATTAGATTAGGTTCGTATTAGATTGGATTGGGTTAGGTTAGATTACATGAGGTTAATGTTAGGTTAAATTAATTTGTCAACTACAAGTGACTATTTATGTAGTATGAGAACATTTATAAAGAGGAGTTGTATCATAACATAAGAGAGAGACGAGAGAGAGAGGGTGGAGGTGTCAGGAGGGTCGTGGGAACCTTCTGGCTGCTGCTTACACTTCCGGAGGGCAGTACGGTCCGTGCCCCCGTCTCACCCCACCCTCCCTGCTTCTCTTCCTCCTCCTTCCCTCACCCCTTCCTCCTCACTCTTGCTTCTTACCTTTCCTCACCTCTCTTCCCCCATCCTTGCTGTCCTCCTGTTTACCTCCCCCTTCCTCTACCTCTTTCTCCTATTCCCCCCCTTCCTTCACCTTTCCTTTTTTCCCACCTACCTACCTCTCCTTCCCACCTCCCTCACCTCTCCCTCCCATCTGCTCCTTAGGTCGCCGAGGGGAGGCTGCAGCAGTGATTATTTTTTACCTGGTGTGGCTCACAGGTAAAACCAGGTGTTGTCTCCCCTCCACACGTCTGCATGTCACTTGGTAAATGTCAAAGTGTGTGTGAGAGTCTGGGCCACGTCTAACACAGAGGGAGCTTGTACTATCATTATTATGGTTAAATCTTTAGGATCACCTTATTTGACCGTAAGATTAACTTCCCTAAAGCTAACCTGACCTAATTAAAGTTGGATGCATTAGTCTTTATATGACCCGGTCTTTATCGTCAACTATGAGCACCAAAATATATCAAGTTATAGTGTAGTCTTGCTGTGATGCCGACGCCATATTCGAGAACCATTTCTTTGCTGAAATTCAAGACAACCAGTTAACTGCCTTAACTGCATTTTCACATCTCCAGTTAGGGAGAAAACAAATACCACCAACCTTTGAGAATTCGATAATCCCCACACTTAAGCTTCATTCCATGATGACCACCGAGGTCATCTTAATGGTGACAGACTACTGTACTACCCCAACTGTTATTTATGCTGTAAATTACTAGCGACCCATTTTATAACAGTTCTGTATAAATAATACTTTAAACGAGTGGCTGGAGTGGTGGCGAAAAGTTCCCCTCAACACACCCTGTAAATAAACTCTGGTCCCGCCCACACAATATTTAATGTTGAAAAGAACAATGAATAGGACCACTAAGTCACCATTATTGTTGTTGTTTATGATGTTATAGTTTATCTTTCTTGTGCAACTAAACCTGGTATTTTAAATACTTTGTTTTGGTGTCAGAACACAAAGATATGGAATTTTTGTTTTATTTGAAAAAGGTTGGCTAGGTTATCATTTGAATGGTTCATTTCTCCATAGAAATGGTTTAGTGGTCATGTGCTCTTAGTAGTGTACTGTACCTGCCAACATCTATCACTGTTTGGACCTGTAAAGCTGGACTCTATACTTTTCGTAAATGAAAAAAAAATCTATAAATCATTCTGTTGCATGTTCAGTGTTTTACCACATGAACTATGTTTACTGTTTCATGTTGTACTTTTAGGACAATTGCATTATTGTTAACCTGATGGTGGCATTTACTAAAATATCAAGATGCACTAAAACTTACTCAGGGTACTGTATTAATGAGTTAGTTGAAAATAGGAGTCACCTTGCCGTTTTTCCTTGACAAAAGTTTATTTAAATATAAGAGTTATACGGTACATAAAAATCTTAAATGGTGTGTGTGTGCTGTAGTCAGTTCATCAATATTTTAGTTTATAAATAGCCAAGACAGTAATTACAAACAGCAGCTAAAACAACTATCCATGCATACTTTGTGGGAAACAATATGAGACCATGGACGATAAATTTTGATATATGAGGGCTGTCACTAGCTAGTCACAAGTAAAATTTTGGAGCATATCGACCCCCACCTGCACAGATAGTTGTTTTAGCTACTGTACCTGTACAGCACTACAGTATATTACTGTAGTATACATGTACTGGACTGTATTTTAAAATGTCTTTCATCACTCTGTGTGCTATGGAACAACAAGTGCTAGATTGACAGATGTACAGTACCATGATTTGTTGTGTGACAGTTTTGCCACAGAACACAATAGAAGGTGCCATTTAATATATATATATATATATATATATATATATATATATATATATAATTTTTTTTTCTTTCCGTTTAGGTCATCTTCCTCTCTGATCGTTTGTGTGATAGTCACTTGCTTAATAGCATCATTAAACAGCCAGACCATAATACTGTATTATCATTGTTCAGGTAGCAGATGATTTCAGGTAAATGTTCTTTCTTCAGATGCAAATATACTGCTGGAGATTAGTTTCACAAAATAAAGGAAAAAAAAAGTTTGAACACTAAAACATGACAATCTATAGGACAGTTCTTCATCAGCACTATTATGTAGTACTCAAGTACTCAAGAAATTTTTCTGTACAGTATTTGATAAGTTTATTGATGGTCTAACTTGTTAAATTGTATACATTGTGTGCTTGGTGGATGTGTTCATATTGTAGGTGTGAGCCATAAAGATGCACATGGAATGGGCAGGGCACTTCATTTTACTGTAGCTGACAATAAATAACCAGTGAGAGAATATCACACAAACCTCAGTACATTATTATGTTAATTAAATATAATCATTACTTGTATTTATATGATTGCTGTATTTATGTATTTACAGTATATATTGTACAGTACAGTATACTTTAAGTGTTGTACTGTACAGTACTAACAAGGAATGTTTTTTCAGTGTGTATAGCCTCGGGGACAAAGGTAGCACTGTTCAACCGCCTGCGGTCACAGACAGTGTCCACACGCTACCTGCATGTTGAGAATGGCAACTTCCATGCCTCCTCCACACAGTGGGGTGCCTTCACGATACACCTGCGTGAGTATCATACACACAATGTCTTTATGTGTTTATAAAATATTTTTATTACCTGTAAACCCTTTGTATTTCATAAGTTCCCATTGATAGTAGCAATTAATGGTACCTTCAGTGTAAGATATCTAAAATAAGTGCTGTGCAGATCACTTCAATTTAAATGCCATGTATGTACATGTACTGTACAATACTGTAATTGTAAATGAGGTTACATAGTTTGAGATGGAGTTTGTTTAAACTTTCTCAGTAAGTGAAATTATGTTATAATTTTTAGGCATCATTTATTGCTAAATTAAGTAAATTCTCACCTGTATGGTGTGTGTGTGAGAATGTTAATCTTAATGTCAGTGGATGAGATAGAGTGTAGACTTGATAGGCAGGTAGGTGAGGTGTGGTCAGAGAACCCAGCTGGTGTATCCACAGGCTGCTCCTACATTATGCAGCCTGCACTTTTATCTCTCGCTTCCACCTCATCCATCTTTGAAGGATGCCATTAAGTGTATAGCTTTTCACCCTAAAATTTAGCATGATTGTAGCATTGTTTTACCCTGTCATTATAAGGCTTTCATTCTTCTCATTATTTTATTGTTAAACAAACCAAAATCAATTATTTGATTGCCACTTAGGTACAATGCTGTTAATGCAAAGTAATGTAGATTAGGTAATAAGAACAGTATTCTTTATTAATAGAAAAGGTAGTCACTTTTAACGGCCAGGTGATCTTGTAATTTAAGTAGGTTTAGTCTTTGTTAAACTTGAATGGGTCATTCTTAAATGCCTTGTTTCGACAGTGGATGACAATGCGAGTGAGAGTGAAGAGTTCAGTGTACGGGATGGCTACATTCACTACGGCTCGACGGTCAAGCTAGTGTGTGCTGTAACGGGTATGGCACTGCCCAGGCTCATCATTCGCAAGGTTGATAAACAGACTGCCCTCCTGGATGCTGATGATCCAGTTTCACAACTTCACAAATGTGCCTTCTACATGAAGGACACGGAACGCATGTACCTCTGTCTCAGCCAAGAACGCATCATTCAGTTCCAGGTAAGAAATTTGGTTGTCTTCACACTACTCACTGTAAAGCATACCGGTAATGTGTTTTATAAATACCTATATTGATTAATGTTAACTGGAAAGTACACTAAAACATAAAAATATTGACACGTTAAGGGTTCTGGCCAAGCTGAAATTCTGAATTTGCCCTAATTTCCACATTTTCACTCCAATTTTGGCATGATGCCAAAATTCACCTCAACATATTGGTAGACATTTAGAAAGCTATGAAGTGGTTAACCCCACAAAATTCATAAAATAATAAGGTATAATAAAAAAAATTATATAATGAATATCCATACAAATTTTGCTGAAGATAATTCCTAGGGGGACTGGTATGCTTATAGTACTGTACTATACAAACACTGCACTAACAATGTTTACACTACTCTATTTATCTTTCATTACTCTGCATTCTTCATTATCGCACTGGCTATGGAAGTTAATAAAAAGCACCTGTAATATTTGTATTTTGTACAACTAGGTACAGTGCTGTTATTGTATGTATTTATTCTGAGTCTCAACATGTGCAGGTCAATTTTGGCATAATCACAAGAATACATTAACCATGAGCCTTGGGATTTTGGCAGCACTAAAACCTTCCAAATTAGTGTGAATTCCAAATTGATTACTGTAATGCCAGATTAATGAGGGTTCAGTGTATAGTACATGGCAAAAGGCTTGTCTTTCCAAAAATGTTTTAGCATTAGACTTTCAATAATGATACCTGTACTGTAGTAATAAAATAATGGGCTATTAGTGTAAATTCTTCAGTTATAAATACTGGGTGCTGTATGTTCCAAAAGTGTAATAATTACTTTTTTCTTCAACAGGCAACTCCATGTCCAAAGGAAGCCAACAAGGAGATGATCAATGATGGAGCATCTTGGACCATCATCAGTACAGATAAAGCCGAGTATCAGTTCTATGAGGGCATGGGACCAGTGCGGGCACCAATCACCCCAGTACCTATTGTCAGCTCCCTTCATGTAAGCCACATTTTTATTTACTTTATACTAACATGTGTGAGAGAAAGTCTTCTGTATTTTGAACTGCTATACAGTATATCTTTACATTAGATAAGTTACTTATTGTGCCAAATTCCTTTACATGTTCATTTAACTGTACTGTACTGTAGTTCACAACTTGTTAGAATGTACACTTTACGTTTTGTCTTAAATAAGAACAATCCTTCTTTTTTAATATTTTTAAATAATTTAAAGAATGAGCATAGAAGAACCATAAGAGATAAAAGAACTGTACTTTTTGAAAAGTCCTCATTTATAAAATATGCCAGATTAATTATTAAAGAAAACTACAGTTTGGAAAGTGCATCATGAAGAAACTATCTGCTAAATCTGTGCCGTCCCTTAAGGCGGTGCTTGAACAGAGACTAGGATCACATGTTACTTGTGTCAACCAACGTTCAGTTCTGCACCGGTACTCTTTTTCCTTACTGGCTTATTATTAAACTACACAGGATTTAATAGAAACTGCCTCTCTTCAGAACTATATTGCAGCCTATAGTGTGTCGTAAATTCTAAAACTTATAAGCAGTGCTTAAATTGTGCTAGAATGGCATTCCAACACTTATTTTGCATGAGTAAATTGTAAATGTACTCACATATCAATAAATACTGCCATCGGTATTATGTACGTATGCTTGCAGCATCTGTCTTTGTCTCACTAGAGTTCCACCACTTCTTATTTTACATATTAAGCACTGCTCATAAGCATTCTTCATGCTGTATAACCATTTGATTAATAATCTTATTATTGCTTTAGTATCCATTTTTTCACTTTCTATTTAAACCTGAATACTCTTTTTATTAATTCACTGTATGTAAAGTTTTCTATATCTTTATTTTTGTCAGTAAACTAAATTTCAAAACTTTTAGCAACATAATTTTTACCTCTTCAGAGAAAATTTGAACATTACTTACTTAAATATTATATTATTGTTACAGCTGAATGGTGGTGGTGATGTTGCCATGTTAGAGCTGACTGGAGAAAACTTCAGTCCAAACTTACGTGTATGGTTTGGCGACGTAGAAGCAGAAACCATGTATCGTTGTCAAGAATCTATGCTGTGTGTTGTTCCTGATATATCTGCATTCCGCAGGGGATGGCAGTGGGTTCGTCAGCCCACACAGGTAAGCTACACATCCATTTTATTCTTGCAATGTACAGATACATTTTCAAGTGATGGTAACTGAAATTAACATTACTCATTACAGTATTTTATACATTATAGCTTTATGATAAAGTGAAACCATAACAAAAAGCAAACAGACTTATTATTACTACTGTACTATGTTTACTTAATGTGTGATCTCAATTTTTTTAAGATACAATACTGTATTGCACTACTTGTAAGATACTGTTCCAAGACTATTTTTAGATAAGTCAATGGGATATAGTACAGACAATAGACTTATTATTATCAACATTTATTTCAGGTTCCTGTCTCTTTAGTTCGTCATGATGGTATCATTTATGCTACCAATCTTACCTTCACATACACCCCTGAGCCAGGACCTCGGCAACACTGCCCCCAAGCCGACGATATTATGAGACCACCTGCACATCGCATACCACCTGTCTCTCTCCAAGAGGCCCCCACCTCCGCCCACCCTCACCATCACACCTCACCACCTGCTAACCCACTAGTACCTCTACAATTTGAACCAACACAACCTCTTCACACTCCCACCCAGCAGCAGCAGCAGCAGCAGCAACAACAACAGCAACAACAACAGCAGCAGCAGCAGCAGCAGCAGCAGCAACAACAGCAGCAACAGCAGCAGCAACATCAACAGCATCTGTAGGGATATGCCCCTGTCTTCCTATACTTAGCCTCATCCTCCACAGCCTTCTGTCACAGACACATTGTTGCTCTAATTGCCTTTGGAGCAGCAGGGGTTTTGTGGTTTTTCAGAGGTGGCAAAGTGTACAGTGTTGTTTTGTTGGTTGTGCTGGGCTGTGATGTGCTCCAGAAACACACACTTGTGCCCTATAGCTAATATGGCTTTACTGAAAGTGAAGTGAAATCAGCTGTGTAGAACCCATTGTGCAGTACCATTTAAAGTGTTGATAATGAACAGTATACTGCAGTGCCAAAGAGGACACTTTAATAAGGGTTACGGTATGCTGATACCCATTCTTGTTATGTGGGCAGACATTTAACAAGTGCAGTAGTGAGCACACTGGCAAGTGTTCACTTATTGTGATGTGCGTACAACATAGTTTTGGTTTTGCAAAGTTTTGTATCATCACGTCTGTACATGACATTCCATTTTTAATATGACCACACTCAATGTACAAAGTTGATTAGTAAGTAGTGTAGAAAATTGCAAAGATTATTTGTTTACTGAAAGGGAAAGCGCAACTTATGCAAAAATTGACTCAAAAGGTTTGGCGGCAATTGACACGTTTCTCTAGAGGTTCCTTCTACTGTTTGTGATATTTTTGTACTTGTATGATTGAAAGTATTTTTAGATCTCAAATTTAGGTATTCAGATCTATTTCCTGAGTGAATTTTGTATTGTTTTATTTTTGTAAATATTTCACTAGATTGTATTCATCTGTTTTGGTTCATTTTATAATTTTTAAAGTCAAAAAAACATGTAGGGCTCACTGAAAGTTACACTTAAAATTGAGCAGTGTACTGTAAGGCTTGTGTGGCTGTGTTTGGCATCCTACACTCCCAAATCCTGGTGTCATACACAGACTAATAAACCAACCCCATTGAGGTTCCATTAGAAACCTAAACATTAAATATACGTATATCTATATTATTATGTGGATCTGTTGGTTTTAAAGTGTGTAAGAGGCCTTACCTGTACTCTTCTTTTCAGGTAAGTGGGGCATAAAACATACTGAGACTGGTTGCCTTTGATAGTGTTTAGCCACTTTGCTATATTGCATAAAAAGTCTAATATAAATATCTAAAGACAACAAAGAAATAGTTTTTAACATTTGGGAGAAGGACACCCACTTCACAGTCATGTAAGAAAGGGTCTCAGATTCTGTAAGGTCACAGTTCACGTTAGATGATGAGTGTACTTTTTGGTCACAAAGGGGCGTGTGCCGCTGGTACCAAACCCAGTTTAGCACACATAAAAATTTGTGATAGTGTACAGCAGTCTCTTTGTGTACAGTATTTAATATTCATTCATGCAATAAAGTTCAGTTTGTAAGATACCATCTTTTATTTATCCATGAAAGTGTAACCTACAGTATGTAGTTTGTCAAAAATATTGAACCAATATTGTGTTTTAGTTCATTTCATATTGAAGAACAAGTTAATTTGACAATTTGGGAGTTAACAAAATAGTTAAAAGATGGGTACAAAAAAATCTCTTTAACTCCCCAAGCTCCACACGACTCTACCTTGTGTGTTTAACATTAGAGTAACCTCAATCAACCTGATGGTCTGATTTTCTTTGAGACTGGACAGGGGAGTCCTTCAAAGTACAGTGGTCATCCAAAGATGTGATATCCCTTTGTCTTGCATTATGGTAGTGCAGTATGGTTGAAAGAAAGAATATTCTGACAAACATTCTTAAAAATAATAAGCTCAACTGATAAAAATTTTAAGTTGATCAATTGACTTAATGAGCTAATGAAGACTCCATCTCACCTATGGAAGTCAAATATTAGGTAGTAGGCAGCTATCACTCAGGAAGGTACTACTGTAGTGGATTTCTCCCCTACAAACGCTGTTTGTCGCTGAGTAGCCGACCCCAACAATTCCCCAGTGTATGCCTCGTGGTCTAGGTCAACCAGCGCCGCCATACATCACGGAGCGGGGGTCAACTACTAAGCCACGCCAACCCCCGCTATTTAAGACCTGACCTCGTGGTGACCTGTCTCTTTCTACCTACACCAACCAGCCAGCAACACCTCCTCCTCCTCCTCCTCCGCCTGCCTGGCGGTCCTCGCTCCCGCCGGCGAGCATGGCGACCCACCAGCTGTCCTTCTCTGAGCATCCTCACCAACCAGCTCTCTCTACATCACGCTTGTAACCATGCTGCCTTCCCAGCACCAAGCTGCATTGTACATCCAATACAACATGTATACAGAGAGCACATCGTGAGTTTCCTTTCTCCATCCCATCCTGAGTGAACACCAAACAACCTCATACCCCCACAAATGGTGACTCCCGGAGATTCGCACTCACACAGGATGGAGGAGAAACTGATCACGCTCCCAGTCTTCAAGCAAAATGGAAGACTGGCTTATCCACACAGAAGCAGCTCTCATCGGCTCTACAACTACTGTCTCTACACCACAGGTTAGACACCCTAGAGCAGCGCTGCTTCTCCAAGCAGACACCAGCTCCTCTTCCTGCCCCAAGCACCACGTCCTACCGACCCCAGCACACCCGTCCTGCCTCAGACGCCGCCCCCGGCCCAGCAGTAACCCCTGCCGCCCCTGATGCGGCCTCTGCTCCTGGCGCGGACCAACACACCCGTCCTGCCTCAGACGCCGACCCCGGCCCAGCAGTACCCCCTGACACAGGCCCTGTTCCTGAGTGCGGACCCACACACCCCTCTTTTTTCCCTCAGGTACTCCCTGCTAATGTCCTGCACCCTGCTGCTGTCACGAGCCCTCATCCGCTTCTGCTGACGCAGCCCCTGCTCCTGACCCAGGCCCACACACCCCAGCAGGCGCATCTGACGACTCTATACCTGTCACGAGTGAAGCACAACATTAATCGCCTCCACATACCCTCTTTCTCCCTCTCTTCTCCCACAGATATTGTGTATCTAGACAGTTGTCTCTTCTAGCGGCCAGCTCATCCACGCCCTGCTGTTATGTCCCACATGAGGCATGCACCGCCCGTTCTGCCTCACATGTGCTATGCAACCCTGCAGACAACAAGTCTCCTACACCGCCTGGAGGGAAGGGGGAGTATTGTAGTGGAATTCTCCCCTACAAACGCTGTTTGTCGCTGAGTAGCCGACCCCACCAATTCCCCAGTGTATGCCTCGTGGTCTAGGTCAACCAGCGTTGCCATACATCACGGAGCGGGGGTCAACTACTAAGCCACGCCAACCCCCGCTATTTGAGACCTGACCTCGTGGTGACCTGTCTCTTTCTACCTACACCAACCAGCCAGCAACACCTCCTCCTCCTCCTCCTCCGCCTGCCTGGCGGTCCTCGCTCCTGCCGGCGAGCATGGCGACCCACCAGCTGTCCTTCTCTGAGCATCCTCACCAACCAGCTCTCTCTACATCACGCTTGTAACCATGCTGCCTTCCCAGCACCAAGCTGCATTGTACATCCAATACAACATGTATACTGAGAGCACATCGTGAGTTTCCTTTCTCCAACCCATCCTGAGTGAACACCAAACAACCTCATACCCCACACTACCGCATGGGAAGATATTGGAAGCATAATGTTGTCTAATGGTAGACCCTGCTGCCATATGGCATCACAAAAATTGTGACCAAGTCCCAGGTTGTTGATCTGACTTTCTGCCTCATTTACACACAATGTTTTCTTTCTTTGACAACACAACATACTGTATACATACAGTCTATTGTTTCTAACATTTCTGTTTCTGGTTTTTTTTTTCATCCCCGAGGCCTGAATGTGGGTTGGTGACCTGTGCCTGGGTGGGCTAATCTCAAAAAAAATAAATAATAATAATATATATATATATATATATATATATATATATATATATATATATATATATATATATATATATATATATATATATATATATAAGCATATATGATGAACTTAACTTTCCAGTATCATGTCCCAGTACAATATATGCAGGTACAATCACTAATGAAGAGCACCCCCATACACATGTTCATATTATGTTTATAAAACTGTTAAACATGAGTCATGTTTCATTTTTATTTCTGGTGGACCCTCTTGTGGGAAGGGAGCTAAATATCTAAACACACTTGAGAATTCCTCCCATACCAAGAAGCATGTGAGAAGCAGTGACTACTGATTTGATATGAATTATACAAAGAAGGAACAATGGTAACATTCAAAAGAAGTAACAGTCTCTTGCAAAGTAGCATAACAACAAATAAAGAAACAATGAGAAATAGCAAAAACTATGGAGGGTATCAGAAATACTGGGCACATAGGCTGGCTGCTCAACTTCATATAGAATCAAGTGAACTGTCCAAGAACCACAAATAATGAAACAAAAGAGGAAAGAGAATGGGAAGCTCAGCTAGTTAATTATGCAAACATAAATTTATTAAAATTCCTGTCTACTGAAGGAAACAGAAAAATTAGATATAGCAGGTAAGCAAGGTTGATAAAGAGATGTGTAAGGGAACACCAGACACACTGGAAGTTAATAAAACTCCACATGAAAATATGTTGGAATTGAAAAAAAAGAACAATGTACTCCTGAAACAATGAAATCAGTTCACACCCACAAAAAATTACCTAACTACTGTAAATTTGGACCTAATTACTGTAATTTAGTACCTAACTACTGTAATTTAGCAGCTATTACTGAGTTTAGGGTATAGAGCAAGTACTGAGGATAAGACTGATGTGACTGTCAGTAGCAGTGTCTTCAACAAGTTTCAGGGCTGTGTGAGTATGGGCAAATAGTTAAGTTTGTAGAGTGGATCCCCAGTTATTAATTTTAGGTAATTTCTCTACAGTATTACATTACCGTAAGGCTGAGTCACAATAAACACCAGTGAAAATGAATGCTACTAAGGATGAACACCAGTAAGGGTGAACACCAGTAAGGGTGAACGCCAGTGAAAATAAACGTCAGTGGAAATGAACGCTACGTAAAGTGAATGGCAGTGAAAATTAAACGCCAGAGAAAATTAAAGCTAGTAGATATGAGTGTTAGTAAAGGCTGGAGCTGGCAGACGCTCGTCCCACAAGCGGGTTCAATTCCCGGGCCGGTGGAAAATTATTCGGACACACTTCCCAGCCCCCCTTGGTCCCTGTTCACCTAGCAGTACTGTAGGTACCTAATGTAAATCGAAAGTTGCGAATTCGTATTCAGGGACAAGTTGTTGGAACTTCCAATAACTTGCTTAGACATAAACCATTGACTCTTCAGGCTTCTACGCCCTTGACTCTTCAGGCTTCTACGCCCTTAACTCATGAACTTAGCATGCTTCCCTGTTGGGCGCTGTAAACGCTTCTGCGCTTCACCTTTCACAAGGATGTAGGCGAGTGCCCAATAAAAAAAAAAGGTCCAAGGAAACTGTGAGGGGTAACTTTCAGAGATAGTTGTGAACTCTTGGAACAATCTGCCAGAGTGTGTTGTGACGGCACTGAGTGTGAGCTCTTTCAAGACCCAGTACTTGCCAACAGTGCGTGACAGAGACGTGACCGACCACCCAAGCGGCTAACGAGCCGATCAGTGGCGAAGACCGAGGTGTATAAAAGTAAAAAGTAAAAAGTATATTTTCACAGATGAATGTGGTTCACTCTAAATTGAGGAATCGCTTATGTGTGCGATCAGTTGAGGTAATACTTCAGATCAGGTATGGGTTATCACTTCAGGGAATATCATGTGTGAATTTCACATTCTCAGATGATATGCTGAAAAATTTTGCTGCCAAGGGAAGTTTTCAAATTGAAGGAGAAAATAATAGAGATGGGTGTCAAGAAATTGTCACACTTGAACTGGAGGCAGAGTAGAGTAGTTTGTTCACCCAGAACCCAAGGTATAAAGAGGTATAACCTCTACTGAGTTACTGTAACACTGAAATGATTCCTAGTAACCACCGATCTCCAAAAAAAAAGACTGGATCGAGCTGGATTGTTTAGAAAGTGCAGCCAGGTTGAAATCTTGGTGGCCACATTGGATGGACCCAAAACGTACAAAGCTGCGGAGATCACTGTAGCCCTTGTATTGGAGAATATCTGAGTAACTAGTGACAGCTTATATATTTACTGCCAAGAACAGCACTGTGCAGTGGAACTAAAGAAGAATCAGTCCTGGATGTAGTTTTAGTCGTATTTATTTGCTTGTTTTACACAAATGAGAAGCACATTTCTTATTTACAGACCCTTATCCACGACCACGCTTTACGCGGATTTGGCTGAATCAGTGAGTGCTATCATGCCAAATTTTGCTCGCAAATCCTGGATAATATTTTTCTTGTCGGCGATGCAGTCGTATAACTGTTCGAGGAGACACAGAGGAGTGATTTGAGACTAGGATAGGCCTAGAGAACGAGACGACGTTGGCGAGTTACGTTTAGAGCAGGCATGACCGGCCCATCTATGTTTGCCCTATGACAACTTTTTTTTGTCTGAAATATCCTACAGAGCAGAGAAAAATGAAAGAAAACACAAGTTTCAAAATTTATTCATTTAATTGATAATACAAAGCATTCCATAAGCTTTGTTAGCTTGAAACGAAATTAGCTATTACCTGATTATATCGATGCAAAAGTATGGAAGAAACGAAAGGCTAAATATCAACTTAGACGTAATTATACTGAAGAGAATATTTTATCTCATATAAATTCGTTATCGGCGTTAAAGTGTCGTGAAGCAAACATCGAATGCTGCCTCTTCATTAGGCATCAAGGGATCGGCCTAAGGCAAGCAGCAGCAATAAAAGTATAACTTACCCATGAAAAGTCCTTGGAAATTTACGTTTCTTCGTCCTTTCATCGTCTTCAGTCCCTTCACTATCACTTCGAACGTTTTCTCTTTCATTTCCTAATTTTCTTCCCCTGCTGCACCCTAAAGCACAGCACTGAGTTCCCCGCTCCGCCATATTTGTGTTACATTCAGCGGTAAGCTTTGGGTCCATCCAATATGGCGCTGCCCAAATTTTGTTGGCTGCAACTTTGCTCACTCGAGAACAATGGCTTGCTCGATCCCGTCTTTTTTTTTCGAGATCAGTGCTCATAACCCTAACGGTTATACCATTTTTAAAAGTCTTATTGACCCCACAGCATGCAGCCATAACCTAATTCCCGTTCTTCTTAACACTTAATGCATTATTTGAAAGGATACTACAATACTTTTTATTTATGCCACTATAAGCTGTTACTGTAGCCTGCTACAACTTATTATATTTTGCTTTCTTAGCATTTAGTAGTTTGAATTTTGTCTTCTAGCAATTAATTTACTTTACTTTTACGTTCCTTAAAAATAAGTCTGGAGTATCTTAATTTCGGTAATGTATTATTTCAACATTTTTTGTGTGGGAAAATTTTGTGGGAAAATCTGTGGGTTTTTTTATTCATTTTTGTGGGAATTTTGTGGTAAAAATCTCGCTCTATGGCACACTGGTTCCCTGGTCGTGGTCGCTGTTTGTTGTTCGCTGCCGGAAGAGTTCGCTGGTCGTGGTCGCTGCCGGAAGAGTTCGCTGGTCGTGGTCGCTGTGATAACATTTAAACCATGAGTTGATTAAAGTTCAGTAGCGGCGGGAAGAGTGAGGTAAAGTTAGTGAGTTATCCGTAACATCTTATATTTATGAGAAGTTAATAATCTAACACAATGATTTAAGTGAAACTACAACACCTGTGGATGGCGAACAATCATCTTAAGCCAATTAGTGTGTAAAATAGCTGTAGATACTGTTAGGTAACGCAAAACAAGAGAAACGATCGAAGCAAATTTGAAAGTAAACTAATTCTGTGTAGAAAATTGATTGTCCAAGGTATACATATTACTGAAACTCTGTGTACATGAGTTGAAATATTTTTTAGTCTGTTTATACTAGCGCACCGGTCGGTAAATTTTTACAAGCGTACAACCATGGATTTTAACATCGGAAAAACACATTGCTCAACAGTCAAAGAGCACCAAAACTAACCTAACTTAGCTTAACAACTCTAACCAAACCTAACAATATAACGTAACATAACAAAACCTAAAAGTTCGTTGGTTGTCTACTTGAAAAAATATGCTTATTCGATTTAGCACATCTTCAAATCGAATAGAAGCACTTTTAGGCAATTTCTACCTCCTATAAACATTCCTCAACCCTTGAAGCCTCTTGAAAAATTGTTTCTTTCAGGAAAATACACAAAAGTGAGGAATGCTTAAGAACTGGATCAATAAATCTCCACCCGCCATTGGTAAACGTTTACTTAAGTGCTGCGAGCGATTTTGCTAGCCAAAATTTTTTTCCTGCATGAATTTTGCCGCTTTTTTTATTGGAGATAGATAGATTTTATTCTGGAAAAAACAAACAAACTAATGTTTTCCTTATTTACCCTAACCAACCAGACCTAACCCTCTAGTGGGGGGGACGGCTTACCCCCCCTCTACCACCCTGAGTGGTTATATAATGTCAGTATTTAACTTATAGGTCAATATTCAGAAAGTGTCACCAGGGACCTGAATATTGGGTCATATAAGGTTAGATAGAGAAATACCGTAAGGTAAATTTTTACTTTAGGACATGAGTCCCTAGGGGTTGATCAATATGTTTTTCTAGTGTATTTTGGTGTGTTTTAAACGAATCTGACCTTCATATTTGGTGGAAATTGCTAGTTTTTGCCCCTTCCTCCCCCTTCCAACAATAATGGAGGAGAGCCTGGGAAATTGGGGTTTATGGGTGGGGTATAAAGCGAAAACGAGTCATCTGACCTTACCTAGTGAAAGTTAGTGGTCTACATGTTTGGTCTCTAATGTATTTGGATGTATTTTGTTCAGATCTCACCTTCGTTTTTGCCTGTCTGGAGCCTCACAGCTCGTGGTGGTCCAAGAAATGATGTGTGAAGAATTATTTGATCTAATTTGTTATGCGTTCTTCACTTGTGCAATTTTTCTGAAAGAAACGCGTTTTCAAGAGGCTTCAAGGGTTGAGGAATGTATGAGGTAGAAATTGCCTAAAAGTAAGTGCTTCTAGGAAATTTGAAGATGTGTTAAATCGAATAATAACCAAAAATACCTACCGTTCTCTTGGTCTTTTTATATTAGTGCACCATTATATCTCTCAGTGTTAGAAATATGTTTTTCCGATTACTTAGACAATCCTGATACATTTTTCTTCTATGATATTTCTAATACCTAAAGAAATATAACCTAACTTAACCTACCCCTTTTTCTGTGTAAAAAAAAGCAACAATATAGAAAATCACCCAAAACCAACCAAACCAAACCTAACCTAACCCATTCCAACCCAACCTAATCTAATTTCTGACAAAAATATCTTAGAATTATCTAAACATTCTGAAAAACATATTTCTAACACCGAGAGATAGAATGGTGCACTAATATAAAAAGACCCCATTTTTTATTATACCCTGTACTGTAGTTGCAGTTAAGTCATCCTGTAGGCTACAGTGTCGTAAATTGCTTCATCATTTTGTCTTTGACCCAATCGTGTCATTGGAAAATTTTAAACATTATTTTCATAAGTTTGCATTAATTTTTCTTTGTTCCTTCATTGGATTTGCATTCTTTGCCTTAGAATAAACATTTGGGTAAACATCTTGTTAACAATACAGTACAGGTATTCTGTAATAGGCAGCACCCTTGAACTACACCATGTACCAATTCTCCTTAGATACAGTAGTGTGTATAATATAGTACAGTATGAAATATACATATTCAAGGTAAGTAGTCTCTTTTTCTTTTCAGTAAACTTGTTTTTAAAGTGATGATGCATACTTCTGCTAATTAATTACAAAATGTGTATAAATTCTTTTGAAATTAAATATACTGGGCAGTTTTGTTTTGTGTTACTTACATAAACCTTTTTTGTATTTTAGGTTTTTACGTACAGCATCATCTTGACAATGTCAGAAAGAATGGATAACAAGCTGTATAACTGGGCTTCAAGTTTGACACATCACCACAAGGTGTTCAGCCATGATCAACCACTTACCCCGCAACACTTTTCTGAGTAAGTATTGATGCAGTACAGTGAAATCACTCATTCAGAGACCCTCCAGAAAGCAGATTCTCCATCTAACGGTAACCCAGAGGACATCCCTGTCACATTCATTGGCTGTGTGTGACCAGTTAGCACACTTTTCACCATGACTATTTCACCATCTGATAACAGAGCCAATCATTGCTTACAGTAGTTGACTAAGCTGCTCAACAAGGCAGGGTGTCATATAAATATATTCCTCAACTCTCCCTGCTGTCATCTTTAAATTGGCCACATGCCACTACTCATAATAGCTCCACACACTAGACCTCTTAGTCCCATTGAAGATAAGCTGGATGAAACCTCCACCACTGTATGAATAATGAACAATCTGGAACAAGAATGGGAAGAATCCACAATGAATGGCCAAGGAAACCCCGACCTTCCCACCATCACCTCCAAAATTTAATTCACTTCACCAACCCTAAAACTGACCTACACCCATTAACAGCATACGGGGACCCATGTACTCTTGGAAAATCAAAACAGAATATTAAGGAGAGTATGAGGACATTATCTTTTTCTTTTCAACCCATGACTAAGACAAAGCTCTTGAAAGGAGATAGAAAGAACTTCGGGCCAAGCTCAAGTAGGATAGGAATTAATTCTCTGTTACATAATCATCTTGTTCACAATACATTACTGTAGTTTTGTTGATTCACAATGCTCCAGTTTTAAGATGCTCAGAGGTAGAAAGAAGGAACTCGGGGATAATGTAGCTACAATCATACCTCTTGCCCTCACATTATGACCATGGAACATAAACTGTAAAATTTAAGTGAGAGATGAGTGACCTCTTGAGGGCTGCATTCAGGCTAAACAGGCTGAAAACAGTACAGTATTTTTATTTTGCATTATATTTCTCACTGTTGTTTTGATGTATATGCTAGAATCTAATTGGTTCTAGAACCTTGTTCGTTATAGCCATAGGATGTAGGCCCCCAAATACAACCACTTAACACTGAAAAATATAATATAAAATTGTATATATACATCTAAACCCCTGAAATATCATTAATACTTGTAATAAAAAAACAATACCTGTGTATTTTTTTTTCATGACAGATAGTCTGTGGTCCATGTGTACTATCTAAATATTTTATATATACAGTATATATATATATACCTGTGTATTTTTTTTTCATGACATTATGTTTGCACTGTACAATATTTTTCAGCTTGACACGTGACAAGAATTTACAACCCGTGCTCTCTTTCTTAATACGTCACGTTCGACCACCTGAAGAGAGAAGATTAATCAAACTGAACCTGAAACATGCTCGCTTCAGGAAGGTATTTTTGTTGGAAACTTCTTTTTATTTAGTTCCCAATATTTTCCAGTCTTTTCTCTTAAAAACATATTTACTGTAACATTATATTTATTGCTTGTTGTTATATTCTGTAGTTACCCTGTAAGAGAGGGTCATGATTGAGTGGATTCAGTTCTCACCTTGACCTAAAGATCACTGGTTCAAGTCCAGTTACTTTGATGTTTGTTATTGAATACAGGTATATTGTCAAATTAATGAATGAGTTGAGTATTAATAATAGTTAACATAGCTAAACTTACATGCTGTCCCTTACTTCATATAGGAATGGAGTATGCAAGCCTTCCACAGACACACTTAATGTAATAAATTGTTCCAGTACTGTACTGTATAGTATCTCAGGTTGTGTACAGTACAGTATAGTTTCATATGCAGCATGTCCACAAAGTCCTGTTCTGTTTTTAAAATTTTAGTACAACAAAGGCGAAAGAGACTGAATAATGCATTTTTTTGCATTATGTTGCTTAACAAATTGAGTTTTAGTTGTTGTTCATTGCATCTCAACATGTGCAGTTGTGCACCATTAGTGAACTGATGGATGAGCACATTCAACTGATACTCCACTTAGTCCATGTGTTAAATTACATATTCTTCATCACTGCTCTGATGCCCTTGGTTATCCTGGTATCAAGTGTTTCACTGTCAGCAACAGGGGTCTGGAAAATATAATCCTTGGCATGCAGTAATCCAAATCTCACAAGAATTAGTCTGGGGGCATAATATCATGAGACAGTGGGGGGCCAATCATGTCCAGTCCATCTGCCAGGGAAACTCTCATCAAGGAGGCTATGCTCAAACTCCAGTGTGGAAGTTGTAAAATAATGAGTGATTGTAATTTTGCCAACTACAGTATATGTCAAATTAAGCTTTTCCTGTGCAGTCGCCAATTCGCCGTCTTCATTCAGGTTTCTGTTGTCAGCAGTTGATCTCTGAGATTCAAATTAAAATTAAGAAAAAAATTCAATATTTAAGCAACAAGATGCAAAAAAACTGCATAGTGTAATTCTATCATTTGTGGTTTTGTTGCAATAAAATTTTGAAACTGGAGCAGGACTTTCGAGACACCCTGTACATTCATATGAAGTTTTGCAATAAATGTTTGCCTCCCACGCTTTTTCATCAAATATACTTTTAACTTTTTTACATAAAACCTTTGTCATTATATTTACTAGGTGTCTCTTTATAAATTTCTGAATTTTGATGTTGAAATCTCTTATACAGCATCTAAGAGAAGATGAAAGGGAATTGTTGCCATCAGAGGAGATATTTAGACTTAAAGCTGCTATCGTGGAGACAAGGGCAACTTTGGCAGCAGAGGTGAAGGAGATACAGCAACTCAGTAAGTAGATGTTTGATGCAGTACTGGAGTAGTGTGAATATTTCTAAATTCAGAAAACTTGCAGTGCAATAGACACAAATTTCTAAACTTCAGCTTGCATTTTGTGATAACTTTGGTGTTTGTTTTTTGTAAATTAGAATCTACTTGGTTTTATGGCACCTTTCATGACCTTCCCTTTACGTTATTTTAATATATTGCGTTAAGATTTCACCTACTAATTGACTCCCCCTAAAATTAAAGAAATTCATAAATATTCAAGCATTAGTCTTTCCAAGCAGAGTGGTAAAGTATTCACTATATATACTGAAGATCCCGGGTATAATTTCTCACTCAGCAATGATTTATTTTTGGTTGAACTTGCTTATGGTGGAACAGCCCTTTGATTGACTGGAATCTTGTAACATGTGATACTGTACCCTACTAGTTGCTGATTACCCCCCCCCCCCTTGTACTAAGAACCAAAGATCACCACTTGTCCAGTCACCCTGAAACATAGAAGGAAAAGGGTTGCATGCATGGAAAAAAGTACAAGTTTGGCAAATAATATGGTACAGGATGCAAGTGGGAGTGAGTGAGCAGCTCTTGTAGATGGCACTGCTATACTTTAGTGGGGTGTTTGGAGGAAAAAATTGTAGTGTTAGTGAATGAATTTGGAAGAGTGTGTTATAAAAGAAAATTATTAGTGAATGTAAATACTGTACTGTAGTAAAAAAGTGATGAAAATAAGTATAAATAACAAAAATATTCAATCCTCCACTTTTCTCGTTTATACTGTATGCTGGCTAGGATTGAAGGTCGAGAAGGAGAATGTTGAAGGCGGGGAGAGAGAAGTAGAGGAGGGACAGGAGAGGGAGCTTTGAGATAACTGTAATCCTATTTGTATACAATATATATTACTTGTAATGTAATCACAAGACACTATTTAAATATTCATAGCATATATGTACAATAAATATAAAACATAAATTACTGGTCATTTTGTAATTTTATCAGTTCTCTTCGGGACAGTGTTACCAGATAGTTTGTTCCAAGCACGAACCATAGGTGTGTACGTACTGATTCCTGCGGCTGACTGTACTTAAACTTTATGCTTCAGTGTACAGTATAGTACAGATACTATTTATACAGTTTATTAGTACTGTACTGTATTATGATAATTTTTTTCATTGGCAGGCCAGAAAAAAGAGGAACTTCATCAGAGACGAGTGGAAGTGCAACGTCGAATAATGCTTTTAAAGGTGGTACAGGAGGAGAGAGAGCGGGAGATCCATCACTGCCAGTTATGGAACTCTCAACTCTGTAATTTAGCAGAAACTATTTCTTCTAAAAAGGGTCAGAAAACTTCCAGAACTGACATGGCTTTACAGGTAAAATAATAAAGGTTATCATTTAATACTGTTAATATGTGTATGAGTAAATTAAGTTATCAGTTAAACTTAAGGCACACTGAGACCTTTCCACCCTTTGTGGTAAGAAATGCCTCATAACACTCCCTTTGGGAAACTATGGTTGTTTCAGGAACACTCAACTAATTTAGTATTGTTTTCAGAACCATAAGGCTGTTTTAGAATTGTTCTGAGTTAGCTGCAGTCACACAGTTAAAGCATAATGAAACCTAGGTTTTCAACCTCTTAAATGGTCCCATAGCTTATACTGTACTGTACCTGTATATACTAGTCTTAGGACCAGAAATCTGCCAAATCCAGGAAACCAGAGTTCACCTCAAGTTTCAAGCTTGCTGGCTTAATGGTCCGGTACCTGTACAGTACAGTACTGTACCACATAATATTTTTATAATCACTGCTCCAATGTGACACTCTTTAAGATACTGTAAGTACAGTCTCTCCTCGACTTATGACATATTCGACTTACGACAACCTGGACATACGACTGCCATGGTCGTTTAAAATATTTTTCACATTACATATTTTTGAGTCCTAACGTTAGTGATCGCTCTGTGTACTGACAAAATTTTCGTTTGTAATTCCCTTTAAAATGGCTGGCAAGCATAAACGTGAGAGTTCACGTGGTGCTAAGAAGAAAAAGAGACACCCATTTTACAATTTCTATGTATTATTTTCGCCTTTTTGACTTACGACCTGGTCGTCGGGACGGAACCCCATTGTAAGTCGAGGAGAGACTGTACGTAGTTACTTCATCAGTTCATGAAATTTAAGTGTTTTGCCATCCATTAAAGGTTTCTGTATTAACTAGTTTAAAGAAAATGTCTGTTACTATAATTTTTATTCTAATAAAAAAAATTTTTTTTGCTGAACAGCAACAGCTGCGAGGCAGTCTGTTAGATTTAGAAAAATTCCATCACTCAATCATCACTGGTCGTCTGATGTCTCCAGATTACATCCACCAACAAAAGGTACAGTAATGTTACTGACAAATGATTTTTTTTTTTTTTTTTTTTTTTTACACTTTCAAGCCATTTCCTATGTATTGCAGGGTACTTGGCAACAAAAACAAATATTGTACTCACACATACACCTTTATTCAATGTCAATCATTTGTTCATTCTTACTGCTTTAAAGAGTGTTTTGAAGTGGTATGTTCCTTACTTAATAGGTCCTAAATCTGGTCTACCCTTGTTGCTTCACACAAGCCAGCATCCTGCACCAACAGCTCGTCCTTTCCCCCAAAACACTCGGTGCCGTGCATGTACTCCGCTCATTCACACACAGCTTCTTCCTGGACAAATATAACCCTCATTTCTAGTGTACCATTCACTCCATCCCTCTTTGTCTTATCCTCTCCCTATTACTTTCCACTTCTAAATTTTTGTGTCAAAATTAATTTGTCTTAAAATAAAGAGCAGGAAAAATATCTGAAAATAATTGTTTTTCTGCAGCTATGTTTGTGGGAGCACATTGGTAATTCAGTGGAGGACTGGGACCCGAGGATGCTCCTTGATGTCATGTTAAGTGAAGTGCGTGAAGGCACACGTAGTCTTCACTCCAGAGTTCAGTACGTTGACCTAGCAAGAGATGCACGTGAACTAAGGTAAAGTTATTAATGAAGCACCTACAGTATATCTATCAAATGATGTAACTGTCTTTAGTAGCATTGTAATGTGCCGCTTTTCCTCCTTATACTTTTTCATACATTTATTCTTATATACTTATATTCTTGCTCATATCTATCTTTTATATTAATCTTTTCTGGTGTACATAGTTTAATAATTTCATATTCTATGTCTTTCGTTCTATAAGTATATATCTTATATTTCTTTGCTTATATTTTCTAAGTCAATATTCTTTTCTTTACTTCATTTCTTTTTTTCATATATATTATTGTATTTCCTGAATTTTATATCCTTACTTTCTCTCAATTATATTTTGTTCTAGTTATATTCTAAACCATGGATTAGTCTGAGAAACCATGTCATTATTATTATAACACTTATTACTTACAAAGGTAGCCTGCCATCACCCAGACTTTTATTAGAATATAACATATCTTTGTGAACTGTTAGGTAGCGTGCTAGCGAGCTTCTAGGCACGAGTTACAATACAGGTAGTTATTTTCTGAGAACCAATGTTTTTTTTTTTTTTTTTTTTTTATGTACACTGAATAGTATCTCAGTTTTTATAATGGGAGTCTGGAAAAGTGTGGTCTGATTTAATAATAAATAATAATAATAATAATAATAATAAACGGTTTATTAATAGAGTTGCAGCCGGTGGCTGAAAATATACAGACTTACCGGTACATTTGATTTAGACATAATAATATAATATGCATTGAATACATTTACAGGGCTGTACAGTACATAAATCAGGAGTTGTTTATTATTTTAACAATAGATGGGATGGTGCTGTTCTTATATCTATCGGTGCGGGCTCTTATGGGCTGAATTTTGTTATAGTGGCGGACTGCGCGAGTTGTGGGGGGCTGCAGGTGGCAGGAGGTGGCGATGGCGAGGGTGGTGCAGTAGTCCACGGCCAAATCTTTATGAAAAATAGATTCATTAGAGATTTAAAGGAATGGAACCTTCTTGTTAATCAGAGAATGCCTGTAGTTGTTGATACTGTATTTACAATGGTAATGATGATAATGCTCTAATACAGTCGGCCCTTAACATACGTGGGGGTTACGTAACAGAGATAGCCGTGGATGTTAAAAATCTGCGTATATGTGCTGCCCCACACACAAAAAAAAACCCTGGCCCCCATGTCCTTATTTACCGTATATACTTGTGTGTAGTTCGAGTTTTTAAGACCAAATTATTTGGCAAAAAATTGGGGGTCGACCTCTAAAAGGGTAATAGTTTCGTTAGGTTGAAAAATATTTACCAGTAACTACCAGTAAACAATGGAAACGATGCACCAACGCACCACCAGCTGTGAGTGTCGGTACAGTTGCCAGGGCAGATCTCTTGCGTCATCATAGCAAGCCCAAAGTAGCCAAATCCATGGTATGGTAGCACAGGACGATGTAAAACATAAAGTATTCATTTATTAAAGTTTATTTATAGATACTGGACATAAATTTTTGTTCATTACATTTGAAACATCAATCTTTGTTAATTAAATTTGAAACAAAAGAAAACTACGATACCGTATTTTCATTAAAATATTACATCACAAGTATATTTTGCCTTAACTGTGACTGAATGAATATACGTATTCTCAGAAATAAATATAGAAATGTAATATTTTTGCTGGAATGACGAACATATTACAGTGGAAAGTGGGATAAAATCAGACGAAAACTGTATTACAATAATATTCTATCCTATCATTAGCCTTATAATCCCACAACTGAAAACCATTCGAAAAGCGATTACTGTAACATCTTTTGAACGAAAGAAAGAGAAAGTCATTGCTTTTGTCACAATTTTATCCCACTTTCCACTGTAATATGTACATCATTTCAGCAAAAATATTACATTTCCATGTTCTCAGAAATAAATGGTAGTTTTGTTGAAACGTAATGTACAGTATTTAATATTAAAATGCAAAAATAGCTATAAAAACAATTAATACACCCGTAATGTACT
Organism: Homarus americanus; assembly: GCF_018991925.1. Lineage (NCBI taxonomy): Eukaryota > Metazoa > Arthropoda > Malacostraca > Decapoda > Nephropidae > Homarus > Homarus americanus. The sequence continues at coordinate 457,990 of NW_024732440.1, read as the reverse complement.
GGCTGGCATCTCGTCCCTGCTCCCGCGTCCAAGGTCACCACTCCTCCCAACTCGCTCCCTTCTCCGCCTCCTCCACCTCCTCACCGTCACTACTGCCGACAACAAACACAAATGTTTTGTGAATAACTGCACCTCCACTTCCTATGTACAGTACTGAACTGTACTGTGCTGTGCATTTTTACAAACAATAAACATGGCAAGAAAAGCTATTAAAAAAAAAATAGATAAAAATTTCACTTTACTGTACAGTTCCTATCCTCGGCGACAGGACGGGGGTCATCGGGCTCATCGTCACTCAATTCCATAACGGGTGGTGAAGTGGGGGCGACGGTGGATTCAGCTGCTTCCTCACTGCCGCCAGTGATTGATGGTGTTAAATCTCTCCTTCGGTGATCAAAGAACATGGTGATGGGGAGTTGTCGTCTCTTTCATTCATTTCTTCCACGATGTTTTTGTATGGAGCAAAAACGTCATCCATCCCTCGCATGAATTTCAGGGCACGCACCATGGAGGGGTCCATACTATAGGCCAGGTTTTTCAGTGCCTCAATATTCCTGGTCATCTCCCCCAACTTCTCCAACGTTATTTCTTGGTGCTCTTCCTCTTCCTCTTTCCCTTTCGCTTCCTCTTCCTTGCCTGAGTCTACTAACTCTTGTAGATCCTCCTCGGTCAGCTCAGTGTCGTGCTCTTCAATTAGCTCCCTAATCTCGTCCTCTGCCATGTCCTGGAAGCCTTCAGCAGCCACTTTTCTTGACAGTGCCAGGGTCTTTCTGAATATTTTCATTAAGATCCATCAAAATCATTTTCCTTGTCATCGTCTTCAGCACCAAACAGCTCCTCCCAGTCTTCTCCTTGAACAGGGCTAGAGGGTACGTGTTTTTCGAATCGTTTTCAATTAAAAAAATGTTACAGCACATGTATATTTTACCTAAACTGTGCCTGAATGAATATATTCTCAGAAATAAATAGTAGTTTTGCTGAAACGTGCTGTATTTCAATGTAAAATAGGATAAAATACATGACGAAAACAAAAGACTTTACCTAACCTTCCAATGTTCAAGAGATGTTACTCGTTTTTTAATAGTTTTCGGTTAAAATACTGTTATATTACAATGATATTATCTTCATACTGTGCTTGATATACTACATTCACGGAAATGTAATATTTTTGCTGAAATGACGTACGTATTACAGTGGAAAGTGGGATAAAATTGTGACGAAAACAATGACTCGCTTTCTTTCATTCAAAAGATGTTACCGTAATCGCTTTTCGAATGGTTTTCAGTTAAAAAAACTGTTGCATCACTAGTGAATTAGGATAGGATATTATTGTAATACAACAGTTTTTTAACTGAAAACCATTCGAAAAGCGATTACGGTAACATCTTTTGAACGAAAGAAAGCGAGTCATTGCTTTCGTCACTTTCCGCTGTAATACATACGTCATTTCAGCAAAATATTACATTTCCATATTCTCAGAAATAAATAGCAGTTTTGCTGAAACGTAATGCATTTCAATGTAAATTAGGATAAACTACATGAAAACAAAAGACTTTACCTAACCTTCCGATGTTCAAGATATGTTACTCGTTTTTTTAGTAGTTTTCGGTTAAAATACTCTTATATTAGTGATATTCTATTCATACTGTGCTTGATATAATACATTCACAGAAATGTAATATTTTTGCAACTACAATGCTGATGTCAACACAAGCGTGGTTACAGCGAGAATGACTGAGTGAGGGAGAGCTATGCGTGTGTGTGTGAGGTTGCGGGAGCGGGTGGTGTCCCATGCTCGGTGCCGCGCGCGAGTTGAATGGCGCGCAATTTGAATGTACTTCAATTACTTCAATGTACAGAATATTCCTCCGGCTGGGCAATCCGCGTATTTGCAAATCCGTGTATTATAAACCCGCGTATGTTAAGGGCCGACTGTAATATTAATTGTTATTGTTATTCTCTGATGTTTAGATTGAAGTGTGAAAGTGATGGATCATTTATTGATGAGATGAACCCAGGAGGAGTAATAGAATCTGTACGTGAGCTCCTTGGACAGATGAGTGCAGCCCATGTTAAACTATATGTGGAAGCACATCGAGCGGATCAGGCAGCTTCATCTCTAACTCGAGCACTCAACACACTAAACAAAAATATATCTGCTGTTGCTAAGGTAAGACCCAGTTTGTACATGGAGACCAACATTGTTATCATGTGTTCCACATACAGCTTTTGACAATATATTACTTTAGGGGTATCATCTCTAAGGACTCAACATACTGTACATAAAAGTTTAAAACACTTTATTGTCTTGGTATCACAATTGCATGTAGATTAATTTATATTTATGATATTTCTACATATAACCAAATGGTGTCTGCATGACCAGAGAGCCTGACATTAAGTGATGTGTGGGGACGGATATGTTATAATGGGTAATGCTACATTGTATGAAGCATCTGGGGGTAAATCTGATGAATATTTAGAGCCTTTTTATAGAAGGGGATCATCAGAACAGAATGTGACTGTTTCCACATTAAGAATAAAGGGTTGACATTAAATGAAGGGAGGGTCTATGTTTGCTCTTGATACTGTACCAGCCACCCTGCACTATAGCTAAAGAGGGGGTTTGAGAAGTCACTGAGCCTGAGTACAAGGTTGTGGAAAAGTAATAAAACTGTAGACATTTGATTACGGTTGAAGGTTATGTAAAATTGGGTCTGTTTTATCTGGTGTCTTTTCATTCTCTATGTTATTTACAAAATATGGGTAAATTTGTCTTACAAAGACACATATGGTACTTAACAAAATTAGAGTATCTAGGAATTCCAAAATAGTTTAAGGGGATCCATATTAGATAATGTGTGTGTGCATTAAAATTAGCATATTGTATTTTCAAATTGTGATATATAAACACTGTTTTCTCAGCGCACCTATTGTGATGAAGCTGTTGCTGCTGCAGTAATTGATGTGGTAAATGCTAACATAGCAGTGGTGGGTGAGCGTGCAGCTCTCAACGCAGCCCACACACTCACTGCTTCCCTTCAAGAACGTGCTGATACTGCTGCTCGGGCACGTGACGCTCTGAGGGCCAAGCATGCCAAGATAATGAGCTTTGAAAAAGAAGTTGTAAGTACTGTACAAGCTTTAGTTTTTTCTTCATTAAAAGCTAAACTGACATGCAGAATTTCCCTCAAGTACAGGTACTGTATTAAGGTGTTGACTCAGGTCACGAAATGCTGGAAATAATTGAAATGTGAAAAGGGAAGTTGTAAGTGTGATGTTTTTATTATACTTGAAGAAACGAGGGAATTCATTTGCAGTAGTCATGAGATATGATTTCTGATGAAGCTAGTACTGTAGATAGTTTTAATATACTTATGGCTGTATTAGTAAGAGAGCATCTGTGTTGACTCTCTGATCTTCCGACCCTGCAGTGTAGTACTGTACAGTATAGTGAGAAATAATTTTCAAGAGCAAAAATTATATATACTGTACAGTGAACCCTCACTTTACGCGGTCAATTGAACCCACGGCGGCCCGCGTAAAGTGAGAAACGCGTAAAGTGAACAGCATAACATATGGGATTAATTGAAATAGAGACCGGGCCAACCCCCAAACTCCACTTTTTCAGACACAATACCTACGTTGTAGTAAAAATAACTAATTAATTTTATGATGGTATGCACACGCAATTAATAATTAAGAGAAATATCAATAATATTAGGTTTTTTAACACTTACATTAGTAGAAAAGATGGCTGGGCACACGGGGATGGGGGGATGGTTCCGAGGCAGAGGGCAGATTATTATTGGCCCTCACCTGTATCACTTATATCAATTGTATCACTATCCACCACAGAGGTTTGCAGGGCCTCTTTGTCAAAGTCCATATAAGTCCATATCCTCACTATCATTATCACTATCACTGACTTGGGCCGGCTGTGGTGGGTGGCGGGTGAAGAACTCGGTAATGTTTTGATGACTGGGCGACCTTGCACCCTGCTCGCGCCGCTCTCCGCGTAAAAGGGTACACACACCGCGGAAAGTGAGCATTCCGTGTTCGGCAGGGTACCGCGTAAACGTGGAAACGCGTGAAGTGGGACCGCGTAAAGCGAGGGTTGACTGTACATTCACTGTAATATTACATTGAACTAATATATTTTTACAAGTAAAAAGCATTATGTATGGTGTATTTATGCCATTTGCCAGAATTTCAGATACATATTTTATCATTTGTCCCTTTCAGCAAGACAGAGTGGAGAGTATTCAGTGCCTGGCAACAAGTGTGCGTGGTGGCTGGCCTAGCATCAAGGATCAGTTAGTACAGCTTAAATATTCCATTAACAAGACCTTATCATCCACTATTTACCCAACTCCTGTTTCTCCAAATTCTTTGGGCAATGAATGTGAAGCATTTACAGCAGTTCCATTAGCCTATCTTCTCACAACCAACATTGATGGGTAAGTGGGCTTAGTTAATTCAATTGTATATGATAATTGGGCTGCCCAACTAACAGATATTATTGATAACTGGCCTAAAAGATTACATTTTCATGTGACTACCCTGCTTTAGTTTCTTATAAGAATCCCTATTGAGCCCATTAAATCTTTCTTTGTAGACTCCACAACAGTGAACACCCAGTTGAGAACTACCCAATACTAGTGTTATGTTGATTTATTTTTGTGATTGGTTACATCCCATTTAAATATATATTATTTATATTTAAATTATGCCCTGTTAAGAGGGTATGTCACCTTATTTATGGGATGTAAAACTATCTGGTGTTAGTTTTGTATATTGAGGGAGGAAACTACCAATTGAAGAACTTTTTGTTTTAAGTGATGAAAGGATAGCATACAGTATTAGGGTCTTAACTGAGGTTACAACTGAAACAAGTTTGTAACATACGAGTATATCAAGGTGAGAAAATGAAGTGTGGTACGGTATTAGAATGTCTTAAACTGTGTTAACTCATCTCAGAAATGAGAAATATGGAATTAGGAGCTAATTTGACTTAATCAGTATTTAATAATACTGTATCATAACCCAAATTAAGACTCAAAGGAGATAAAATTATATGATGCTTGCCAGTGTGTATTTATGTTGAAGTGCATATGAATGTGAAAGAAAGCATTTTTCAGTAAGTTGTAAGAAGATACTTTTCCTTGACAGGTCTGAGCTGCGGCAGAAAGCAAAGATGTCAACGTGTTCACTTGTATGGTATGACACGGCTGTTGCTGAAGCAGGTTGGAAAGCCGTTTCTCAACTTGGTAGTGGATTGCATTGTTGGGATGGCATCTATAATACTGTTTGTGAGCAATTAAATCTAACAAACTACTTTCACAACCAGATAGGACGACTAGAAACTGTCAGAGAGGCCATACACAGTGCTCAGAAAAATACCCAGTTTCTCACCGGTCAAGAAATGAAAGGTCAGTCATAAAACTGAATATGTTTAATGCATAATGTTATCTTGTAGTGTACCATGTGTAGGGAAGTCTAGTTATAAGAATGTAACTTGTTTTAGCTTCATTAGATGTTTTTATCTTGGGGAAAAGTATGATGAGGATAAGAAGTAAGAATTTACAGTTTATAATCTCCCTCAGGTTGGAAATGTTAGCCCAGTTGTTTGCTTTAATGGTAGAATTGGATCAGATCAGACTCAAAGGATAAATCTATCAGCTTAAGATTCAGAGTTAATTATGTATCTGTGTTAATCATAGATAACTTTAACACTACTTTCAAGTTAACAGAGAATAATTTATCCAATGATAAAAATTTCAGTTGGTATATTAAGGAGGAGGAGCTTTGTTTTACTGCATATAGTCACATTACACAAGTTTTATGTTGGTTCATCGTAATTACATTGAGTTTGATGAATTACCAGTACTACAGTATACTAGTATAATGTAATTTTTTTACTTGTAGGATATCATTACCATACAGTACAGCACTGTAGTAACATTTCAGAGTTGATTAATCGTGTAGAAGAAAGTGACAGGAAGCTGCATGAAGAAGTGTCTCAGCAGACAGAGAACTTGCAGCAGAAACTTGCCGAGGGGTTCCAGAGTCTCACTGTAGTCAACAAGATCTTCTCTGATTGGTATGTTAAAAAAAAATCCCAAAAGATCTTACATATATTTGGTTATCTTTGGTATTCTTCTAAACTAGTTCATCAAATTAATATAATAGGCAGAATGCAATCTTCCACTATTTAATAGATTGGGTTACTCAAAGTTTGCTATACATAAAGACCTTATGCATCTCTATACTGTACTGTCTTTTCAGGTTAACTCTTCACTCGTATTCTTCACCTTTCTTAGCTGACCCCTTTCTTATTGCTCTTGTAAAAGACTCACAATTATTTATTTTTTTATAACAATGAGTAGCTGTTGTACTGGTGGGGCATAATTAAATTTATTTTTATTCAGTATGGTAGTGGAAAGATTTACAAACACACCTGTGTATAGATACCTGTAAATAATATACAAACAGAAATGTCAGAAATTTTAAAAATATATGTGTAAATCTTTGTTATGGTGCTTTACAATTTTGCTTTGTAATGGTGGTACTAAATTTAGTATAAATATGATTATAGAGAAGTCATTTACAAACAGATACAGTACAGTACATGGAAAAAAGATAATAAAACAGATTTATAACCAAAAACATTACAAATTAAAACTGTCTGTAGGTACTGATGAGTGGCTCAGCACCGGTGCCACTTGCTGTACTTATTTAATATTCTTCGTTACTTCCATAAGAGAAACTCAGTTTTATATATTTCTTCCTACAGGTGGGAGCAACCTGCAAAATTCATCAAATTAAAGCAAACCTGCAATAGTTAGAAACAGATTATGTTCCATTCTCACATATTATTTACCATAGTTATTATCATATTAAATGTGAAGTACAGTACTGTATTGGCAGTGTCAGAAAGGGAGAGGCTGTGTACTGTGGCACTATTTCTGTGGTTTTCTTGTGTTCAGTACTGGGAGTACTCTTTCATCAGTGGTGAGTGCAAGTGGTGGTTGTGCTAGGACAAAATGCGTGTAGGAACATACAATACAAGCAGTAAAGATAAACTGAACTAATTGAGAATGGCCACACAACACCAAACTTACAGTTGCAATTTAGCAATGCTGCCCAAAGAAATACGCATTCTGTGATATTAGACAAGACAAATAGAAGAGAAAGGAAAGAAGCTAATAAAAGGGAAAGGGAAAATTATTGTAAGCTAATTCACTAGTTGTATAATTGTTGGTCAGCATTAAATAATAATTATGCAGTCAGGGTTTGTCTCTTGGCTTATGTATGGAGAATGAATGAATAAAGGGTTGATCCAAAGGCATTTAATGTACTGTTCTTACATTATTTGTCAAGCATATATATATACTGTTTGTAACCCAAAACAGTGTTAATTCCATAAGTTAGGTTAAAAAACACAACCCTGCATATATATATATATATATATATATATATATATATATATATATATATATGGGTTGTGTTTTTTAACCTAACTTATGGAATTAACACAGTTTTGGGTTACAAACAGAGCGACTTTTGAACAAGGTCCATGAACATAACCCATTCACGAGTCAGGGACTTCCTGTATATTTATATTGCATTAAATGATTCCAATGTATACAGTATATATTTCCCCTGTAAAGTTCACAATACAGTGCACCCTCATGTTTTGTAGATTTTCATTGCAACAGGTATTAGTAATTTCATATGCAGTCGAATTGCATGTACGAATGAGTTTCCACAAGAAACCACCAGGTGTCACTATCGCAGAGCACACCTTCCTGCCTCTCCTGTCTCACTCACCGTAATGTGTATTCACCTCAATGTGACCCGTGTGTTTTGTGCTCGTAGAATCTCTTCATGGCTCCAAAACATCCTTGTAAAGGTAGTAACAAGGGCGGTAATTCATCAGAGAAGCCTAAGAGAGATGGAAAATTATTGACTTTTAAGTCGAAAAAGTCGAAATAATAAAGAAACTTCAGAGCGGCATGCGCGAGAGCATATGGGATGGATGAATCGACAGTTCACTACAGATTAATCATCATTTGCTGTGATGTACCAGAGGGAGAGTTGGGAGGTAGGATCAAGTGGATGGAACAACATAACTGGGCTGGTGAGTACAGTATTCCATGTGTAGGTATGCAATATATATAATAATTTTTATTTGCATCTTTCTTTTGTTGTCTTTACATGTTATTTAATGTTATGTGAGAGGGAAAGAGGTTTAAAAATCATTAGAAACACATTTAGGGCCATACAAGTGATTTGGGATAGGTTATAATATTGAATATTACATGGCAACATCAGGAATGTAATCCCCGCAAAAAACGAGGGAGTATTGTACATTATAGTACCTGGAAAAGTGCTTTGCTCCCTTCTGTAAGTAACAGAGTACTGGGTACACTGCATTGTTCAAGGCAGAATGTGTAAGAAAAAAAAGTATATTTTAAATTTATTTTATTATAATAAAAGCTTACACCTTAAGTACATGAAAACATGAAGTGAAAAAATATATAGGTACAGTACTGTATATATGGAGAGGTAAACTACAAGTCACTATTGCTGCAACTAACAGAAAAAATAAACTTTTAGTATCACACTTCAATGTCTCAACATCATAACCCAACAAATATACAGCATTTGGCCTATGTAGGCATTCCTTACAATACAATAGTGATTCCCTATACTCCACAATATTAAATTTTTCATTAACTTCACCTACGAATTTCTACTTTCATCCATAACTAATCATCACTTTCTTTTAATACATCAAATCTTTCCTAAATTCTCCTCTATAGAACAGTTCTTTGTACCACTTGATTTCAAAACCATTAGCCACTTGTTCTTCCGATTTATTCTTATACATTATTTTGAAGTTTTATTTTCTCTGTATTTTGTGCATGCTATTTTTCTACCCAATAATACATTTAATTAACTTTTATATGCAAAGTCATCTGTACTCACTCAAGCTACTCCCAGTTATCACATTCTTTATCCCCTTTGTTTACCAGTCTCTCCTCTTTGCTACCATTCACCTAATCTTTGTCACAATCGTAGTAAAGTGTTGAGAATTAATACAGGTAAATATTTTCACACATTCTCTTTTTAAAACTTGTTTTCTTCCATATTTCCCTAAACAATTTATTGAATTTAGTTTTCTTATAATTTTCTATTCCCATTCTGCAAGCTAGAATTCAAGGGATAGGAACAACCTCAACAGCCATAGACTCAATAGCACACTCATCAGTACTCCTTCGTATCTTGAAGTAGCCATCCTCACCCCAGTTCTCACCCCAGGAGTTCTTTACGATCCAGAATTTTTCTCCGGTTTCTTCATCTGCTCCATATCCCACCAGCAGCACTGCATGGTTTGTCAACTGTAAGACAAATTTTAAATTCAGATGAACACGGCAACAAATTACTTTGTGAAAAATTGATGACATGGTGAAAATATCAAGGTGTAGAAAAGGAGAGTACCTAACACATATCACCAAAGCAAAATTCACAAACCATCAACTCTTTCTAAATATTTTCATCTGCATAGTGATTTCCTTAGTAATGATTTTAATTTTCTCACTTATAGTTGTGATCCTGCCTCATCAGCTTTTCCCAACCTGTGGGTTGGCCTCCAGCCGTAAACCTTGCTTAAACATGGCTGATGACAACTGGATCATGAGACCTATAATGAATTTTTAAGCGCATAGATATTACCCATAATAAACCCTTGGCACAAAATGTATATACCATCATCGTTTTACGACCATTTTCCACACTTGTGTGGATTAGCAGAGGTTATGCATAGCAAATTTCACTACAGTACTTCAGATTTCAGTAAAATATGATAAAAAAAAATAAAATCATAACAGACAAAAAGATAGTCAACACTCAGATTACATGGTGGTTAAGTTCCAAAAAAAAAAAATTGCATACAACTGAATTTACAGAAAAACATACCTTGGGCCTTTGAGAAATAGGGAATTAGGTTCTAGGCTACATGAAACATACTGTAGATCTTATCAACTAACCAGTGTAAACATAACACACTTTAGATAAATGTCCCCATCACTCCAATACTCTTCTGAAGATACTGTACTTTTTGTTGTGTTCAACAAGAAATAGCTATAATTGTGGCCCTGGTTTGACTTGTTAATAGACATGGCCACTTCCTCAGCGTCAGTGCTGAGTTTGTCTGCACAGTATTCACTAAAACTAGGGTTGCCATATCTGAACATTCAAAAAAGAGGACACTCCCAAAATCCCCCCCCCCCTGCACACACAGGCTAATATACAACATACATGGTATAGAAATCTTAAAAAAAAAAATTACCTTTGCTTAAGGCTGAACATCTTCATTCCCTTAGCTGCAGTCTTCTTCCCCCACTGTGTGTGTGACTTGATGTGCCTATGCATACTTTTCTGTAGATCAGATCTTTTTCAGTATTGGTTGATTGCTCTTTAGAAAGGTATAGAAGTCACTGCAAGGTGTTTCTCGGAAGTTGTACTGTACGGTCAGAATGCCTTTCATTGTTTCAACACTCAATTTGTTCCTTTCCTTTGTCCATTGACTTTGCATCAGTGAAAAAACTCTTTCTACATTTGCATTGTGAGATGATATAGCAAAGAAGAATTGTTCAATTCTGAGTGGCATTCAATGTTCTTTGATTTTTCAAAGTATCTGGTCCACTTTTTATGTGTTGGCAGATTACTAAATTCTTCATCACTCTTGTAATTTTCCACAAACTGCTTCAGGTTATTAACTTGGTCAAAACACTTCATAAACTTCTACCCCCTTATCAATCAAATATTTGACAGCTAAGTTGACAACACCGTACAGGCGTACACGTGACTTATTAGCTGACAAAAACTGAACGAGATCTCTACAGTTTCCACCTTCCCTCCCTCTCCCGTCATTACAGTTTCATGTTTTTTTTCCGTGGAGAAAATGATGGAAGCTGAAATAACGGACTTTTGAAGAATTTTAAAAATTCCTTCCGGATGAAGATTTCGAGACCTAAATGGAGGACATGTCCGGGAAAATACGGACGTATGGCAACCCTACTAAAACCCAAAGTTCAGGGAAGGGAGGGTCATATGGTGGGAATCATACATTCTAGGCCCATTTGTCCACCATGCTGAACCTTGTATAAGTGAGTACTGTGTACAGTATAAGAAAAGCCATGTAGTATATCAATAAGATCAAGTGCAGAAATAACATATATTCCTCATGGTATTTATCCTGACCTCTAGTGGGTTGAACTTGTCGTTGAGTCCAGTGTGGTGGTAAATTCCACCTCTGTAGTGAAGGAAGTCATCATAAACTTCTAAACCAACCACAAGTGGGCCACCCCTCACCAGTGCTATCTTCATCTCCTCTTCATTACATCCACCAAAGTAACCTGTTAGTTGTAAAACCTTTATTATTATTGATGAACAACTGACTGATTTTAATAAACATGGGATCTAGTAGAAATTACAGTACATGTGCTTGTCCATGGAAGCACTGTTAGGGAAGGGAATGTGCTTATGAGAAATGATGGAAGATAGAGAACAGATGGTAGTGTGGTGGTGAAGGAAACGTGATTAAGAAGTGGAGCTTTATTCCCTGATGTTTCGTCACAAGACTTTGATAAAGTCTTGTGACGAAATGTCCAGAATAATGCTCCATCTCCTGGTCGTGTTTCCTTCACCACCAACTGAAGCTAGAGAATATTTCAAAAACAGCAACAACAAATTTTACATCTTGCTCTTGTTTTAGTCATTCTTGAACTGTAATAAATGCATAAATTGTCTGAATTATATGTTCATGGATATATATGGACATGTAGTCAGGTACTAAATCTGTCCTGAAGCAATACTTTAGTAGAACTTACCACCAACATAGCGGTAATTAGCAGTGTAATGGCGGACACAATTTGGGTTGGTACGACACACATCATCCTTTCCTTCATAAGGTGAACACTCTTCCAACACTACGCCCACATCCTGAGCATACCTGGTTGTACAACAATGACCAATAACATTTAGCAAAATATCTGGTAAATAATAAACAGCATAATATGCACTTGAAAATCTATGGTGTAAGATACACAGCCAACATGAATAAGGTGCCACAGCCTACAGTAGTGTTACGTGATTCAAGTAATATTTTGTGTAATACACCTCAGACAAACTTGTAGGGTAACTGATTTCTAGTAATATGCAGTGCAATGTCTCCAGACAACTTTGATGTCATCATAGTCAGATTTGCAGTTTTAAAGAACTTCACATTTCTAATTCAATTTTGAATATGACTTAACTGTTTATACTGTGTAGCTAATACAATAGTTTGCTTTAATTGTTATTTGTGCTACAGGAACTTATAGTAATAAAAAGGATCTTTTTTAATTGTTTCAGTGTGTCTTGAACTTGGACAAAAATTCAAATAACTCTGATTTAAATGAAAACTTTTATTAATTTGTTTTACGTAAAAAAAAAACCCTGCAAAATAGTGTGCTACAAGCAATGACAGCCAACACCACATGTAGTGACACATTACAGAAAATTAGTGGTGACATTATAGAGAACTAGAGCAGACTTGTGCCTGAAAAAAGTGGTAACATTAAAGAAAATCAGGTCATAGGCTAAAAAAACATGTAAAAACTTAATAGTAACAGCAACTGTGATTTGCTCCAACAAAAGTTTTTAACTACATGGAATATTACGGATGTTGTACTTTCCCAAGAGATATTTTCTTGAAATACTGTATAAACAATTTATCTTCCTTGCACAAAATTAAACATTTCAACAATAAAAATTTCCTCACCTGCCAGCAATGAGAAAGGGGAAGCCTCCATCACAACCTTGGGAAAGATGTGAGCACCCCACAATGTCTTGGGGAGAGAAGATTGGCTGCTGGGTGTTATTTGTGAGAATCCTGACGCCCGCCTCCAACCCACCCATGGAGGCAAATGCATAGCATGACCCACAGGATGCCTGATTCCTGTTAACACAGACACCTGCTTACCATTGTACAGTAAAAGGTATACACAAATACTGCACAGTATTCCCTTCATTAACAATTAATTTTATTTTGGCAACACAGCAGAACAATGAACATTTCTTCACCTGACAGAAGACACATAGCTGATCCCAGAGACATTACGCCAGTCCCAGGTAGCTGGCATCCTTGCACTACGCAGTCGGGTGATGATGTTTGCTGGGGTTGCAATAGCACCACTTACCACCTTTGACCTGGTACAGTACCACAAAAAGCAAGATGTTTTGATGTTAGTCAAATACAGTAATGAGAAATAAGGTTATGGTCATGCAGATATAAATACTTTGCTTGGAGGTATACAGTGCAGTAATGTACCTGTATCTTTTCATTTATTTATCTTTAAAATCTGATATAAAAATTTAAGCCTAAATTTCTTTACCGATGATAACGATATTTACTTGAAACAAATTAGCTAAAAAATAAATCTCGGTACAGAACTAAAATGTACCGGGAGTTTCCTCATCCCTAATTGTCTTTTTCTTTATATTTTAAACTCTTTATTTAGGATGATCATTCAAACTTTTTCTAATTACTTTTGTATTAATATTGAAAGACCTCCATAACATTCTTTGATTACCTTATGGAGTATCCACTCTGCCTTGCCAGCTAAGAGGGCATTTGGAAGTCCTAGATATAATGCCCAGCTTCCACTTTATAAAAGTGAGTTGGCATTAGGAAGAGTATCCACCTGTAAAACTTGCTTCAAATTTACCTGATGGTAACTGGGACAGCATTTCATCTAGTAATTATGGCTAACAAACTTAACAGTGGAAATAATGACTGGCAAAATGTACTTACGCCCTGCCACCAGCTCTCCGAAGGTGATCCATCATCGTCATCAACTCGTACTCTGGATATACATCAGCCACCCAATTATTCTGTGCACCATTGATGCTCTGAATAAAGGCTTCATTGTACTTGTACAGGGCGTGTTCCTGCCAGAGATAGTTGTGGATGATGCAATACATGAACATCTTATACAATATTGTAATGGTATAAAGTTAAATACTGTACAGTGAACATAAATCCAGTTTTTAATATATTTACACATAATTATAGACAATATTTTCAGTGGCTGTGCTTTTACAACAGTTGTAGTAATTAGCCGAGCAGAAACCCTTCAGATTATCAATTCATAAAACTTTGCTCAATTAAGAGAAAATTAATTGAAGAAATAAGTCACTACACCTTTGATATTACTGTACAGTACTCACCTGAAGTGTGTGCTGGAGTGTGTAGTTCTTAGGTGCTACCGATTCCTTCTTCTGTGCCCTGTAACATGCCCAGTTCCTGATGGTGAGGTCTCTGGACCAGCCAGTCAATGTCTTGTCACAATAAGACACAACTTGTTCTCCACTCTAAATAAAAATAAAATAAAGAATTGTGTGTATACGCAGCAGTAGAGTGATTATAGCACTTGCCTCCTATTCCAGGTTCAGTGGTTCAATCCCTGGGCACTCAGTTCACAACATGGGAAGTGAATGCAATCAACTGCAGTACTGTATACAATGTGCCATATCCACACTGCCCCTTAGGGGCAGTCATGCCTATGGAAACCACTTTCATTTACACACAAGGTGTGCAAGATCTGCTCTGATATCTACAGCTTACATAGGCTACAATATTAATAGCAATAAAAAGAAAAATGCACTACAGTTCCACATTTTAATGATATATCATATCAATAGTAACATGTAAACTACTGTCTTTCCTTGAACATCCTCTCCCTCCCTTCCAAAGTTATATTCATATTCCTCTCAATGCTTAATCGAGATAGGTTCTATCCCTTTAGAGGGCAGGGGTTTCTCTCGCCTGAATAAATTCATCTGGTGTTACCCAGAACAAAATATCTAAGTGCGCCTCTGCCCTCTAAACAGTTAACGGTCAATCACCATTCTCTAACCTTTTCATAGAGGGAGAAGGCAAAATATGACCTCCCAGAGACTTTAATCTCAAAGCCTTGGTTGTAGATCATGGTCCAAGTGCCATGGTTACCAAACTCGTCCACAGCCACGTTGGGATACATAAGTTTTACCGTCTTCTTATGTACGATGGGACCTACAATAAAGAATAGAGATTGATGACTGGGACAATGTTGAACACATGGAAGACAGTATTGGTATTTCTTAAGAGAATAATGTTATGAAGAGATCACTAAAACACCAGAATGTGATTTTAAATAAATAAATATACAAAAGAGAATTGAAACAAAAATGAAGGTACAATATTAACCAAAGGAGGGAGAATAAAGTTAATAAATGGAATAGATACTAAAGTACTGTACTGTATATATTGCTACATCAGGTTGGAAAAACACACAGATAACTAAAAGAATACAGTAAAGATATGGTGACCACAACATATAAACACCATAAAAGGAGGACGAAGAGTTCCAGATTATGAACTGTGTGGATTACTATCAGTATTTTAAACAAAGTGAAAAAGGATTGCAATGTTTATACAGCACTTCTATGAGAGTAACATGTCTTTAAAGTGATTTAGTACTGTATAACAGAACATGTCTCAGACAAAAAATATACAGTACTGCACTTACTCATAAAACACAGAACAAAGTATTGTATATAAGTATCTTTTAATTACCCATATTATCACAGTCGATGTTGGCATGTCCAGTGCGTTCAGTTTCATAGATAATCCAGTCACCACGCACGTCATCAAAGGTACAGTTAGCTGGGGTGTCAGCATGCACTCCACCCACCAGCATCACTAGGAATGCTGCCCATAACCACATACTTGTGGTTATCTTCATGCTGTAAAGGAAACATTCATCAGCATGAGATAAGAGTTCAAATGGTTGTAGTGATGGTGGATACCTATTAGCTAGATTCAAATAACTTGGTGGTTGTCACTTAATTAACAGGCATGATAAATAGTCATACTTATTATAAACTACAGTACAGGTATGCAGTATTCATAATAGCAATTACACAAACCACTCAAACCTAACCGAAAATTCCTGAGCTGCATTTGATTATACATGTACTGGTAAGATTGGGTGAGATGATTGAACACTAAGAGACCCGAATGTTTCCCAGTGAGCTTTCCATAAGCACTGAAATATTAGCACCATAACCTGCCAGACCTATTGTAACCTGGAAGTGTGTATGGAAAGGACAACACTAGGAAGCTCTACAGATGCACGTAATATGTGACCCAAAGCCAGGGGGTGGAGCCCCACAGCTAGGAAGTTAGTTAGGTAGGTTGGTGAGGTCTTTTAACAATGTTTTTTGTATCAACTAAAATTAGGTTAAGTTTAATTTAGAAAAAACACTAACACATTTGCACAACCTATGACAGTGTCAACTATAAAACACAATAAAATTGCGGCATTTTTAAAATCGTTTTTGATGAAAAATCGTCGGTGGGTCAGTCGTCAATAATTACCAGCTTTCTTGGGGGGATGAAAAAAAAAAACATTCAACTTCTGTATTGAGAATCACGAAGTCAAAAGGACGCGTTTTGAAAACGTTATCATTGTTGGTGCCACAGCGTGTTTATCTCTCACCAATATGCTTGGCCCGGACAGATGTGTGACCCTACCAAACATCACAGGTTTCCCCCTGTACTAACACTAGATAGACCAACCGCTCAAATGGATAGTAGTTAAGCTAATAAGTGGTGAAATTATAAACCACTGCATACTAGTAAAGCATAAAATAAAATCTAGAAAAACCATGTCTCGATCCTGGGATGAAGAGCCAGTGTTTTCAATAGATTTGGCCAAATACAGTAACAATAAACCTACTTATGTACAGAATGGATAAAGGTATGATGTTATCTCCGGGTGAAGTGGAATAAAACTTTTCTAGACCCAGTTAGTTTTTGTTCTTCACCGTGAACTTAATAATTACTGTATCCTGCATTGCTTTGAAACAACCGTACTTCAGTTACCTTGGTTTCCACAAACGAGTGGTCTTCTTATCTGCAGTTACTGTTACAACAGCAGTCTCCACCTACCCTCGCCGCACACTCACCCAGGAGGTGCACAGTAGTACGCCCCCACCAAGGAATAAGGGTGCTAATACTGTAGAAGGATAGCGCACTCGTATGGGCGAGCATAGTCACCTAAAGTGGCGTCGTTAAGCGGCTGGAGAGTAAACTAAATAATTACCAGGCAAGGAAAGAAGAAAAATTTACAATTTTCTTTTATTTTGTGCATTTCTTTATAGCAGCTGCAATGGTGCCCCGGTACTGTGCAGCTATTGATTACCCTATCAACTAATTAAGGAACAGAAGCCTTTCTTTTTTTTCGATTTCCAAAAGATTGGGAGAGGTGAGTCGTACACTATCTGTGTTGACTGTGCATTAGTTTATACGAGCGCCTTTATTTAAGAATAGCAAATAATGATATTTTACTGCAAAATGATCAATGTGTTGCTTTGAGGAATTATCCCTGGATATCTAAAATTTTATGTCAATAATCTGGTGTTATAGTACAGTACAATATCATTTAAAGGGGTATGTGTGTGTGTGTCACTCCCCAGCCGCCTCATGTCGCTACCATCGAGGAGGACCACAGAGCCAAGGATAGAGTTCGGTCAACTCAGTGACATGTGGACGCCATGTTATTACTCAGCTGATGAAGAAGTTTCCGCTCGTACTATAGAGGATAATTATGATGATGGTGATGTTGTCTATTTAGTAAAATTATCATACATGTTTACAATTGGATAAGCAAGCATGTTTATAAACTTTGTGGGAGACAGCCCGAGAAGACATCCCACCCACTGAGTAACATCATGGCGCCTGGTTACTCAGTGGTTAGTAGTTGGCCGAACTTCCTCTATCTACGGCTCTGGATGCATCTAAAATTTAACATTTAATGGGAGAGGGAGGACATATAAAAGTAATTTAGTTAATCTAGAGATATCTGAGGGTCCAGCCTTCTTCAGTTGATTTTTTTAGATTCAATTTTGGGTTATGGATAGATACGAAAAGGTTAAATTGCTCTTACTAAATGAGGCCGTATACCAGGTGCGGGATACGTCACCCAACCTATCTCCTCCCTTGGGTCGAACAGTGCACTCCACCACCAGCGGCTGAGCAACCTGTGGAGAGACTGTGAGCGGCAGTCAGCCTGTATCAGAGGGTGTAGCAACACGCATCTGTACCTACCTCCCCCATCCATTTAATTATTAATATTATTATGTCTGCTCTATCTGTAAGTACAGTACATATCCTTCTTTAGTTGAATCACGGTGAAATAACCCGCTTTTATGAAACTTTTATTAAACCCGCTTTTACGTAAATAGTTACATCACCAGGCAGTGAATTTATATTTTGTGGTATAACTTTGGTTCCTGACGTGTGGATTTTGTGAATATAATTTTGTCTTAAATTCCAGGTTTTGGTGATAATTGAGCTTGCAATTGTATTTTCCCGTGGAAAATTTGCGTGACAAATGACCACTTACCTCGCAAATGGCCAATGTTAACAAAATTTCGAGTGGTGAAAAGCCTCCAATTTTTTTTAATGCGATCATTTAAGTTTAATAATATGAACATCATTAAGTAATTCCGAAAGAACCCATGCTTACAGAAGAATATATTTTATCCTAGTTTACATGTATTAGACAAATGATCGCTCTCATTTTCATCCCCGCTCATGCGCGGGAAAACACGTTTAATAGAGAATACAATATTATTTATATTTTTTTATTGTAATAAGCACAAATGATTAATGTAATTAAAATATAATATATTTATGAATAATAATATTTTTTGTTTTTTTCTTAAAATTGTAAGTTTGTGTTTAAATATTTTTTAATCACAAGCAGTTGCCTCTCAAAACAAGTTGCGCAAACTCAGTGTATTTAGGGAGCAATATAACTAGTGTTAGAAATTACCACGAACATAACTTGTGATGTACTAAAATTATTTATAAAATTATAAAAGCCAAATGCAACCAAATTAAATATAAATAATAATTACATAATATGTATCGTAAAGCTGAAATATATTTAGTAGGGTCTTATTCCCTAAAAAATGGATTTCCCGGTCCCTTACGTCGTATGTTCTTAACATTGTCTGAGTTGCTCTGCTCGGTGGGTTTCGTCATTGGTGTCGGCAGGTCTTGAGGTGTTGACAGTGATCGTGTATAATATCTGAGAAACATATTCCTACCGCCTGTGTTTATTCTTTGCGAATCAACCTGTTCAATCAACACAGTAAGTCTTTTTTCAATATTTGGATTAAAAAAATAGTGTAATATTAGTATTGTATTCCCTAAATAACAAATAAAAGAATACTTGGTCATTGCCCATGTAGTGGGCTGGAATTATGTCATAATAATAAGATTATTGTTGTGTAAGGAGATGTATTGTAGGTTGAGATAGCAGATGGTGCACCTGACAATAACGTCACTTTATACCCTTGATGCTATTTTTGTAGGAGATGACGGAGGAAGCTTCCTGGAGGTGGAGATGTTTGCCAAGTAGTTCTCCTTTCATAACCTTTGTTTCCTAATATGTCACTCCTCACTGTCGTGAATTTCAATTCCTTTTACAAATATCAACCTTCTTATTGTGTAACCTCTTTAGTTTGTTTTTAGTGGTTAAATAACATCTTCATCAGAAGTACTGAAATAGCAGTTTAAACTGGCCTCAGAGCAACCTGTTACATCAGTAAACTGTCAGAGTTGACACTGTTCAATGACCATACTCACTGTACTGATATTATAAATTTATAACCAATACCCCGGTATGCTTCAGAATTTTAATATAACACTATGACCAGAAGTACTTTGAACTGGTTTAATTCAAACCAGAAATATCTCATATCTCCCACCAACAACTTGTTTGATCAGTCAACTGTCAAAATTTGTTTCATATTAACAACCGCTTCTCGTTACTTAATTAAAGACTTTAGGTTGTGTAGATATCTTAGAATCACATAGTGGCCAGAAATACGGAGGAAATAAAGTAAAATGGCCACAGGGACGAGGGTCAGGAGGCGACACCCCACCAGGATGGACTGTCACAAAACACATGAAAGAATTCATATCAAGTGTGCTTAACCTAACCCAGTCCTGGCTTTACCTAACCGTATCATACTACTCTAACTCATTATGATCAATATACAGTACACATACTGCATTAATTATACTCATGGTCATACACATTGTAATTTTTGTAAGCATTTTATTCATTATAATCATTTCCTCATAATACACATAATATTCATCACACTTAATATATTCATTATAATCATCACATTATACTTATTGTAATCCTTATAACTTATACTCTATACTCATCATTTATACACATTATTATGCTCACAGAAGTATATTAATTTTACTCATCGTACTCATTATATGCATTATACTCATTATACTAGTTGTATTCATTGTACTCAAAATATAACATAATTCTCAAGAGGTTATCAGTGTAAACATAATACAGTATTATAATTCATTATACTGTACTGTACTCACAACTCAAGAGGTTGTCATCATTCTCGTTGTGTGTGCCTAACCTCAGCCACTGTAAAGGAATATATGGCATGTTTCTCAAAATGGCCATAATTCTCGTAACGCAAACAAATTAATTCTGGAGTCACCCTGGTCATATGGGAATTCCGCTAATGCCCATAACTCGGGGACTACGTGTATTGAATACAGTAATATGGCAAGAAATTCTAATAAAGAATTATTATCTGTGAATTGTCCTCTATTGACACATGACTACGTAATTATTTATAATTTTACATTAATTTTGTGGTGGTTATCCATTAAGATTTAATTTAATTTGATACCAAGAGTAAAATTGGAATTGGTTACTATTTGTGTAGGTATTAATTCTGAACATAGAAATTAAGCCAACACTGACAAATTACACTTTGTAAACTGTGGTGATATAGTGAGACTTATCCTTTACTGTTATTTTTAGTTTCTGTGAATATTGTACCAAAAAGGCTCTTTGTTGACATTTTTAAAGCCTTGTTTTCTGTAGGGGCTCTTTGAAGCGGTGACTGAATGTAGCATTCTCCTTAATCATTTCAGCCATTGCTAATCTCCACACATTTGAATGTTAAAAACTAGCTATAATAATACTCACAGTACAATGTATGCTATAGAACTCAAGTGTTAGTCTGACTGTCTAACAAAGGAAGTAATCACACTATATCCCCGGAGGCCTTACGTTCCCTGGGTTAGACAGTGGTTCATGTCAAGTATCAAATATTGTCTGAGTTCATAGAAGGACCATTGGCTATGTCATGTTTCAAGAAAATCTACCCATCTGTTCAAGGGTCACTGGATTCATGTGAAGGTTAGGCCATGAACTTGGAGGCATATATGATACTTAAACATTCTGCTAACTTTATCAGTAATACTGTATAATTATAGCACTGCATTAGAGTTGTTTTTCTGGTAAATCATCATAGAAAATAGGAACATTATCATGTGTATATATTGTTTGACTTAAAAATACTGTAATATAATTTAAGTTCAGTATATACAGTCTTAGAGGGTGTCTCAAAAGTCCTCATACTCAAAGTTTGGCAATTTATAGCAGTTTAATGGCTAACAATAGCCATCCATGGTTTCACTCAGCACCTGCTGACAACGTCGCAGTCGTTATTCTGGAATGATACTATACAGTAATTCATATATACTAAGTATACTGTAAGTAATTACACCAGTAGATACAATATTGAGACATACAGGGCAGTAATGTTCCTTAACTCTCTGTTTATGAGGGATCTCTCTGTGCTGAGTAAAATTGTCTGGGGTTAGCCAAATAAAGTGATAATACTGTACAGTAATGTTCTGCACATGGATTGGAAATCCCCTAAATTATCCATTACTTTAATATAATGATATCATATTATATACTGTACCGTACAGTATAAAGAAACATCTCATATTCTGTACTGATCGTGCAACATGTTTCCTATTAATAATGTTGATTTAATCTAAATAAATATGTTTGGGAGCAACGTTTACAGAGAATTGTAGGGTCACATGGCAGTTTCTAAAAGTTTTGAGGATTCAATAAGTGTGATGGATGAATACACTGCAGTACTGTGCTGTACATGAATTAAGAAAACATATGTTCTCTAATACTTACCAATCCCCATATTGTGGCACAGTATCAATCTCCAGTGTCTCACAACCCTGCTCATCTTGGTGCTAGACTGCATTCCAGTATTGTATTGTCGTCACATTGTATCTTTTCTTATGTTGTTTAGCAGCCAGTCCTCCAGTACAGTACTGTATTTTATTATCTTCATATAGCAGCTTACTTTCTTGTCTGTCAGAGTGCCCTTCATTATTGTCTTCACATAGCATGTCTTTCTTTATTCTTTACTAGACTTATCTTCCTATAATGTCTTCACAAAGTATCTTTCTTTTCTTGATTGTCAGACTTCCAGTCAGTAATGTCTTCACATTGGCTTTGTTGTTTGGTAGAATTGGAGTACTGTGCTGTACTGTACTGTATACCTTTAGTGTGCATTATGAATGTATATCTTATCTGTGGTGTCCTACACTGACATTGAGGTGTACCTCTTGCTAGTATCACCAACAATGCGACAGGTGAATAATGGTGGGCACATTCATATGTCATGCCCATGTCAGTTCCTTGTTGGCCATATTCATCAGGGCTCACTGACCTCTTCCTCAACAATGCGAAATGTTGAGCTAAACAAAAAAATATGAGTCTGATCCAGGTAGTGATTACATACTGATATGGCCACTTCAACTATGGTGGGTCAGAGTTTGTATGGTTTAGTCCAGTCTTGGGTGAGTCAAACTTTGCATGGTTTAGTCCAGCCTTAGGTGGGTCAACTTTGCATGGTTTAGTCCAGCCATGGGTGAGTCAAACTTTGCATGGTTTAGTCTTAAAATATGCATTCAGAATTTTAGGCCTCGGTTAACATTTTGACAGTTTTTATGATGGACAGTTCCTGTAGTGCAATCAAAGATGTTTTATCTACTGTACAGCATATACTATTGTGTGCTGAAGTACAGTGTGTGTTGGAGTACTGTTTATGTGTGTAATCATATACAGTACAGTACTGGAATTATACAAGTATGCCTAGGCGTCTACAGCAGCCAGCAGGACCAGTGTAAAATGTTGTACAACACTTGTACAGTACAGGTATATAATTACAACCTTGGAAAAATATAGTGACGCCGTTGTAATCTTGATTGCAATCGACTACATTATTTTTTTGTATATAGAGTATATAGTTTCAGCCTGTTTCATATATTAGAAACTACAGATAAACTATAATCTGGTACTGTAGTTACAAGTTTAAGGACACTCAGCCAGTTTTTACCAATAATGAAATATAGGTTAATATTGATTTTACCTCTACCCGCACTACTGAGTTAATGTGTGAGGCACGTGACTGGAAGAAGCTTTCATCTGATAATTAGAAGCGTGTAATGCGACGAAGGTCGTGGCTGGCCCCAGTCAATACAGGTGTATCGTGTCCTTCACGATCGCCGTCTAGTTCACCGTCAATTATGCTGTCATTAACTCGTCAATAACGTTTAACTGTTATATTTCATTAATTATTTATTTTTACCTGACTAGGAATAAGATACTTTGTTCATATAGTAATTAGGGATGTTAATGGGCAAAGTTGAGGGTAGGAGGGCCTGGGGAAGGGAGAGATTGGGATGGACGAATGCAATTAAAAACTGGGACCCCAGAGATATACAAAACTTTAGAAGTTTGGTAAAAACAGCCCGAGAACGTTTAGAGTTGAGGACTGTGGTCGCCAACCCTCAGATATGTGGATGGTACTCTGATGGAGGCAGGAGTAAGAAAACTTATGTAATTGTGATGAGTCTCGCAATGTAAAAAAAAATACATTTAATTGAATACCACTTGCGGCGACATTTGGCGATGATGTACACTTGTGCATTAAAGTCTTTACTGTACTTGTAATTTGTATTTACCTATAAATTATGCAATTCTAATTAATGTATAGGAAAGTTAATCAGAGCATAATTGAATTATGAATTAAAATTGTCACATGACTTTCATTATGAGAGCTACTTGTTCACTGTGCTATATATTATGTTTTCCATGCAGTAGTTGTGTACAGTATTTCTTGTATATATGTTGAACAAAAAATCTCAATACCTAAGACTAATTCCATTGAACCTTAACACACTTAGGACGGTGACGAGTTTTGGGTACAACTGTGTCAAGGACTGCATGGGTCGGTAACAGGTCTATGAGCACTTCTATACGCTAAATCAATAATTTTTTATGCTCTGTAATTAAATAAATCGATGATTGATTATAAGAATCCCAGCCACACGCAAAGACTACTATACGTCTTTCTTCCTGCGGTGAAGGTCGGTAGGAATATTATTTTAACCTGGAAAGGAAACACAGCGCAGTATAGATATAAACGAATATAAGCAAAGGAAAGGGAATACTGATATAAAACTAGGCGTGACATGTACAGTCACCCAAAAAAGTCCTGTCGCGAACCATGAACCCCGAGATTCAGACTCTTGAATTCGAAGCATTTATGGACAGAATAATGTATCAGTGTCTACTGCTTCGGGTTCACGAGTCTGAATCGTGGTTCGCGACATGAATTTTTTGGGTGACTGTACATAATTATAAACTAAAAATCGAGTGTAAACTTCTCCAGATTGGATGTCATTCACCTGAGACCTAGCAGGTACTTGATTAGCCTTTTTTTTTAAATTTAAATGGACTAGAAAAAACGGATTTCATTACAAAACTGTACTAACATTTTGCTAGCTTCACTCCCCACTTTTTATTCTTGTCATTTTCGGCCATCGGATTTGTTGCCTCCTAATTTAAGTAGGAACTCTTCCATTTCGTCTCCAGTTTCCGTACGAAATGCGTGCCTCAAGGACATGAGTTCAGAAGGGGGAGGGCGTTAGTGTTGTTCTTGATGGTCCGGGGCGGGCGATATCTCAGACCCTTGTCGAGCTTGGTAGCTGAGTTTCAAACACAATATTGTTGACCAAGTACTTTATCAAAAACATTTTGTTTAGTCATTGTACACTCCCCCCCCTTCCCCCCAATCCGTTTCCAGGTTGTGCGAAGTGGGTCAGTGTACTGTACGTTGAACGGTCCTGAGTACTGTACAACCATATACAGTATACGTTCTGTAGATGTATATCTATTGCACAAAGTAAAATGTACTATTTTCTGTCCAGGGTTAAATTTGAGAAGTTGGTCATGTGGATGGCGATGGAGTAGCGACAAGACCTTAGCAGTAAGCTTGTTATACCCTCACACCACCCCACCTAGACACCTCTTGAGCTCATTACTGGCTACTAGCTCATGTTACAGTCACCTCAGAAACATACTACCAAAGCCCCACACGGTCCCCTCACCCCAAACACCTAAGTATGATTTTTATGATACTTTATAGCTTTTACACTACGCTGTAGTATAAACCCACTGAAATTTTTGTGCAATTTTCTCATACGTGATTGGTTAATATTAGTCCTAATTTAAGTATAAATATCATAAATTATTGGGAGACTGATTTTATTACTTTGAAATATGACTAATATCTTACTTGAGGGGTGCGGTACACTAATATGGCTGACTTAAGTATTTAAATTACGGTACTTAAGTGCGTTCTGAACGAAGCCTTCAGGATTGCATATTTATATTTTCAACCTATGTGGTACCTGACAGTGGTAGCGGCAGACAACAGTTGTACCTGTCAGAAGTGGCTCCTGAGAGAGGTGTTGGACACTTGACTGGTCCCTGGCAAGAGCTTACTGACTTATATTTACCCTGAGCGGGAAGCTCCAACCTTCTGACATTTGTATGATTAATATATAGGCTACTACACTCACTCCTGTGGAGAATTCCCAGCCAACATGCCTCAGGCTGTCGCACTCAAGGAACATGTGTAGTGTATTAGGGGACGGTTCAAGAGAGAATTTCAGAAACGTAGATGAATGTAATTTGACTGGTTTATTAATTATCTTTATGGAGTGTGTACAGTATTCATTGTTTTTTTTTCAAAAGAGATGCTCAAGAGGTAGAATGTTCGGCGATTTATCCACCAGTAGAATGTTTCAGGGATAATGTAACAGTAAATGGAGAAAATGTATAAGTCGAACATGCCTCAGTTTCATATCACCAGAAAGTTGTCGAACAAAAAGCTGAGTAAAAGTGTATGTTTGGTCTGGCCTTGAGAACTAGTTGCTTACCAGAACACCTCGTCGAGTTTTGAAAGCACCAAAGATCATGTTGAGCAATTAGTTAAAATTGTAATGTTTAGGCGGAGTTTTAAAATTTATTAGTCCTTTTAAAATGTTGTGTTAGTTTACGAGAATCATCAACACAGCAACATCTCCTGGGCCTTGTTGCTGCCTCTGTATGTCTGTCTGTCATTATGTCTGTTTCTGTTATGTCTGTCTCTGTCTTTGTCTGTATCTGTTCTTAAGAAGTAAAAGTCCCAGTATTGGTATTTACGATTCCTTCCCTGCCTGCAGTTGATGTAAAATATTGTGTACTGTATTACTATTGAACATTGGAACATTTTAACTTAAGACCTGCGTTTCTGAAGTACTGAGCGAGTCATCCACGTGTTGTTCCTATAGTAGAACCTTCCTGTTTCTCAGTTACTATCCTCGTCTTCCATCCACTTCCACCCTCCCCCTCACCTTCCGGCGTATAATGTCACTTCACCCACCGCCTCCGCCCTCTTCCCCTTCCCTCACCTTATCGCCTGTCTCCCCTCACTAAGCTTAACACCTGCAATATCTGTCTCACGCACCACTCACCCCCACCCCACACTCGCCTCATCCTTCGTGATGTAGTTATTCTCATTTGGAACAAGTCTTTAGCGATATTAGACCCGTAACGAACCGTATGTTAAGAGAACTACTTTTGGCACAGCTCGTCTTACAATTATGAAATGAGGCATGACTGTAGTTAGGTGTGTCAGCCATGCTTTTGTGGATGAACCCCCAAAATGGTTCAGCAACTCGCGCAAACGGATGAAATTTATCGGAACCTAGAACTGACAGCATCCGTACGTCAGCTGTTTACAACGGCCTTCGCAGCAAGTTATGATGTTTTTTTAAGTAAATTAGTGGATACAAGTTTACAGATAACTGAGATTTATGGAGTAATTCATGAAAAAAAAGTGCTCGTGTGTCTTGTTTTTTAGTCCCTCGTTTTTATTCTTTATTGTCATTTGCTTTTTTTTACTTCTTGTTTTGTATGATCATGATGTTGCGTTCACTTCTTCTCTTTACACTATCGGGCATAATGGCGAAGTATAGAAAGAGAAGCTTAATTTTAACAGCTGTAGCTATTAAATTCGATAAATTACTTAATCCAGTATTGTCTTCTATGTTGAAAATCAAACATTGAGTATGACTTTCCCCGCGTGTCGTAACGGCCTGTGTTCTTTGTTTAAAAACTTTTCTTCCAGCCAGTGTGTAGTGAATGACTTGTATTAACTAATCCCTTATTGTTTTGTTTCATCACGTAATCGTGATTTTTTTTAGCAACAAGTGAATGATATAGTAAATTATTATCATTTGTCATGAAATATACACAAGCGTAACCTAATCTATTTAAGTTTATTTAAATAAAATCTATATCGTATTACTTTTTCTGAATAAAATTATGACTTTTTAGTAGTAACCTTTTTTTTGACGTTTAATAACTTGGAAACAAATTGCAATTCAAGATGAAATTCTGCCTCCAGCTATAATTATCCCATAACATAAAATTGAGTTCGAGAAATCAGTATTTTCAAGATTAAATTTCTTCGCAGAGAGATATCAATCTATTTGCCAGGACCGAGGTGATGACCGTGTCCTGGCCATTGTTTCTTTAGGGTTGTGTTCTCATTTAACAAACATGACCCACAAGCGCTTGATATTGTTTACCTTGAGGTGGCCTTAGTAACGGAGGACGGAGACCATTGTTCTTGTTTCTTGATAGTCTTACTCACGGTTTGTTATATAATAGCATTTATTAATACTATGACAGAAATATTTATTATTATTAGTAGTAGTAGTAGTATCATATTTCTTACATTAATTAATTTACTCGTGGTGGAGGTGGTTGTGTCAGGCCCGAACACCACGACATAACTCTTGAGGTGGAGATGGTTGCAACACTACCTACCTATCAAGACAGATGACTCGCACATTCACATCAAGATTTTTTAGGACTTTGTAAGTGGCTTTGGTTTATAATTTATATGAAACTGGTGAAGTGTTGAAAAAGAAAAGCATTGGGTCCAAGCTTGCCTAACGAGAAAGAACGAAGGCTCATGATAGCGTGTGACGATAGAGTATATAAACCAGTTTGTAGATGATGGAGATGAACTTCCATTTAGGAGTGTACAAGTTGAGGATAGAAGGAAGTATATTTGGATTTTTTTTCTATGTTTGTCTTTCACCTTCTGACTTCACCTCTACGCGTTATTTTTCTCTTTATCATCCACCGCACGTAAGAGTGAGAGAGGAGTGTAGATAACACGTGAGTCAGTTTTATTTTTTGGGGGGAACTTATACTTTCCGGTTTTGCCTTTATGCAGTGTGGTGTATAGGAATATTGTGTTTAAATTGTTCGTAGTTCACACACATTGCAATACGAAGTTGTTGAGGCATTATTGTTTGTAATTTTGTCTCCTTTGTATTTTATGCCTGTAGTCACTGCATCCATAACTATATCATGGTGTACAGAGTGTGCCGGAAACCTCATCGGAAGTGACGATGACTTTGTCTTATATTAAAGTATGTTTAAAAAATGTTGTAAGATAATAATAGATAAATAATAAGTGTCATTATCTTATCTTAATATTTTCTTGGGTTAATTAATGACACCAAGAAAAAGTTGTTTTGGTAGCCAGCTGTACTGAATAGTGTGGTGAATGATTGTATTCTTTATAATTATGAGCTGGACTTTTACACAACCAAGATATAACTCATCCGGTTCATGGTCTCGGGATACTGTTAGCTTTGTCAACAGTGGTAGTGATGGGTTTACATTCACTCATACGAAACCCAGTGAGCGGCATATTTTTATATTTAGTTTATACACAAGCCCAGCCGCCTAAAGGGGTCGTCTAGTCCTTCACTTCGCTACTACTTTCACCGTCCACCGTGTGCCATTATACTGCTGCGTCGTTGGCCCTCTGCTTCCTCCTCCTCCTCTTTATATTCCCTTTCTTCCTTCTCTTTTACATCTTCCTGTTTTCTCTTTCACAATGTAATTTCTCTTAGACTAATTTCTCCTTGTTATTCTGCTGTTGCTATTTGTGTTTCTCTCTTCATAATACCGCCGCCACGCCGCCAACATGCTGTACACATAATCTCCAGGGATCACACACTACCTGAGAACACTGCTGGAAAACCCCAGTGTTTTTGTTCTCGGTTGGTTGGGACTAAACCTTGAAACTTGTAGGAGTAAAAGAAGTCAAGGAATGCCTGATAAATAGATGCATTTTTACTGTTTGGTGTATTTTACTCCATCCCCCTACTTCCCCTACCACTCCATCTACCCCCTCTTTCCCCACCACTCCATCCACCCCCTCTCTCCCCACCACGCCATCCACCTCCATCCTCCCACTACCCCATTTACCCCTCCACCTCCATCCACCCCTCCCCACCACCCTCCATCCACCCTCCCCCACTCCATCCACCCTTCCCCACCGCCATCCCACCCTCCACCACCACTCCATCACCCCTCCCCACCACCCATCCACCCCATCTTTCCCACCACCATCGCCATCACCACCCCTCCACCACCACGCCATCCACCCCTCCACCACCACGCCATCCACCCCTCCACCATCACTCCATCCACCCCTCCCCCACCACTCCATCCACCCCCATACTGAATTGCCACACTTAACAATACCGAAGCTAATTTTATGGAGTGGGAGGAAGGGAGAGTGGGAGTGGGAGAGTGAAACATAAACTCCATACCCTAGGGTCATATATCAGTAAATACTCTTATCAAACCTTAGATACTTTTTATAAAACCCAGATATCAGCTGCTCTGCCAGGAAGGTTAAGTTTCATTACTGGTGATGGTCGAGTCGCAAACAACTTATAACATATTATGTTTATTTATGGTTAGGGACTCATTTGATGAGTTCCTGTATATTGATATCCATTACTGTTATTATTGTTGTTATTGTTATTATTGTTATTATTATTATTATTATTATTATTATTATTATTATTACTGTTATTATCATTGTTGTTGTTTTATTATTATTGTAATATTATAGTTGTTAATATTAATATTATTATTTTTGTTTATTATTATTATGTGGTAATGTGGGTTACGATGGTGACTAAAACCTTGGTACTGCCCCCCCCCCCACAGTTTGTTTTCGTTCGTTCATTCATTCATTATAACGTAAAATGATATATCTTATTTGTATCACTTATGTTACTTGTATATTATTTGTAATTCGAAACCCATTCCCCAAATATGTAACTGTATATTTTCAGCTTTCTGGCTGCCAAGCTCTTTCAATAAACCGTTAATTATTATTATTATTATTATTAAAATGATCATCAAACTTGCCATACAACTTGGACGAATTATTTTAAGTGTGATGGGTACAGTGAGGTAGCGTATTGTGACCGACTGACTGACAGAACAGATGTACCGGGCGTAGTAGGAGGGATGTAGGTGTGTGTGGCAATAATAGACACAGGCCAACATTCTAGGTTTGTGGTGACACTTGAAGGACAAATTTTGCCCGTGGGTCCATCTTGTACTTATTGATTTGTTGTTGATTTATTGTATTTATTGTTTTATTATTGTTGTATTGCGGGAGGTGGGGGAGTGAAAACTGCAGGAGGGGGGACTACTGCGGGAGGTGGGGGGGACAGTACTGCAGGAGGGTATTACTGCAGGAGAGAGGTTAATGCAGGAGGTGGGAGGGAGGGAGGACAGTACTGCAGGAGGTGGGGGAGGGACAGTACTGCAGGTGGAGGGGGGGCAGTACTGCAGGAGGTGTGGGGGGGGGGTGTTGAAATACAATACATATCCTGAAATTTATAACTACAACTATTTTTATTACATTGTTTTCACACTAAGACTAGACATACATACATACATACATACATACATACATACATACATACATACATACATCACTTAACACAATGCAGGCATCCTTAGACCGGGGTTTAAGAGATTGCAAACTCATTAACTATTGAAAAACCTGAACTGAGAAAGATGAATCAAATGGTGTCTTCATGTTCAGTTAAACTATTTCTATCTGGTACAAGGTGTTGATGGTGAAATAATAAATAATAACTAGTATCGTAATTTGCATATGATATATATTTTTTAAATTGTCCGTAAATATATATCCCCAGGAAGGCGGATAGACGGTAGTTTGTGGGAGAATGTCGGGGAACTTCCCTTCTCAGGTCTGGGACACTCCCGGAAAATCCAGAACGTATTGGCTGTATACAGGAGGAGGACTAACCTAACCTAACCTAACCTAACCTACCTCAACCTAGTGTAATCTAACCCCTGGTATCTACGTTAACAACCACCTAACCCATCTAATCTTCCCTTACGTAACCTAACCAAACTCCCTACTGTAGTTTGGTTACCGTATATGGGGGATACATGACCGACCTCACGAATATCATGGGGGTACAATACTCCCTATGTCTTATGGTGAGGGCGAGAGAGACTGCATTATCCCTCGAGGGAGTTGGGTGAGCCGCCGCCAGCACCCTACCTGCAGTTCCGGGTGATTTCAAGGATACAGTGATGCTTGTTGCCGTCCTTGTTGGGAGGGCGGACCGTGACGAGTGTATGTATGTAACCAGTTAACTTTCTTGGGCTGTTCTTGCTGAAACCATCTTACTTTTTACCGTTGTTTGTATATCGCTGCCTGCTGAACCTATAGGAACTTGTATGATAATTTATTGAATATCTATGTCGACAACATTACTCAAGAACTATCTCGCTACACTGTCAGTTCTTGGTATGTTAGCCATGGCTACCTCCTCCACTCCCTCCCCAGCTCTTAGGTGTAGATGGTCAAGGTCACCGCTGTGGAGAAGGGCACTACTACCCGTCGTGAACGGGCCCCTCACTCTACTGCACTACAGATTATTTCATGTGGTGATTAAACAGCCTAAAGGTGGATGCACACCAACACAACAATATTGCTAACATTGTCGTCAACATGTTGGATACAAGATGTTAACATTGTTGGGAAGAAAGTTGAAATAATCACAGTTCACACCAGTCAGTTTACTTGATATGTCTGTTGGCGACAATGTTTCCAACACTAATGTTACAAACATTTTCGTGTTATTTTTGCAACATTTTTAATAACAAAGTTACCAACCATGTTGCGTTGGTGTTGGTCCACCTTATCGGCAACCTACAGTGTAACATAGCGTTGGGGTGTTTATCATTACAGTGCGTGAAATAAGGTGACTAATACTTAGGTTATCCAGTGTCAGGAATCTGCCAGTGATGTTTTTAGACAGAGTTACGGAAGACACTTTGTGAGTCCCTATTGTCGTTGTAGTGAAGGTCTTTTATTGTTGTTTTACAGTTGTCATCAATATAAGTCCATCCCAGAACATTTATTCCGTAATCACATTATATCCATCACCGTTTGTTTGTTTCATTCTTGGGAGACGTTTTCCCGGTACGAAGGTAACCGGGCTCAGGGGTCGCCAATTATATTACTGAGAAGTCTCCCTTTCTCTCCCCCTCCTTCTATCCTCCCTCTCCCTCTCTCCTCTCCCTCTTTTTATTCCTTTCATTATTCCTCCACACCTCTTACTCCCTTTCTTCCTTCCACCCTCTTCTCACACCCTTCGTCACCATCACTGGTTCCTTTCCTCGGGCTCTCATCTGCGTATCTTAAGACCTCCCCAGCAAGAGCAGGAGCAGTCTCAGCCCTAATCACGTCCCCAGGGTCGTATTCCTAGAAAGAGGGACAAGGTCAACTACCTTTACCTGACTCGCCCTCCCAACCTGGCTCTCCTCCCCCCACCTGCCTGCCTGCCTGCCTCTCACCACCACCACCACTGTAGGAAAAAATGTGCCGAGTCTCCCGCCCGCCCTCATCTTGTTGTGTTGTGTTGTGTTGCTTGTGTCTGTGAGTACATACCTCTCTCTCTCTGCATGGTAAACACTAGACCATAGCGCCTTTAAAATGATCAGTTCCGTAATTGACACACGGGTTGAGTTTTGACTTGTAAACAGTGTCAGGAGTCTAGGTCAGTATTAGAGCCTTGGTGATAAAGGGTTCATTACTGTATATAAGATTGGTACGGTACTTCCAGCCTTATTGACACAAGATACTCAATGGTTTGTGTGTGTGTGTGATAGAGAGATAGTGGAATAGTCTAGAAATTAGGTAAAGTATATTGTAGTTATGTTATATCAGAGGTTGTGGTGCTGAGTCATGGTGATTGGCTGTAATTCATGACGTCAGGGCCGGTAAATGATTGTGATTGGATGACGTCATGGTGGCCAACTCATTGTGATGTTGCAGCCAGCCAATCACCAACCTTGAGGTACTTAAGTGGATGTATGTACTTTAGAAAGGTCCTTTATAATGATTAGTACATCATTAAGTATCCAGTACAGGTAAATGTTTATTCCCAGGTAATAACTCCATTATAATAAGTTAAAGAGATATTGAAATGTATCTTGAAAGTGACATATGTAAAGTATATGTATAGGTGTATATGTAGTACAGCCACAGTAATACCCACATATTGACGACTCTATAGTGCCTTAATTAACCAAGATACAGGTAGAAATATGTGTTTTAAAGTACATAGATACAGTAC
This sequence comes from Homarus americanus, assembly GCF_018991925.1. Lineage (NCBI taxonomy): Eukaryota > Metazoa > Arthropoda > Malacostraca > Decapoda > Nephropidae > Homarus > Homarus americanus. Next base: position 424,116 of record NW_024732440.1, on the reverse strand, counting down.
ACACACATATGAGCTCCCATACAGCAACAGTGATAAGAGTTTGTGATAATAAAACACTCGAACTACTTAAACTTGGCCATGTAGGTGCACAGTACAGGTCACTACAGTATACTTCTTATGTAACGGTGTCTTAAAGTACTGTACTATTTTACGTAAATATGACTCAACTGTATCCGGTGCTAAGGGTGAAAATGAACACAACTACAGCATAACTTGAGGCACTATGGCATCATCCTGTGTTACCTTGGGGGGAGGGAGGGGGGTAACTATTTTTATTGTTATTTCTGGATAAATAATGTGTTTTGTGGTATTCGCTTCACGGAAATATTGTCCTGTTAACGAGATGTGTGTGGATTATTTTCTGTCGAGATGTTAAGGTCCGGATATAAAATACGTGACAGACAGACGGACGGACAAGCGGACGGACAAAGGGGGCGACTACCAATATATCCGCCTTAGTGTTTTGTGGTGGGTTTCCTGGTTGTACACGGTCTGTCATGTGCGGCCAGGCATACACACACACACACACACACACACACACACACAAAAGAAACTAAAGACTCGATAGGTTCTTAAAGATTCTTACGACGAATATGTTCCTCATAACCTAACCTAACCTAATCTTATCTCATGTTGTGATGATTCCTTAATGGGGCACTGAGTTGATTGAACCTGTTGCAGTCTTCGTCAGCAATGTAATTTAGATGAAACGGTATAAAACGAATATTAGGAAATAACAACAACAACAACAATAATAATAATAATAATAAATATGAATAATAAATAATAATAATATGAATAATAATAAAAAGCTATCATATTGTTTATTTTTATTATCATCATTCGTATTAAGAATGTATTAAGTATTGTTATTATTACAAGGTTATACTAGGGACGTAGAACAGGGAGCGCCCCAGCCTTCACGCACGCCACCAGTCGCTACAATCATATGCTGTACGGCTTTATCTTTCTCTCTCTCTCTGTTCTGATATACTGTACAGGTGTTATTGAAGAGTATTGTACAGTGATCGTTTGTCACCTTGGCCTGGACACGGGAGACAGTGGCTGGCATGTCTGTCTGTCTGTCTGGAAACAAAACTAATTCTAAACATCTCGTCCAGAATTTTTCCTCAATCTGCGGCCGCCGTCTCTCCCCCCTCCTCCCTCCCTCACCCTTTTATTTACGGACGCACCCTGTGTATGTTAAGAGAACTGTGTTTACCCTTTGGCCTAGGTCTACGGCCTTTTGTATTGACGAGCATAGTACTGTAGACCACCACCACCATCACCACTATCACTATTATCACCACCACTATCACCACCATCACTATTATCACCACCACTATCACCACCATCACCACTATCACTACCACCACTACTGTACCTGGTAGCATCAACACTGCAGCTGAACAGTACCAGCAGCTTCACCATTTAAAGCTTACAGTAGTAGTGCCTCGTATCGTTAACTCTTGTATTCCTCAACGCAGTTTATTCTATGTCAATTTATTTATTATTTCTAACACGAAAATATTGACGATTATGTTAAAAGTCAGTTGATTAACACATTTTGATATTGTCTACCAGTAAGTGTTGCTGTATTTCTGTATGTGCGACTTGTGGTATAACGGTCAGCATACTCGTCTCATAAGTATGTACACCAGGGTTCGATCCCATGGTAGAGTGAAACTAGGGCAAGGTTTGTTTGTGGTATTTGCCTCTTGTCTACCGCAGGGTGAATTGTCTGTTTCTCTCGGATTATTCCCTGATGTGCAGCTCGTTAGCATAGGGTGTTGGGTTGGCGGGTGTTTGGGTGTGTTGAGTTGGCGGGTGTTTGGGTGTGTTGAGTTGGCGGGTGTTTGGGTGTGTTGAGTTGGCAGGGTTGTTTGGGTGTGTTGAGTTGGCGGGTGTTTGGGTGTTGTTGGCGGGTGTTTGGAGTGTGTTGAGTTGGCGGGTGTTTGGGTGTGTTGAGTTGGTGTTTGGGTGTGTTGAGTTGGCAGGTGTTTGGGTGTGTTGAGTTGGCGGGTGTTTGGGTGTGTTGAGTTGGCGTGTTTGGCAGGCTGGGGGTGTTGGGTTGGCAGGTGTTTGGGTGTGTTGAGTTGGCAGGTGTTTGGTTGTGTTGAGTTGGCGGGTGTTTGGGTGTGTGTAGCGGTGTGGGTTGGGTGTTTGGGTGTGTTGAGTTGGTGTTTGGGTGTGTTGTGTTGGTGCTTGGGTGTGTGTGAGTTGGCGGGTGTTTGGGTGTGTTGAGTTGGTGTTTGGGTGTGTTGAGTTGGCGGGTGTTTGGGTGTGTTGAGTTGGCGGGTGTTTGGGTGTGTTGAGTTGGCGAAGGAGGAAGGAGATAATGATGAAGCATAACTGTGTTCCACCTTACCGAGTGTTGTAATAGATTCACACGCCCTGATGACCGCCACGACCTTCACTACCACCTACACGTTTCGTTATGTGTGTGTGTGTGTGTGTGTGTGTGTGTGTGTGTGTGTGTGTGTGTAGTCACGGCTCACACGTCACGACCATATTGTTCTTACCCAGAGGAAAGACCATCATGCCGTGAAGGACTCGGTGGGAATGTGGGTTTTACAGCATTTTTTTCCCTCCCATATGAGTATATAAATTCTTCATGTTCAGTATCTCCAGAAATAATAAGATCTTGACTCATAATGCTTTGGGTCGTGGTATAATTTTTCCGTATCGATTTACAATACAGGTTAAAATTATGTTGACTTTGATCATCATATATGTTCAATGTTCATGTGCGTTGTCGGGGATTATTTTTTGGTTATTGACAAACATCCCAGGAAACGGAGGAGGAAATATCGTTACCAACACTGAGACTGTCTTGTTTTGTCTTAGTTAAAAGTGAACTACCTGTATGTCTATGTTCTAATGACTGTATAGGGCTCTCGGTGATATTGATTTGCACCTGTTCGTCTCACAGTCCGTCTGTCTGTCCGTCCGTCGCTCACGCACGCACACACACACACACACACACACACACACACACACAAGGGCGAGTCACCAAGATATTCATAAGCACCGCCGGGTTGGTTCACTACAAGTGCTAGTGACAGACACAGCCTACTGTAGAGTCCCTTGTGGTCCTAACAGAAGTGTGTGTGTGTGTGTGTGTGTGTGTGTGTGTGTGTGTGTGTGTGTGTGTGTGTACAGGTAATGCAAATAACACAAAATTAGTCATATTTTTTTAAGTCTTTTATTTAAATGTTGTTTACAAAAAAATATATATAGTATTAGAACATCACACACACACACACACACACACACACACACACACACACACACACACACACTCACACACACACACACACACACACACACACACACACACACACAGGAGATTTGCTCTGTTATATTGATTACTTCTTGTTAACTTAGATTAGATTACATACCATTCCTCCCCCCGTGTGTCCGTCCCTTCGTTGCTCTACCATCATGACACTTGGCCTACGCATGAGACCTTTCTGTGGTTTAACTTTATAGTCTGATTTTCCGGTTTAGCTTTTATCTTTATATATGTTTTAGCGGTATAAGACAGCTATAAAATCCCCAGACTCGTCCTGATCATAAGTGTCGGTAATAACTTCCTCGTGTGTGTTTGTGTGCGTGCGTGTGTGTGTGTGTGTGTGTGTGTGTGTGTGTGTGTGTGTGTGTGTGTGTGTGTGTGTGTGTGCGTGTGTGTGTGTGTGTGTGTGTGTGCGTGCGTGCGTGTGTGTGTGTGCGTGCGTGTGTGTGCGCTTCAGTCAAGGTAATAATGGAGCAGTTACCTCAACTTAAAGTCAAGTACAAAAAAAAATTATACTAGAGGAAATCCGGTTGTCTCATTGTAGTTCTTAAGTCTTCCATCCACCCACCCATCCACCCATTAGTGTTCTCAGTAAACCCAATGGCATCACCACTACACAGCAGAGACCACATAATATATTTTGTTCACTAAATAAATGTTGGTCGGTAACCTCACTTAACCTGTATGAATATGTATACAAAAAAATTAGTATGTCGAACTAAAACTCTTAAGTGTGATTCTAACTAAAGGTAAGGTGTAAGGTATAAGGCAAGGTAAAGTATAAGGTAAGGTAGACACATATAATAAGCTGTATTAGGGAGTATTCTGAGTTAGGGGGGAATTAATGTGCCACTAATTTAAAGGTATTAGGTTAGGTAAGGTATTAGGTTAGGTTAGGTATTAGGTTAGGTAAGGTATTAGGTTAGGTATTAGGTTAGGTATTAGGTTAGGTAAGGTATTAGGTTAGGTTGGATTGGCTTTTTTACCGATATGTTGATTATAATCAACATATCGGTAAAAAACCACAACCGTATCAATAATTATTGATACGGTTGTGATTTCCTTGAGGTGTGTGTGTGTGTGTGTGTGTGTGTGTGAAGGGAGGTTCATTCCGCTTAAAACGAGTATGAAGTTGCCTCTCTCTCTCTGGCCAAGTTACTGGAGAGTGAATGTAAAACAGTGGGCGTACAGCGACACACTAACTTAAACCTAACCTAACCTAACCTCATCTAACCGGCTCACCTGAAAGCAAAAGTTAAAAAAATAATAATATTCCAAAGTGACGTCAAAATTACACTGAGACTCTGGCCCAAATACGCCAATTGAAGGACAACATTAGTTCTGGACCTGTGTGTGTGTGTGATCACCTGAAGATTAGACACTTTCACCTGTCATAATTAACCCAGCAGGTACCTTTAGGGTGTTTAATCATCAGGTGATATAATACGTATATATATATATATATATATATATATATATATATATATATATATATATATATATATATATATATATATATATATATATATATATATATATATATATGCAAGTAAATCACTGTAGGTGCGCGTGATCCAGGTATATGCTGATTACCACAAGGAAAAAAGAAAACACGAAGTTCATAAGCGCTTTCCTGTAATTCACATCTTCAGGGGCGAGTACAGACTAAGGAGAAATACGTAACAAGGCATATATATACAGTAGACGAGGGTGAGATCAAGTCCACAATGGTCAGGTCGCTAGGTTAGGTTTGAAAATTAGTAGGGTAGGAGATATAGATAAAGTTCTTATAATATCCGAGCAGGATAGGACTCGGAGCAACGGATTCAAGTTGGATAAGTTTAGGTTTAGGAGGGAGATAGGAAGGAACTGGTTCACAAATAGGGTGGTGGACGAGTGGAACAAGCTTAGCAACTTTGTAGTAAGTGCTGGAACTCTGGAAAGTTTCAAAAGGAGGCTAGATAGATTCATGGATGATGGAGAGTGGTAGTAACTCTCGACAGGAGCTGCCATGCACAGGCCAACCGGCCTATTGCAGACTCCTTATTTTCTTATGTTCTACCTAGTGACCTGACCATTCTTCAGTGGATCAGTTTTTATATATTTATTATTTTTTTAGTTAAGTTTCTAGAAATATTTATAATATGTTGTGTTATGGATGTTGCGAGCATAGGCGGGCGATGGTAGGTGGTTGTGGTGGTGAGCGATGGTGATGGCGGTGACGGTGGGAAGTAGGATAAAAGGAAACGAGATGTTGCTCAACTGACTGGGCTGCATGGCAGGGCTGGCTGGCTAAGTGTTCCCGGTACCTCCACGTCACACAGGTACACACCAAGCCACCAAAGATTCACCTGTATATAGACGTCTCTTTAGTCCTCAACCTAGTGTTTATATCCAACGATGATGTGTGAGTGTCACTAATGCTCTCTCCTTTAGGTATCTGTATATACCCCCTGACCCCCCCTGACCCCCTCACACAAGGCTAGGAGAACAGTAAAGGGAAGTAAAGGATAGACAGAGAGAGTACTGTGAGCTAGGACAGAGTAGTGGGGCCAGACAAGGGACCCGGTCGCTGTTGCAACACGGAGCTTCATCATTTCAAGGGCACCTCTCTCTCTCTCCCTCGATGGTGTAGATCAGGCCGTAGTGTCGCCGCAGAAGATGTAATGCTGGTTATAAGATGTGTTGGCTACGTTTCAACTTGACCTAAACAGTTGGGTAAGGTATACAGTAGACCATACACTCGTGGAAGTAAGTTGGTAAACCGTGTATTTCCAGCCTCTTGAGTCCAGGTGTTTTAAGTCTTACGTCGTTAACTTACTCCTGTTCCAGTAATGTCCTTGAGCTGCCTTAATCTATAGACCCTCAATAAAATGTATTCTTATAAAAGAGAAATTAATCTAAAGATCAGTGAAGGTATTGTTTGGTTACCTTGACCTTGTGTTGCACCGCCTCAGACAAGTACACAACCCACAGGTCACCCATGTCCACCAGTGGTTGACGACAGAACTTGACGTCACGCACCAGAGGAATGACGTCCGGAAGACAATCACGAAGTCGTGGTTTAGCGCATGTGGGGTTCCTCCGTTGTCTGGGGGTGTCCTAGCGTGTCCTGGTGTGTCCTAGCGTGTCCTGGTGTGTCCTAGCGTGTCCCGGCGAGGTCCTCCGGGGTTCAGGGAACATGAATGTATAATAGAATTGGAAATTGATCTTTTTTTGAGATGGACGTTAATAATACGTACACATGTTACTGGTAGACATGAGTGTTGTTAAACTTGGGTTGTGAAGTTGATGGCTCTCTGGCAGTCTGACTGATAATGATACATAACTTTTTAACTTATTTAATAATGTAGTCAAATTGTGTAAATATCTCCTCTAGTTTTAGGTAATTAGTGAATAGACTTTTGGTATTACGAGGGACACATATAAGAGGTTGTAGATTATCTCAGGTCGGCATCAACAGGTGTTTATCTTGTCGTCTGTAAATGAAGTTGAATACCAATTAACCTTGTCTGTGACGGCTACTTGGCCAGTGGCATCATCTGGGACATTTATCTTCACCTGCTATAGGATGGATGTTAATGATATGTACAGTTGTGACTTGAAGGAATTCCCTGTAACACTAGTGACCACCACGCCCCCTCTGCTTAGAGAATAAAGTTAATGTATATATCTAGAGACGATACGTTCATTTATAGCCAAAACAAACCTAACCTAACCAAATTTGTTGATGGTATTTAAAAGAAAATGTGGATCTCTTTCTGTGGTTTTTGTACGTGTGACTTTATTTCCGTTCACCGATTAGCCTTGCCTGGAGCAGTGAAAATGGGTGGGAGAGAGAGAGAGAGAAAGGAAGCAGTGGAGGGAGAGGGAAAGAGGGTGTTATGATGGGGAGGAGAAGACATTGCTACTTCCTTCTTTGTTGTAAAATCAGCTCGTTATTGGTGGTTAGGTTAGGCGTTTATTGATACACCACAGTAACCTACGGGACCTTCACCAGTTATCGTCAGCTCGTCTCTCGTCAACTGTGGGTCTACCATGTCTCGAATATTCTCTCCCCTCGCGAGTTACATAACGAGCGTGTGAAATGAATCATCTTTGAGTCATGAAATTCCTCTGCTCCATCGTGTAAGGTAAGATTCACTCAGTTTAGCGTCTCTTGTGATTCAGATGTTGTCTTGATCCTCCCATCTACAAAATAAAGTTATTATCAGTATATAAGTTCTTGTTACTCTTCTTCAGATTCTTCTTAAATAAGTTATCTGTGTGTGTCAGTATCCAGTAAGTCTTTCAGCTCGTCTTGAAGATATTTTGTTGTGTTTATAGCTAACGTTACACATTTATTGGTCTGAACCGTCGTGATATCTGCTATTTTTGAAGCCTTTTGCTCCTGTGTTGACTACTGCAGTTGTCTAAGTCGTTATCTGATCTATATACATCCTAACTACATAATCCTCCACACATTAGGAGCAGGAGGAGGAGTGTTAATGAGGGAGAAGGAGTGAGTGATGGAGAGAGGTAGGTTGGTACATGAGGCAGCAGTGTTGGGGTAGGTCACATTGGCTACCCTACACCACGGTCTGCCTCTACACAGTGGTCTCAGGGTAGTGTGGTCATTTTTTTGTTTTTTCCGTCTTAATTTATGTTGGTGTTTATTCCTCGATGGATGACACACGCTATTGGGGTTTAATAGTAGGTTGTGATGAATGGTTATATCGTTCTAAAGGAATTACACAACTAAACCTGTATTATGTAACACCTTTAAATGAATAATGTACACCAATATTTACCAGTGTTTTATCCAGTAGTTCTCAGCTCCATGTTACATTAATTATCATAGTTATAAAAATACTGAAAACAGTTGATTTATGTAATGTGTTATATAATCAGTAATGGCACATCGGCCGACACACTGCGCCAACAATGGTCTCCTGCTGTGTACCTCCCAAATGTGTGTTGGTAACGAATGTAAGTAACTTAAATACTGTACTTGAGTGTAATAGAAGACATTAAGAACATAAGAAAGGAGGAAACTACAGCAGGCCTATTGGCCCATACTGGGCAGTCCCGTTTACACCCAACCCCTATTGCTCATATAAGCATCCAACCTATGTCTGAAGCTATTCAGCGTATTCGAGTTAATGATGATATTTGGTAACTTGTTCCATTCATCCACTACTCTGTTTCCTTACCAGTGTTTACCTATTTCACGCCTAAATCTAAATTTGTCTAATTTAAAACCATTGTTACGAGTTCGCTCCTGGTTGGATAGTTTGAGTACCTTTGTAATGTCCCCTTTGTTTAGCCCTGCCTTCCACTTATACACCTCTATCAGGTCGCCCCTCGCTCTACATCTCTCGAGGGAGAGCAAATTAAGATTCTTTAACCTGTCTCTATACTCAAGGTTCCTAATGCCTGGGATTAGTCTTGTCATTCTCCTCTGAATTCTTTCCAATGATTCTATATCCATCCTGTAATACGGTGACCAGAACTGAACTGCGTAATCCAGGTGTGGTCTCACAAGCGCAAGATGCAGTTTTAGGATGACCTCGCTAGTCTTGTAACGAACACTCCTTTGTATGAACCCAAGTACTTTATTAGCCTTGTTACGAGCAAAAACACATTGTTTACTTGGCTTAAGGTTCCTACTTATCATTACTCTTAAATCTCTCTCACAGTCGGATTTCTCTATGGCATCGTTGTTCATCTGGTATCTGGTTTCCCTGTTTACATCTCCTATACTGAGCACTTTACATTTGTCCACGTTGAATTTCATCTGCCATTTTTCAGACCATTCGAAAAATTTGTTTAGATCTTCCTGTAGTTTTGCGGAGTCCTCGTCAGATTTAATAACATGTCCTATTATAGTGTCATCAGCAAATTTACTTATGTTGCTGTCTATGCCGATATCTATGTCGTTTATGTATATAATAAATAATAATGGTCCAAGTACTGAGCCTTGGGGAACTCCACTTGTGACGTTGCTCCAATGGGACTCAGTGCCGTTAATGCTCACTCGCTGTTTCCTGTCCTGTAACCACGCCCTAATCCATTTAAGGATGTTACCTTTGATGCCATGTGCTTCTACCTTTCTAATTAGTCTTTCGTGGGGGACTCTGTCGAAGGCTTTGCTAAAGTCGAGATATGCCACATCATAATTGTGCCCCTCGTCCACCGATTCGAAAACTGATGAAAAGAATGTTAATAGATTAGTTAGACACGAATGTCCGCTTGTGAAGCCATGCTGGGAATCATTGATCAATCGGTGCTTCTCCAGGTGATTTCGTATAGAGTTTGAAATGATTGCTTCCAGTAATTTGCCTACTATTGATGTTAGACTGATTGGGCGGTCGTTAGAGGATAGTGATCTATCCCCCTTCTTGAAAATCGGTATTACATTCGCTATCCTACAGGATTCTGGTACTACACCTGTTTTTAAGGACATGTTAAACAACTTTGCTTAGGGCATACTAAGCTCTTCCTTACATTCCTTTAATACTCTGGCAAATATCTCATCGGGACCAGGTGACTTATTAGGCTTTAGTTTGTCTATTTGCTTACTAACATCGTTATTAGTCACTACTATCTCGCTTAATTTGTTTTCTTCACTATCTCTGAATAGAGTCGGAGCCTTGGGTATCATGTTTAAATTTTCAGTAGTGAAAACTGTTGAAAAATATTTATTCAAATTATTGCTCATTTCTCCGTCGTTATCAGTGAGCTCGCCAGTATCTGACCGTATTGGTCCAATCTTTTCTCGTGTTTTAGTTTGATACATTTGGTAGAGTCCTTTGGGGTTTGTCTTCGCCTCCCTTGCTATCCTTACCTCATTATTCCTCTTTGCTTTCCTTATCTCGGTTTTAACCCTACTCGCCAATGTCTTATAATAATCCTGGAGGTAAATTTCGCCACGCTTTATCCTTCTACCTATAGCCTTCCTTTGGCCAATGATGTTCTTTAAATAATTATTTATCCATTTAGGGTCATTGATGTCTGATCTGAGTTTTTTGTATGGTATGTTCTGCCTTTGTGCATTAAGTAACTCATTATTTAAATTGTCGTGGATCTCGGCAATCTCGGATCTCGTTATCAGGTCGGAGTCATCTATCAGGTTCAAGGCCAAGCGCGACACCCCCTCTCTCAGCTGCCTCTTTAAACTGTCAAAGTTTGCCCTTCTGAAATCTGGTACTTCAGTGGAATTTTCCTTACGTCTGCCCTGAAAATCTAACTGGAATCTAATTTCTTTGTGATCGCTGTTTGCAAGTTCGTTCCCTACCTCGACATTGCTAATGAGGTTTTCTCTGTTTGACAGAACTAAATCGAGTATATTATTACCCCATGTGGGTTCGGTTATATGTTGACTTAGGAAACAGTCCTGGATCGTCTCGAGAAAATCCTGTGATTCTGAGTTTCCCCGTAAGGTCAGTCCAATCTATTTGGCCAAGATTGAAGTCGCCTACTATACAGACTTTGTTGTGTATGGAAGCCCTGCTCATTTCATCCCAGATAAGTCTCTCATTGACTCTATCAAGATTGGGAGGTCTATATATTACTCCTGTGATTAATTTTTCCCTACCGTCTCTTAATTCTATCCAAATTGTTTCTGTATTCCGCTCAGTTTTTATTTCTTTATTTATTTCACACTTCAGATTATCCCTAACATAGATTGCTACTCCGCCTCCTTTCCTGGTCTGCCTATCTGTAAGGAACAATTTGTAACCCGCAATTTGGTATTCGACCGGTAACTCACGTGAGTCTAGGTTGATCCATGTTTCAGTGAATGCTATTATATCGATTTTTTCGGTACATACCAAGGCCCTAATATCATCCGTTTTGTTTCTCATACTTCTACTGTTCGCGGAGTAGACATTGTGTTCACCTCATGATTGTGTTCGGCGTCTCACGTTCGTTGAGAGAGAGAGAGAGAGGGGGGGGGGGCGAACTTACGTAAAGACAATTAGTGCGTCAGTTTATAACACGTGCTACCAAACACTGCTTCTTTACCACATGATAACGGTGGTGTGACAGTACTCTCATGTGACCAGAGTGCTCGCGTAATGTCACTCTTGTGCGTATTGGCAAGGGTCTGACACAAATAATGGCGGCGACCTACCTCAAGGGTGGTGTCGTCTGCCAACTCACGGGACTCACCTGATGGGTGACTGTCTACTGTAGTGACCGCTTACCACCACCACCACCTTTACTACAACCACTACCAGCTATCGCCATGTGTTGCTCAGGATATTATATCTATCGGGATTTTATGAGTTCCAAGTAAAATGTAGCAGTATGTAAAATATTCAGTGAGTGTGGGGAGGGGAGGGGAGGTAGACAACACATCTACTGAACACTGTGGTGCTCTCTCTCTCACGGTAATACACCTGAGGGCCGTGGGTGAACACGGGCACCAGTAGCAGTATTAAGAACCGGGGGGTGTGGACCTGTGGCATGTGGGGCAGTGATCAGCTGTTGGCCGGGTCAGGTGCCAAGTGTCACGCCAGCAGTGCGCACGTGACACTTTTGGCTGCCAGCGGTCAGTGACGCACACAACTTCTGTTCATACACAAATGGCTCGCCTCACCCGTAGTTTCGCAACTGCCGTGCATAGTGACGCATCAAGTACTGTACCTCGATAAAACAAGTTCCCGTCACTGAACATATACACAATGGCGGTCCTGGTCCATTGTAACGTGTCAAACCAGGTGTTCGTTTACCATGTGTTACAAACTCTCCATCATCCTTGTGTACTGTACACTTGTGATGGAGACTCTACCAAAACTAGACCCTTGAGTGAGTTAATAGTGAATTTAATATTATTCAGACAAAATAATTCACAAGTTGCCCAGATTACGGGTGGCATTTTTTTTTTCTTCACTCTGGAAGGACTTGTTGACCACAGCTTTGCAACCATTGAATCAGATCTGACGATGTACACTGACGGAGCTTCAAGTAATTAAGCTGTTACTTCCTCCACCAATCTAACGTGATCCCAAGACGCTAAATGGTAAACACGCTCCCGTCATCAAGTCTAAATCACCTAAATGATACAAAAACTGTTTATAACCAATACAAAAACTATGAACAATTTTATAAAGAATGTCCCCGCACCAGAACAATAACAACAATAACGCATATAAAGGTGTACTTGATGTGATAACTATAACATGTACCCTAATTACTCGTCCCTTAAGTCTCACTCTATGTGGTGATAACTTTTCCATCTCTGGGTTTTTACATCCTTTACAGGGAGATAATGGTGAGCCTTATTATCTCTATGGCTGTATTACGACCAAAGTCTCTTATTCTCCACTAGATTAACTTGTTCTTACGCTAGTTTTATGACCGAGAGACCGAGAGCAAATATATTCACTCTGATGACCGTGTTGAGGATATTAACAACTGTGTGTGTTCGTACTTGATCATAACTGCTGCTACTTATATATCTCTTGTTTTACATTATACTGCACCACCCTGTCTGTTATTATACTTAATCTGTCAACTTTTTCACACCTTGAGTTACGCCACAGGTAAGGTAGGAGAGGAGGAGTAATTAAGGTATATAGATCCCTCACAGTGGTAGCAAGAGGAGGGGAGCCGAGTGATGCTGGACAGATGCGGGAACATATTCAGAGACAAACAGAAATATCTACACATATTTAGACACATCATCTCGATTAGCATAGGTTGTTATACGTAGATTAGATAAATATAGTGTTTACATTTCTTCATAGCATTTCACTTTGTTTCTGGAATTTGAATCACATCAAGAGTATCGCCTCAGGAACGTATATTATTAGCATGTACTGTATGTTAATATATGTGGTGGTGGTGGTGATAGTGGTGCGGTGGTGGTGGTGATAGTGGTGCGGTGGTGGTGGTGATAGTGGTGCGGTGGTGGTGGTGATGAGGTGTGGTGTGGTGGTGTGGTGGTGGTGGTGATGTGTGTGGTGGTGGTGGTGGTGGTGTGGTGGTGGTGGTGATAGTGGTGGTGGTGGTGGTGGTGATAGTGGTGGTGGTGGTGGTGGTGTAAGGTTACCGGTGCATGTGACCTACTTTCATATACACCTGTAATCTATCTGAAGGTGCATTGTATTTATCTTTCGTCCTTACTGCTTCTTATTCTTCTTCCCACACGATGGTCACTAAACAGAAGTAATGAGTTGAAGGGCGTGGTTGAAAGGCGTGGTTGAAAGGCGTGGTTGAAGGGCGTGGTTGAAGGGCGTGGTTGTAGGACGTGGTTGAAGGGCGTGGTTGAAGGGCGTGGTTGAAGGGCGTGGTTGTAGGACGTGGTTGAAGGGCGTGGTTGAAGGGCGTGGTTGAAAGGCGTGGTTGAAAGGCGTGGTTGAAGGGCGTGGTTGAAGGGCGTGGTTGAAGGGCGTGGTTGTAGGACGTGGTTGAAGGACGTGGTTGGTTAGTTTTTTCCCAGGATATATCTCCTGGTAGAACAAACATGACCAATATGGAATGATCACTGATCCTACAGCATTATCCCTTAAGACTTATTATAACCCATTTCCAAAAGACTTCGTGATCTACCTTGTGTTGAGCAGCGAGCGATCCTTCTATAGTGAGCCAGTGAAGGGTTCCCACACTCCACCCATCTCAGTAACTAAAACTTTTCCTTCAATCTCAAATAAGACTAAAACAATATTTACACTGAACGTCATTACCTCAAGCCACTGATCCACCAAACTTCTCGAGATATAGATCTTTTTGTTATCGTCATATTTAAGGAAGCACGGCATGGTATCAGGCTATTTCACTGGACACCTCTTTATTCAGTTTCTTAATTTGTATAGTTATTGACGCTGGGGAATTACTGAACTACGACACAGGAACGATGGTGGATGGGTCACATAGAGTGCGTGGGTCACAGGGACGACGTGTGTGTGTGTGTGTGTGTGTGTTAACATGTTGCTCCACAAGACACACGGCATCATACCGTATATAACAATTGACAAGATAACACTGACACCTTTGTAACACAGAGGTGAAAGACCCCCATTGTTCATTTATGTTTTTTTACATCTGCACACCTGAGCCTCTTGAACAACAGGTGTTAGGTTCACCTGTCGTTTGTAAACGTCAGGGTGTAACAGGTGTGTTGAGATGTGACTGATAGTGTGGAGAGTATGTCGGTGTTCCTGTGTCCCCTTTCTGTGTGTGTGTGTGTGTGTGTGTGTGAGTGAGTGTGTGTGTGTGTGTGTGTGTGTGTGTGTGTGTGTGTGTGTGTGTGTGTGTGTGTGTGTGTGTGTGTGTGTGTGTGTGTGTGTGTGTGTGTGTGTGTGTGTGTGTGTGTGTGTGTGTGTGTGTGTGTGTGTGTGTGTGTGTGTGTGTGTGTGTGTGTGTGTGTGTGTGTGTGTGTGTGTGTGTGTGTGTGTGTGTGTGTGTGTGTGTGTGTGTGTGTGTGTGTGTGTGTGTGTGTGTGTGTGTGTGTGTGTGTGTGTGTGTGTGTGTGTGTGTGTGTGTGTGTGTGTGTGTGTGTGTGTGTGTGTGTGTGTGTGTGTGTGTGTGTGTGTGTGTGTGTGTGTGTGTGTGTGTGTGTGTGTGTGTGTGTGTGTGTGTGTGTGTGTGTGTGTGTGTGTGTGTGTGTGTGTGTGTGTGTGTGTGTGTGTGTGTGTGTGTGTGTGTGTGTGTGTGTGTGTGTGTGTGTGTGTGTGTGTGTGTGTGTGTGTGTGTGTGTGTGTGTGTGTGTGTGTGTGTGTGTGTGTGTGTGTGTGTGTGTGTGTGTGTGTGTGTGAGTGAGTGAGATACTGTACCACTAGGTTAATTTGAAACATTTCTGTAGACTAAGGCACCAACATACTCCTTCCTTTAAGTCAAATCAACATTGTACAGACAGACACTCACATGGTAAGCGAAAGAAAGAGACGAATCCACACTTCAGAAACAGTGACAGATCCGATGATGCTTGATGAAGAAAGAACCAGGTTTAGTAACGGAGCCGGTCAGGGTTTTACAACTGTGGGGGGCAGACAGAGAGAGAATGGGACCCAACACCTGTGGGGGGGCAGACAGAGAGAGAATGGGACCCAACACCTGTGGGGGGCAGACAGAGAGAGAATGGGACCCAACACCCGGTAGATTCCTTCGTGTGATATAAGCGTTGTCAATTATTATTATTTTTTTTTTCATGTTTGATTTTTGTGTGTGTCCCCGATGCTTCTGTCTCTCACTAAGTTCTCGCAGTTATCATTTTAAACACTTTTTATTGAGGCATCAACGCGTATACCTAAAATGTGTACTTTTATTGATATCTGTAACGGTGTGCTATTCGTCCATTACATCCGGGTTGTGTACTGTAGTTGTTGTTGTTGTCAGTCGCTGAGATGAAGTAACGCTCGCTGGTGTTTGGCGTTCAACTGGCTGAGCTGTTCTGTTTAGAATACTCTTGTAAAGGGACACGTAATAATAATAATAGTGATAATGATAAACAAAATAAATATAACAACTGATAACTGACATACATCTAATACAAAAATGGATACAACTAAATAAAAAGTTACGTGTTATTATCAGACTCAAAGACAACATTCATACATACATACATACATACATACATACACGATACTCTCCACACACACACAGGAGATCGTCATAGCACTAAACATGAGTCACTTTTCTGTTCTAGTTTAGTTTAGGTAGCGTAATGTATATGTCGGGGTCTGTTTATTACGATAGTTAGGTTTAGGTAAGTTTAAATCAGCTTAGAGGTGGGTTTAGGTTAGGTTAGGGTTTAGGCTAGGTTAGCTTTGTTTAGGTAAGTTTTGGTTAGGTTAGGTTAGTTTTGGTTAGATTACGTTAGGTAAGTTTCGGTTAGGTTAGGTTAGTTAATGGATGTGGTGGTGAGAGAAGAGGTGGTGGTGATGGGTGTGTTGGTGATGGGTGTGTTGGTGATGGGTGTGTTGGTGGTGGTGATGGGTGTGGTGGTGATTGGTGTGGTGGTGATGATGGTAGTGGTGGTGATGGGTGTGTTGATGGTGATGATGGGTGTGGTGGTGATGGGTGTGGTGGTGATGGATGTGGTGGTGATGGGTGTAGTGGTGATGGTAGTGATGGTGATGGGTGTGGTGGTGATGGGTGTGGTGGTGATGGATGTGGTGGTGATGGTGTGGTGGTGATGGGTGTGGTGGTGATGGGTGTGGTGGTGATGGATGTGGTGGTGATGGGTGTGGTGTTTATGGATGTGGTGGTGTGGTGGTGATGGGTGTGTGGTGATGGGTGTGGTGGTGATGGTGATGGGTGTGGTGGTGATGGGTGTGATGGTGATGTGTCTAGTGGTGATGGTGGGTGTGGTGGTGGTGGTGGTGGTGATGGGTGTGGTGGTGATGGGTGTAGTGGTGATGGGTGTAGTGGTGGGGGCGTGTTATTTCATGTGATCCTTGACCCAGCTGTGTGTGAGTGAAAGTGAGAGACGTGTGAATGTTCCGCTACCGTTCTTAGGGTTGATTCAGTGAGGTCCGCCACCCAAGAATACGACGGGTGGTAAATGACTCAACCTAACCTACCCAGTAATGTGGGTGAATGTAGTGACAGATGTTGACATTTACTCATTATCTCTCTCTCGTGTGTAATTATTATCTCCCTCCTTTAGCTTCCTGGTTCCTCCCCATCCCTCTCTCACTCCCTTCCTCCATTACTTACCTCCAGGGATATTTTACGTACGAATCTTTAAGACTATAATTGTTGATTCACCTAATGGTTTGGGATGATGGACTGTGTGGGTGTTAGGTAATGATTGATGTGTTAATACTGTACGTGCGGGGAGTCACGCAGGCGGATGGATAACGTGTTGATGTTTGAGGTGTGTGCATACACAGCTGAGCTTCCCGAACTTCCCGTGGTGAGAGAGAGAGTGGAAAGCCCGCCGTCACACTTAACGTTACCCCTCAGCCGTTTCCTGCCCAGTTCCTCGACACTCATACCTCGTAAATCTGTCTCATGGGATTTTTTTTTTTTTTGTAAATATTGTGTTACCGAGTTTGATCATTGTTTCGAGTACTCTTCGTGTTGATTTGTAGTACAAGTGTCTCTAAACGTAAGCTCCTACAGTTACCATTATATCTGTGTACCTCCCTCTATATACAGGGTGTTTTCCTGAGACATACATAAGGATAAATGACTTCGTGAAAATTAGGGTTGGGATGTGATGAAGTCTATGGAGTATAAATAAAATATTCAGTGTTGCTCGTACATTTTTTTTTCAATCATATACAATCTGATATGGATTTTACAGTAAATATTCATAGTTCCTTATATCTGTCTCAGGAATACAACCCCGAATTATTAAACGTATTTAAACACCCTGTATATATGTTAGGCTCAAAGAACGAAAACGACCACAACGTGTTGTGGATGTTTTCAAAGGAACCAGAAGACGAAATTTTGCGTCTTGGGATTTACCCAGTAGATACAACCTAACCTAGCCTAACCCAGCCTAACCCAACCTAACCCAACCTACCCTACCCTAGCCTAGCTTAACCTACCCTCGCCTAGCTTAACCTAACCTACCCTAAGCTAATCTAACCTAATTTAACCAAACCTAATGAAACTCATCCCAAACAAACGTAACTTAAGCCAACCTTACCTAACCTGTAGCAAAATTTCGCTCTCTGGTTATTTCCCAAATAACCACAACGTTGTGGTCGCTTTTCGGTTTCTGAGCCCAACATATACATTGTACAGTAGAAACCAACTAGCGATGCAAATACTTTAGTTCATCATTAAAAAAAATACAAGGAAAGGGCTCATGCACCGCCTTCACCCACAGCCTCGTAGTATCACATCACAAGACAGAAAATATTAAATGCGAACGGCCTTCAGTACTCATTCACTTGTTTGTTATTGGTGATTAATTGCTCAAAATGACGATTCGAAGTCTGCAAAGGTGAAAATAATAAGGAACTATAATGTAATATGACCTCACGGCACTGCTGACCTAAATGATGCAATAAAAGTTACATTCAATAACAATAGTAAAGGAGTGTGCAAAATAAGCAGTGAAAATGGTTAAGAAATTAAATTAAAAATGACATATAATAAAGACGCAATGTGGCCAATCAGGTCGATTCGCCCTGTGTAGGTAAGTGTGAGGATGGGCAGGTCAGGGGTTAAAGGTTAGCATCATAGTGATTTTTGTGTAAATAGTGATAGGCTCACTCTGCCAACTTTGACCCCAGGAAGTGACCTCTAGCCCTCTACACTTTCAAGGTGCTGCACTACACCCTACAGGTACCTGAACCTCACCTACATATTGAGATAACTTATACATTCCCTTCTAGTCTACAGTTTTTTAGTGCCCCCAGTCTGCCCCTAATTTTCATTCATCGCCATCTGTATGTCCGACTTAAATTTTTTCCCATGTTCGACTTTTTTTTTCATTCGTGCGTCTTCTCAAGCCAATATTCCTTTCATATACAGTATTATGTTTCTTGTACTCCGTTAGTACAGTAAAGCTCAGAAAAACGTTTACCAATTCAGCTTCTTGCTCTACAAATACTTCAGGTACTTCCTGTAAGTCCCCAGGCGTATATTTTGCTTTCCTCCCAGTCTCCTCTTACACCCAAGGATTGCAGTGTGTGGGGGTGGATCCTCCGTGACGTCGACGGCCTCGGCTGTGTGCAGCCAATCAGCTGGCCGTACCGCACTTGCGTCATTACTAATGGCCAAGTTTCCACACACGATTGCATCTGCACTCTTATAAACATTTAATCGGAATAATTGAACCTCAAGTAGGTTCTTTTATACCTAGAAGGGACGTAAAATATGATGTAACTGGAGCAAAGTAAGCACTCGCAACGGAGGACGTGTGTATATGTTATGGGCGGGACGAAATGTAGGCGTGACAAAGGTAGTGAGAGTGAACAGTCTCCACCGGCGGCTGGCCACCAGTGCCTCAGCTGACTTGAAACGCGCCTGGTCTACGCGGTCACTATCATACAACACTGCCCACCTGTTATTAATTATCTCCGAGTCACTAACACTTTCAGACAAGTAAGTAAACACAGTGAAAGTTGCAGCCATAAAGTGTTGCGCCGTGATGTCTACGACCAGTATTGCCGTGTTTCGTTTAGAAAGTTCGAAGCCAAGAACACTTCAAGGATGAGTTGAAAGCAATTATTGAATTTTTTGTATAGCAACAGTTTACATAGTCAGAAGAATTTTACAGGCTTGAATTGTAAAAAGAAGATGCTGTTATTATTTTAATGAAGGCTATAGTTTTCTTCGAAAAGGCAGAAGACTTCCAGATACTGGACTAACTGGGAATAACATGGGACTGTTCTTTGGCTCACTCATGCCAGATGTATAGGCTACCGTACGTAATCACAGGAACGTCAGTACCTGACTAATTACCGTTAACTTGGTGGTCATGCTTAGTGTCATTCTACTGATTAGCTCGCTGGTGTAGCGGCACACACACACACACACACACGTACTCCTAATTAACATTGGTTCCTTCCACTCAGGGATGCTAAAGAATGCAACGTCGTGGAGTAGTTGTAATAATCATATTTATAACTGTTTTGATCTACTACTACTACTACTACTACTACTACTACTACTACTACTACTACTACTACTACTACTATTATTGTTGTTGCTGTTGTTACAACTACTACTACTACTAATGGTCATTTTTAAGTGTATTAGCTAATGGGTGAGTGTTTCGCCTTACTACAGACAAGGGGAAACATTACATTTACTTTCTTTGTGTATGATAGAAAGATCAGCATCTCAACAAAAAAAGAGTTTTTAAGTAATAGCCGCTAACAGGCCCATCATTGACAACGAGAATAAAGTAATAGTGTGAGTGAACGAGAGGAAGTAAACTCCAGGGGAAATGCACAGCAGATTAGAGCAAGTTGGAGCTGTAGGTGGTGCCCTCGATCAGGTGAAAGTCTCCTTCACCAGCTGATGCGACTCTGACATCACCAGTCATAATAAAAACTAACGCATACATAATATGCTGTAATTTGTATTGTATTTGGTCTATAATTTGTTATATCTTTTTTCTTTTCGTCACAAACAAGCAAATGTTTGTGTGCGCGCACGAGTTTGAATGTCAGTACTGTATACTATTGTCAAATTTTAAAGTACTGTGTACTGTACTTTAGTCTCCAGAATATTACTTTAAAAGGTTGCAACCACGGCCACTTAATAGACAGTTAAGAATAATGTGTTGCAGATAATACGCTGTTAAGGGGGATGGTTTAAGTAACAGCTGTAGAGAGAGAGTAATTATTGTATTATTATTATTATTTTTGCAGATCGTGAGGAAGATGCCGTGCCCATTCATGTCCCGCTTGTCGGCACAGTATGTGCGTCACTACAGTTCAGCGCTGGTCCGCCAATATGGAGAGATGTGTCCCGTGATCAACACTATTGCCCGATCCAGAGCCTTCAACTCTCTCTCCTCTACAACCAAGGACCCCGGTCAGTACCTCACACTTGTTATATTCAGCACACGCTAGAACCTTCAACCCACTCCCCTCAACCACTGGTGATTGACGCTAGTGGTAGCGAACTCCACAACCTTCAGCTCTCTCCAACACTGTCAAGGTTCCCGTCCATTACCACACATATTTGTCTCAACCTTACTCCAACACTAAACAGTAAAGATTATTGGTTCCTGCCTCCCCATATCCTGTGACTCAGTAAACTAAACCCCACATTGGGATGATATTTAGGTTACTGGAGCGCTCCCTGCTCCTTGTTCTTGAGTGTTGCCACATAACTTATAACACATGCACACAATATTTTATATCTGTTGAGGAAAACTTCGTGTTCAATGTTTTTTAACATTGGATATGGAGATTTTATCTTCAAAGTCTCTCTCTTTATACAGTACAGAGAAAGCATTTTATAATTGTAAAGATAGATTTTGGAAATACTGTACAGTAACCCTATGCAGTGATAGTATTACAAAGGTGGGACCTTTACACATGAAATATATAAAGTTTATTCAGAAATACAATGACAGTTTAGGTGTACTGAAAATTGCAGGTATAGTGCTGGACAGTTATTTCAGGTGGTGACACTCATGAAGGTGGTCTTATCCAACAGTATCTTCTCGTCTCACTCACCACAACTTCTCGTGGTCTTAAACACATATTTATACCCAAACATGTTATTTATGATGGCATGTAAACCACAGAACTAATACCAATTTAACCAGCACTGCACTGAATAATTTTTGCAGCTGGTATTTACAGATCACATAATAAAAGTGTTTCCATGTTAGTGAATTCTATACTGTATTCTGGCAATTGCTGTGATACTGCCCGTCTGAGGCATGTTATTCAGTTCTTGTGAAAATGAGTGGGTGAGGAATAAATGACACATTCACAAGGCTGTAGAGACCTTCCTGTGTGTCAGTTATTTCTTATCCACCCCATATATTACCATACACTGTATTCCTGCTGTGTGATGTGTAAGCTGGAGAGCATCACACAGCTGCCTCACATCTCTCAGTGTTATCAGTTGTTTATCTGTAATAAATGCTTGACCAATATTTGTTTATGATATCACGGCCCTTGTTAGACTGCAGAAGTAAAAGTTATAGGAATACTCTCTAGGTAACATTTTAGTACAGTACACAGTTATACGTTATCAACGACTGATTTGATAGTGTTGCGCCTTATAAGTCATGAAGAAAGTCAGGTAAATATTGTGACATCTGTACTGTAGATAATTTAACCCTCCCTCCCCCTAGCAATAACACAGCTCCACTGGAGGATTAACCCTCTGCTGGGGTCCAAGATCCAGTGATTTAATTATTAGCTCCGGCTGAGTGCTACAGGTACAATCTGTTTACATTTTATTCTTTAATCTTATGTATCAAAAATTCACTAAAATGTAAGACATGCACACATACACTATTGTACAGTGTATATTAAAGAAAATTGTTATAGTGAAGTTGTTTTATCTGATCGTACATGAAAATTTTGTCTGCAAGGAGTCTGCATGTGTGTTTAGTCATCAAAGTCACTCCTGCTTTATGTTAATATTTCACATTTGCATTTGTTACCTATGATTATTTGATGACATGGTATCCTTGTTGTCATCAGGCAGATTTGAAGCAAGTTTTATGCCTGGACGCCCTTACTATCATCAACCCACTTTTATGTTGTGGGAACTGGGCATATGTGAAGGCCTTCCAAGCACTTTCTTCATTAATGAAAGAGGGTCACTTCTCCTTTAGGTAATCAGAGTTTTTATATATTGTACTGTATGTAGTTTTAGCAACTTTTGATCATAACGAGAGTTTTCTTTTTATTTATTCTTCAGTGGAAGGCGAGAAGAAATGTCCTTTCCTGAATGGCAAGAACTTGGTAAAGCATGCAAGCCGAGAAGTACAAGAGGATGTAATTGATCTCTCTGCCAGGGAGCAAGGTAAGACTAACACCCCTACTGTATCTTGTTAGAAATTTTATGATACAGTACTGTACTGAATTGAAGTATTTTCAGAAGTTAAAAGTTAATGATGATTGGTTACTGTTGGTGATAAGACAGTGAAGTCTTTTGGCTAATAGAAACATTTGAATTTATAAATTGATATTCATCATACATACTATAATATTTACATGACTTGGCCTTTTACAGGCCCTGCTGGACTAGAAGTCAAACCAAAGGAAAAGGCAAAATGCCCCTTTTTAGCTTCTCAGGTAACCCCTGAAATCAAAGATAAAGGTATGCTTCATATTAGATGTAGAGAGTTCAGTAACTTAACAAAGTTGATAATACCTCTAATATTTAACAACTGTCTGCTTGTAAGTTAAAGATGAATTTATGACAACTGATTATCTAACCTGAAGCATGTATAATACTGACTCTTATTACTTCGTGGTTACTCACACTTTCACACAATTTATGCTTATATTTGATAATTTGTTCAATTTTTGTGTAGCATAGAAAGCATTAGCAATGCTTAAGTTATATATTTACTACCTGTAGTACAGTACAGGTCGACCCCGATTTACAAAATTGCATTTGAAAAAATCAGAAGTTACAAAATTTAATTTTTTTTTAATTTACTGTACTTCAGAAAATATGAAATAGTGATTTTTTTCTCTTGCACAATTGGAAGAAGCCAATGTACTGACACTGGCAACTCAGGGCTTCCCTTACTGAACCTGGTCATTTTATAAAGTCAGTTAACCCTTTAGATGAAAGCCTCACACTTAAATATTTTATTCTGACTAATGCCAGACAATTTTATTCAGCTGAGAGAAACCTGTGCCCTCTAAAGGGTTAAACTATAAAAATCGTACAGTATTAAACTGTATTAAAAGTGTTTACCTAGCTAAAAAATAAAATACAATGTATTTAGTTATCATGGCTCACAGGGCTGCTACATGAAGCTTGGCAAAATACTGACTCAAGATATTTTGACTGGGAATGCTGTTGTGTTTAATATCCCAGAGTTGGTCTGATGTCAGTGGAAAGAATATAATGTTGAATTGGATCTCATGTCAGTGGAAAACTACAATGTTAAATTGATAAACTTAATATTACTTCTTCAAAAAAGCAACATAAAATATCAAATCCAGTGAAAGCAAAGTACTGTATCTCAAAATGCACATACTTTACCTGTAATACAACAGACATACTGTTGGTACATCTCTACAAAATTGAAATTCTGTGTCTTGACTGAGCCCTCCAGTCTTGCACTGCATCACAATCAGTGGTGCAATTTCTCAATACAGTAACTTGTGTGTCCTTCGCTGCATGTATTTCACTTAGCGTTATGTGTATTGGCTTATAATCATGGTGTAGTCTACAGTACACCAAATTTTAGATATATTTTTATTTTTTATGTAATTATTTATTTTAATTTTTCATTTTAAGACTTTTTCCCCCATAGGAGTGCATTTCAGCTTTTATTGTGGGAGTCTATTGGAAAATGACGTCTGGTTTACAAAATTTTTTTATTTATAAAAGGTTTTTCAGGAATGAAACCCTTTTGTAAATTGGGGAATACATGTACTTGTACTGTACATATATACTATTGATCCTTACTTGTTTGGCATCTTATTTTGTGCTGTCTTTTGTTGTTAGTATTTAATGTTTGAACTTTTGTTACATGATCTCATAATACAAGTTAACCAAAATATTTGGTATGACTTAGTATTTTTTGTATTACCGGTACAGTATTTGATAATGATTGCCATGAGTTAGTGGGGGAAAAGATAACTGTTTGTGGTCAGGTGGGCATGTCATATTAACCTTTTTTTTGCATACTATAGATGACATGAAATGGGTGATGAATTCATAACATTTACCAAGGTGACTCTGGTGAAGAGAAAGCTGTGATTTTTTTGCTGCAGTTGGTGGAATTACACTTGAAAAATAAACTTTGTTCAAAAGAATGTGCCACCAACATTTTGGACTACAGTGGGAATTTTAATCCACAAACTATGTTGTCCCTGAGTCTTAGAAAGAATAGAAGTTGAGATAACAAAATATCTATGGACAGCACATAGTAATTGAATTCAAGAATGCAACACCAGGTCAACTAGGTATAGAAGAGGCACCCTGGCCTATAACAACACCTGAATTCAGTTATGTTCTAAACTCATGATTATCTGACACAAAGACAATTAATTAATCATCTAAAGTGAATTAGTTATTAACAGGAAGAAAATGCAAATAGGAATAGAGGTTCATAACACAGAAAACAAAGCAGTGAATTAAACTCAGAGAATTTAAAGTTAGCAACAACACACTCCACAAGGTCTCCCCAGCTGCAGTATATCCCCACCCTGCATGTCACTAAAGTCTTCTAATGACAGTCGCTTATAAAATGAATCTCATACACAGAATATGTATGGACTATGTTGCAATTAAAAAATGATGTGCTACAATGGTTCTGGGTGTAATAGTCAACAAAGCAAATTGTTGGAATGTACCAGTAGTTGCTAAGGTAGGAAGTTTTGCATGAATCGTGCAAACAATTATAATGGTGAATATTTTACAGCTCTATATATAATTCCACTCTAAGTTGTTGGTACTTCCATAGCTTTGAGGCCAATATTGATGATGCTTTTGAAAACCTTAAGTAAAATTTCAAGTCGGAAAAAGAGGCTATTGATGTTGACGTTTGTTCTTTTGGTTTTTTAAATTAAAGTACTGTTCTTTCTTTGTGTAACATGTCCTTTTTTTATTTATCTTTACAGAGTTGAATTTATTCCCATACAATGAATTTTTCCAAGAGCAAATCGCTCAGAAGAAAGCGGACCATTCCTACCGTGTGTTTAAGAAAGTCGCTCGTATAGCTGACCAGTTCCCCAAAGCCAAGGAGTATTCCTGGGGAGAGAAAGATATTACTGTATGGTGTTCCAATGATTATTTAGGTGAGAAGACTAACTATTTTTAACACTGTAAAAAAAAGATTTTTGGTATTACAGATATAAAATGCATGTCAGGATCGGGTTGAAAGTCTAAATTAAACAAGCCTTTGACAAGAACTTTCCATCATGATATACAATATTTTAATGATTGTAATTTACTCTGAGTGAGAAGTAATGTGGTTACTTATTTATTACCATATCATTAATAGGGATGTCTCGTCACGAGGATGTACGTGCTGCAGTGCGGGCATCCTTAGATAAACATGGTGCAGGAGCTGGAGGAACAAGGAATATTTCTGGTAACACTATTCTGCATGAAAGTCTAGAAGCCAAGTTAGCATCAATTCATCAGAAGGACGCAGCTTTACTCTTCACTTCCTGCTATGTTGCTAATGATTCCACGCTGTATACTTTAGCCAAAGCTTTACCAGGTATAGTACTGGATTATTGTATATATTTATTTGCTAGCTTTAAAAAGAGTAGAGATGTAAGATTCTTCTGGATAAGGAATATTGTAGGTGTACAGAGAGGGTACGGTTAGGTAGATTTATAAACAGTAATTTAAGTTGTAAGGGTAAAGAAGAAACTTTGTCGACAAAATAAGATGTTTAACAGTTCAATATAGTAAAGAATGATGAAGTTGGCAGTGATACAGTACAGTATATGGTTACAGAGGAGTGTGAGATTAAAAACACTTTCATGAATTCAGAAGAAAGTTTTTATCTACAAACATTTTATTGGTTCACTGTGCCATCAGCTTTCTTTCATTATATGATATAGTATCTGCAAAGTCTAATATAAATATTTAAGTGTTGAGGCTGTCTCTTTGCAAAATTTTTGGCTACTGATACTGTTTATATTTGTGCAGACCAAAAACTTCTCTTGTAATTCTATGATGAAACATGAAATAATTTTTGCATGCTATAGCCTTAGTAGTTTACAATACAGTAATCACCTACAGATCAGTTTGCTTTGGTTATTTCTAAAACAAATTATTTTCTCAATACAATCGAATCTAGTTTGGTAAATGAGTAATTACTAATTAAGCACAAAATTTCAGGAAAAAATATTCTACTATAACTGTGTAGTATAACTGCCAAAATTTAATTTAATTTTCCAACTTATCTTTAGAAATGTCAGATTAATGGTTTGTGAATATTTTCAGGTTGCCACATCTTCTCTGATGAAGGAAACCATGCTTCAATGATTCAAGGGATTCGCAACTCTGGGGTTCCCAAGCACATCTTCCGGCACAATGATCCAAAGTCCCTTGAAGAGCTGCTAAAATCAATTGATGTTGGTATTCCAAAGATTGTGGCCTTTGAAACTGTTCATTCCATGACAGGAGCTGTATGCCCCCTAAATGAATTGTGTGATGTAAGTGCTGCAATACTTTTTCTTTATCCACAATTAAATTGGTCATTTCTTTTACATCCTGGTTCATGTTGGTTTCTGTAATAATAGTACTCTAATAATTTAAAAAAAAATGCTTATCATATTAAACTAGTCTCTTTTACCCATTGATCATAATATGAACATTGAATACTGCATACTGTTATTACTTTTGACATCTTGTATTTCATTCTAAGCTTGATATTATCAGTCATCATATATTTTTTGAAGATTATGTGTGTACAGTATTTCATATAAAATTCTTTAACTATATGTAACTTACCACTGAAATTCCCTCTTACTGCACCAATTAAACCTTATAAAAACTTTAAATTCAACTTGTACAAATACAATGCCAATAGAAAGCATGGTATGATCCAGGTATCCCTCATTATCTTTATTTAAATACTGTACAATACTGTACTCAATTTTTACACGTCACCTTGCCATTGGATGGTAACATTTGCTTATCTGAATGTTGGTCCAAATACAGCCAGGCACTGCCTCAACTGTTAATTATTTTAGTGTAGAAAATATTGTCATACAGTACTGTACTGTACTTTGTTTATACAGTACTTGTTAGTGGGGTAGCTGAAGGCTACCAGTTTCTGTAGAAAGTTTTACAGAAAACTTAATATTTCATTGACTGATCATTCGCTGCAGGAACAGTATAGTATTATGTATCCAATAAATGTTCTCATAAATTTTGTGTAGTAAGACAAAATGGTGAAAATTGTTTCTTTATTATCCAGGTTGCACATAAGTATGGAGCAATTACCTACGTAGATGAGGTGCATGCAGTTGGTTTGTACGGTGAGAGTGGGGCTGGAATAGCAGACAGAGATGGTTTACACCACAAGATTGACATTGTTTCAGGAACTTTAGGTAAGAATAATTCATTTATCAAAGGTCTTTCATATATATCATACCTAAGAGAATACTTCTCTGGTGGGTCAATACTGTACGTATCTTTCCAAGAGTTAAATACATTTTTATGTTAAGAAGATGGTCTGTCTTCTATCGGTTACTAATGAAGAAGAAAGCTAAAGTAATATTACTCGTAAGAAAATAGTTCAAATATTCCTTCTTGATAAAATACAGTAATGTCAAAAAGTATATCTTAGATTACTTATAAATTTATGACTTACTTATTTATATTAACTTCAGGTAAAGCTTTTGGCAATATTGGAGGTTACATTGCTGGGAATGGATCTCTGGTGGACATGATAAGAAGCTATGCTGCTGGTTTTATCTTTACAACCTCACTGCCGCCAACTGTTGTATCAGGGGCATTAGCTGCTGTCAGTATTCTTAGTGGGGCCGAGGGACGAGCCATGCGTGCAAAACACCAGAAGGCTGTTCGTTACCTGCGGAGTTCACTCATGGAAAAAGGATTACCAGTGGAACATTGTCCATCCCATATCATACCAGTCCATGTAAGTACTTATTAATTACTGTTCTCACATTATAGTATTGCAGGTATAGGTCCTCAAATCTGGGACTCTTGAGACCAAGACTGAAGTAGTTTCCTGGGTCTTAGGTCAACCGTCTGTTACAGTAGGGCTACCAATAGATTGTGTCAAGTTTGGCTTCCACACACTCACCTGAATGTTTGTTTTAACTAACAAAATTAAGAAAACATCATTGCATGCATACTTTGAATGAAAGAAATACATTATATACAGTATAGCCTTTTTACCCAATATTTTGCATAAATGTGGTCTAATGTTACAGAAAGACGTGACATGATTCATACAATTGATTACCTTAAATTCATTTTATTCACATTCCTCAAGATTAGTTTACCTGACCTGAAAACTTGTTCCCACAGGTTGGAGATCCTTTACAGTGTACCAAAATATCGGATGAACTGATCCGTAACTACGGTCATTACGTACAGGCCATCAACTACCCAACAGTACCCAGAGGACATGAAAAGCTTCGTATAGCTCCCACCCCTCAGCATACCCCTGCCATGATGGATCGTTTTGTTGATGACCTAATAACCGTCTGGAAAGATCTTGAGTTACCATTGTGGGATAGGAGCTGCTCTGAGGTAAGCACTCTAGATGCATATTTACTTTTTATATTTGCTTTATTCTGTTCTCCAGACAAACAACAGTTTTTAGTTGCTTTACAAGCCAGCATATTGAAAGTTGTGATCCAATCTTACATTCTAATACCTATCAGCCATTTTTGTTTTTAAAGAATATCCATAAGTCTTATACTAGTATTAAGATGTAGACAGACATTATTACATTAGAGATTGTTTAAATAGTGTTGAGATAGACATTATTTTAGAAAATGTTTGAATAATTCTATCTTTGGGAGACTGAAAATGAACCAGATATTTTAAAATAAAGTTGAGTAAATAATAAATTTCTATTTAGTTATTGGTTGAGTCCCTCCTAACCACCGACAATGAAAGCCCCATCATTTTTCCCTTGTTCTCCAGCTTATTTGTTCACTCAGTATCTCAAAAGTGGGTGGGTAAGTTACAGTATCTCAACTGAAAAGCTGGAACCAAGAGGCTTCCATAAAATAGACAATTGCATAAAGTGGATTCTATAGTGAACATGTGTCCAAGGAAAGCATATAATAAACCAGAGTACTGTACTTGTTTTATTTGGGTTATATAATTAGTTTCTCCAAATGCTTTACTGTACCTGGACACTAACTTACTTCATTATTCTCTCACACTCACCATGTTATTAAGTCTACAAATAAGCTTTCATTGTGTCGTCATTCTCTTACAATCACCATATAACTTACTCCTCAAAAACTCATGTGAGGATAAGTAGACTCATCACGCACACCACCGCACACACAGTCACTCAGCCAGTTACCTGATTGTCCAATTTCACCTCATTTACCCTCATGTAGTTTGTAACTAGAGGAAGATTATTCCATATTCTTAAATTTCCTGTGCTAATTATGTACACTTAAGTTTTAGAGTTTTAGGAAAAAGTGTGGAATTTGGAAGTGAAGAAATGTGTGGAAATGTGGATATTACTGGCAGTGTTCAAGGGAGGGTTAGCTCAGGCACTGGTTGGCTGGCTGGTAGCTTTGTGTCTTTATGTTCTGACTTTTTCCTCCAGTGGCTTTAAGGGACCGATTTTTTAACATTTGAAGGCAGCTCTCAATAAATTTGCAGTTGTTTAGAATTTTCAGTTCCTCAAAGACTGTCCTTAGTCCAATTTAAAAAAAAATCCACCGTTAATATATACCCGGTATACACTTAGTACTGTATGTTTCCTTTTACTTTTTGATTCACAGGTATTGTACCACTTGTGTACCAAAATATAATTTACTTTTGTAAATCATAATGATGAGAAATAATACCATTTACATTAGCTACTTTATTTTTAAATATATATTTTTTTTTATATGTTTCAGGAATGTACTTTCTGCAAGAAGCCCCTACTCTTTAACGCACTGGAAGCAAGGGAGCGATGTAATACAGAGTGTGACAAGCCATATTGTCCCCAGTTTGTTGAATGCTTTTAACAGTAACAGAAACAAGTTAGTACTGAATTATGTCAAAGGTTTTGACTGAAATTATGATAAAGGATGATGCTGGAGTTCCTTTTGATGGTCACCATCAAATTTTAGTTCTTCATTGTTTATTTTTTCTTTCATCACTGAAGAAATTTAATCGTTTTTCCTATCAATTATATTTCTATGTTATTTAAATACAGTATAATTATATCTGCCATTTATAAAACATCATAAATTTTTTTTCCTGTTTTAGATTATTTAGGTGCGGGTATTATAATTATGCAAAGTGAGTTTTCAAAAAGTATTTGTACCCACACTTTTTCTAGTTTAATTTATTGAGTTTGACAATGTTTGGTATTATAAAATATATATTTTTTATTTATTTATTTATTTTTTTATTGTGTACTGAATTACAGTATTTGCAGTTTTGCTGATGTGTGCACTTGCACTATTGGTTGATGGTGATCATTTATAAGGTTTAGTGTGGAATAGTTCTGTAGAAGCTTAAACTTGTGATGCAATATATAAATGCCGACACTGCATAATGTACACATGTATTATTCAGTGCACTTGTAAAGAGGCAGCAAACTTGCTTCTTTTGGGAGAAAAAATTATGCTAATCATATGGTGATTGTCACAGTTTTGAAAACACATGATTGTAACCTGGATGGTTCTTAACTGATTTTCTCAATTTGTGTTACAACACCAAAATATAATGTCTTTCTTTTTTCTTTTTTTAATCGTGTACTTGTTGTGTGTAGAGGAGCTGTTTCTCAAGATCTTCAAAAGGCTCATTGTAGGTGTTGACTTACAGTAATTAACAACATCAGAAGTTTACAGATAGATAACTGTGTTGGAAAATAATGAACTAATTTCCTCCTGCTATATATGAGTTTCTTATCTGTTTGAAAGCTCATGAACAAATGTACTAGTCCTTAACATGTTTATTCAACCTGGTTTTATTCTTGTTTGTAATAGGTAGACACTGGTTCTGTGATATTTTAAATTATCAGATAATGTTCCTGTTGATATGTGGAGGTAACAAGTGATGCGTACCATCAGATGAAATTTTTAATTCATTGTTAGGTTTCTATAAAAGTGTTGTGTATAATCTTAAATTTGTATTATAAATGTGCTGGAAATTTTTTCAAAGTAAAAGATCATTTATATGTGTGGGTCTCCTGTTGATTAGCATAATTTTGAAATAGGTCTCACATGCAGCTGTAGTAGATACAAAATTATGTAGCAAATTAACCTTGCACAAGGATGCTGTATATAACCACTAGATGTAAAACTATTGTCCTCTCACTGTCAAACTTTGCACTTTTTGGAAGTTATGGCTGTAATTCACTAAAACCTGACCCTCACACAGGCTGTATATTTTAAACACAGACAGTTCAATAATATGCAAATGTAACTGTTTTTTTTTCTCTTTTCTGAACTTGATATAAACTCTGTGTCAATCAATATTTTACAATTCAATTATTATATTTCAGTTCATTATTAGTTCTTTTAAGTAGGTTCACCATTATGATTTATGTTTATGATTATTATTATTAATTTTTTTATTTCCTTGAATTTAATTGTCTAATTAGAGAGTACAGGTAATTGGTGATAGAGGAAACAAACCGCAAACACATCATGAGGTACTCTGGTTTGATCCAGGGCAACAGAGATGAGAAATATGCTATTCTCTCTGTTGTTCACATAGCTGTCTTGCCTTTCCTTTATCCAGTATTTCTCGAATCTTCCTCGTTGAAATCCTACTACCCATTAAACTACCGTACTCGTTTTTTTCTCTCTCTCTCTCTCCAATTATGCCGTGATTTTGATCAGGTCATGTGAGGCAATGGCATTAGATGACACTATAGGGCTTTCCCAACCTGACTACTCATTCATATACATTTTACACTGTATGTGTGCACAACCTTTCAAAATGAGTCAAGTCTTGAATTAGTTCTTCAACAAAGCTAAACAGTACAAGTGATGTATTTGACAGCCCATTATCTTAAAAATTCCTATTTTTACTCTGAGCATTTTGTAGAATTACATGTCATATATGGTACATGATCTTCCACTGGCAATTCTGGAGACCAACAACTGTGTTCTTGCATTTCTATGCATTTCATGTCCCATTGTTATGTTTTATTGTATTCAAAGATATATATATATAATGAATGAATAATATATTTTAAAAATAATGTAACTTTTAGCAGCATTTACAATAAAGTAAATTACTGGTGAACACTGACAGTATGACACCATGAACAATTGTAGCACTAATAGATGTCTTACAGAGCATGAAAGAAGACTTTTATTAACCTTGTGTGTGAACTGAGTAGAATTAGATGCTGTCTGATACTGGGTGGCTGGAACGAAGAGCAAACAGGTTTTCCCCTTGTGTTATTCATTCTATGTAACTGCTATAATATATACGATTTGCTGTTCTACTTCAAGATGATCATCCTGGTATCCTTGTTAGTGCATACAACTCTAACACACAGTATGTAAATTTGAAAAATGCATGATGTAAGTAAGATATATAGTGATTTAATAAACTCGGTTTTCATATTTTCTTTAGCGTATGTTAAGGATGTTGTGTTATAAGGTGTATATCAATTATTTCATATGGCTGGTTTGAATTTCAATTACAAACAACAGTTATTTTAGTCTGGAGCATAAGAGTGCAGCGAGAGAGGGTAAGTGATTAAATAAAATCACCGGCCTTGTGGTGTGGTGTGCCCAAGCTAGAAAACCAATGACAATAATGAGTGACATTATAGTACTAATTGTGATCTACAACTTGAGCCTTTTCTGATAAACCTTCAATAAAGACATCGGGGAGAAAGGGGAAGAGGAGTGTGACACATGAGTGTGGCGGTTCTGGTTCATCTCCAACACTCATGACTACTTATCCTGCATCACCTATGGCTAGTAATCCTGCTACCACTTTCATTAGGAGGCTTAACACCCTGCTTGCCTCTCTATGACCCTTGCTGGCTCTTTGACCCCTATACAACCTGTTATGACTCTTGCTCATCCTGGATTCAAGATTAGGTCGCCTCGTAAGAGAACGATGTGTCATTCGCCTGGTAAGAGTACAACCAGTGTAATTAGTGATAAATTTAGTAATATGTGGCTACAGGATCACCCGGAAAAGATTAAACAAATAATGAGTGATCTTCATCGCTTATGTCTCAAAATAATAGTGAAAGTGATATACTGTACAGTACTATAGATGACCTTCAGGAATCAAAAGGGCATTAAAAAGACATCGATAAGTCAATTAGATCAGATTTTATAAATACTGTACTGTAACCCTCAACATTTTGGATGTGGGATTACTGAAAAAAAAGGTTATCTTTATCACATTAATTACATAATTTTTATTATACACATTTTTTTTTACGACAATGAAAAAAAAATCATTTATGAGTTTATTAGATGCTGAGGTAATGTCAGTGGACCTGAGTATGTTAAGATATGGGATGGTATCTGGGATAAGCTTTCAACGAATACAAATGCAGAAACAGGGAGCTGTGGAAGGGCAAAAAATGTTGAAGAGAGAACAAGTCAGGGTGTGTTTAGATGGTATTTGTATTATGTATGAAGGGATCAAAGGAAAAATTTGGTAAATATTGTACAGTAATTTGGAGGTGCATGAATAATAACAGAACAGCATCAAATGATTAGGGCAGTAAGAATGAATAAACTTAAAAGTAAATCATGTGAATGCATGTATAGGTATTTGTTTCTTGGCTCAAGACACCTTGCCTTGTGGCTGACAAAGGCATGAAAGTGAAAAAGTGATGAAATCAGGCTTATACAAAGTTAATGTCATACCCTTGGTGAACTACTCTATTAGAGTAGTGATCTCACTGTTCCTGTATGGTTGGATTTTTTCACACCCTAATGTTGATGTGGAAATGCTTAAGGAATATACAGACACAAGCAGATAAACAGACAGAGAATGTGTTTTATTATTATGTATGTATACAATATAATACCTGTATATGTAATCTAAAGACAATGCTAAGCAGTTCGGCATGTTAACAGTTATACTTTTTTGTCAGGTATAACTTGATGAATTATACCAAAAGTTTAATCGCGACTATATCTAGTCAGAGATGGTTCGAAATAGTGGCCTTACTATTCTAGTTGTGGAATACCCAGTAATGAAAGATCATCAGAGAAAGTAAGTAATTATGCGAATTAATGGTGTAATTGCACTTCACAGGACTGCCACTGTGTATGAGGTACACAGTTACCTGCGTCGAATGGCTCAACTTTTTCGCGATGTATTCACCAAAAATTTTACAATTGTGGATAAAATTTCTTGGACACTTGGCACTATCTTGTAAGTACTTGAGAGGGTTGGAATTTTATGCACAGTATATTGTTCTTTGTATTAAGGAAGATTTTTTTGCATTCTCTGGTTCCAACTTGATATGTAATGAAAAGCAGCATTAATAGACAAAAACCAATCATATCCTCTGCAGCGTATGAGAAGGGTGTTGTATAAGGTGTGTTATTTTAGCTTGGAGTATAAGAGTGCAACGAAGGAGGGTAAGACATTAAATAAAATCACCGGCCTTGTGGTGTTGGGGATTACTTTCCCTAATTTAGAAAAATAAATTTCCTCTCCAGAAAAGTAAACTTTTTTGGAGTGAGAATTGTGAACTTTTGTAACAATGTGACAGTGAGTGTTGTTACGACACTGAGTGTGAACTCTTTCAAAGTTAGAGTTGACCAACATTGGAGCAGGTTCAAATACATCCAGGCGTCTCAGGACAGGAGGCAGTTCAAGCCCAGTACAGTACTTGCCAACAGTGAGGAACAGAGACGTGACCGAGCACCCAAGCGGCTAACGAGCCGATCAGTGGCGAAGAGTATAAACGTAAAAAAAAATAAGTGAATCACTATTTATCTATTTTGTCAGAAACAGTTGCCATATGATATTAGAATGAAGAACTGATTGCTCTTCTATAACCGGGAATTTGTAACAAGTAAACATGGCTATTTCACTGACCGACATCTTGCACTTGGACACGTACACATAACCTAATCCAAACTATTATGTGTAAGTGTTTGCTTATACAGGAAATATAAAGTACCATCACTTTTAAAAAAAATAACATTCCTCTTTAAGCAACTGAAAGTAATTGAAATTTGAAGTAGATGAGGAATAGTGACATAAATAGTAATGGAAATATGGGCAAGGTAAAGGTATCAATTTTGTTGGTACCATTTTAGAGGATCTTCTGGTACTACTAGTGGTCTTAGTACCACACTGAATACGACTTGTTTAAACAAAATATATTATATTGTCCATGATAAAACAATTATTGGTCTATTCATATTATATCCCAACACTAGCCACCTTGTCTCATCTCCAGCTCGGCCTAGATGTGGATTCTCACCGGATTGAGGAATTATATGACAGACAAGAACGAGTGTATCAGGCATGAACACAGCGGACATTTGTGGAGTTAATGAAGGAAAGATTACTCGGAGATTAAATTATTGTTCATCTTAGTGCGTAAAGTGTAAGTATGAAAACAAAGTGTTGTATAGTTTAGTGAAGTGATTTAACCGAGGTCTGTTTATAATATAGATCTGTATAAACAACAGCCTCCATGATAAGTGTTGTTATTTTATACAGTAACAATCAGATTAACCAGTTATAGGCTTTACCCACTTGTAACTTAGTGGATCAAACCAGGTTAGTGTACTCTGCTTATCACCATGACTCAGACAAACATCCATTCATGACTGTGTTGTAGGAATATATGTTACCCCACAGTCCATAAATAAATGCCAGAAGCACTATGGACCGCCACAACCAGCAACTTAAAACACATATCACACAAAATAAATGCTTTCTTACATCACGAAAAAGCCACAAATTGGATGAGGAAATCGTTTCACTTAATATTACAACTTTCCATCCTGAGTACTGAACTCGTCTTTGGCTGAGAGGTCTGAGGTGCTATGCCATGGGGAGTTTGTTTGTCTTGTGTTATTAACTCTAACTTGCAGGTAAACTTCAAATATAGATTGGACAGATATACGAGTGTGAACAGGAGTGCCTAACCTAACCTAAAATATTACCTATTCAACTATGTTATTTGGTATTATTGTGTAAGTTGCCCCCCACTGTAACTTGACAAATTTGTTTTTGCAGTCAAATGTCGAGACAATTTTATGACACTCTTATGACCGTTCTCTCGTAAATGGTCATACAGGGGGACTGCTTAGAAGATTAAGTTAGGTCATTTACGAAGGAATGCTCAATTACCGGTCACAGTAAATAGCTTGATAGGCTGTTCTGGGCTATTTTGCCGGACCATTGTTTATGTAATAGAAGTAATGATATATATTTAGTAATTATTGTATTATCATCTGCAACAGTATTACTCATTAAGTTATCCCAAACCAACCAAACCTACCTAACCTACCTAACCTTACCTAACTTCCTAACTGGCGGACCTCCTGGCATATTAA
Organism: Homarus americanus; assembly: GCF_018991925.1. Classification (NCBI taxonomy): domain Eukaryota; kingdom Metazoa; phylum Arthropoda; class Malacostraca; order Decapoda; family Nephropidae; genus Homarus; species Homarus americanus. Next base: position 387,078 of record NW_024732440.1, on the reverse strand, counting down.
ATATCTCGGTTCTAGGTTATTTGCGAGAGAAACATCGTAGAAGAAACGTGTCTTGGAAATTCCTGAGATTTGGTTAGTGGCAACAAATTCAATATATTTTTTAGTAATTTTATGATTTACAATTCACGATATCTCGGTTGTGGATAAAATATGAGAAAATTGTCATAGAAGAAATTGGTCTTGTTTTCGTCTGAAATTATCATTAAACATGTTTTACATTGTACTACAATAAATACTATTATATCATTACCTGTACAGTTATGGAATCATTTACATTATTTAGGTTAGGTTTGGTAAAAGCACTGCAAACACTGATGATATGGCAGTAATTTCATGTCTCTGCTTGCTTTGTAGGCAAAAAATAAATTATTTACTGTAATTATGGCACCATCGAATCTCCCTTGGCAAACAAGTTGTGGTTCAGTTCATCTGCTATATGAGAGCCTCTGCAGTCTTTGCTTACATGTCAGGAAATGAAGGACAATCTCATCGAGCGTGTTTATTATGATTAATATTGCATTAAATTGGTTAATTTTTTCAAGAGATGTTGTTTGGATGATAGTAAATAAGAAAATTGAAACGACAATGCACAGGTTAGAAAGTTAGGTGAGGTTAGGTAATGTTAGGTCAGGTTCTAATAGGTTCTGTGTATTATTTTGTTTTGATTTTCTTGCTTAATATCATCCAAACAACATCTCCTAAATATTTGGTGCAATTCCATAAAGTCCTTCTGGTGCTAACCATCTCCTCCACCATTACCATACTTTTTCACACAGAGGCTGGTAAACCAATGGAACGGTCTACCAGCCCAAGCTGTGGAATCGAGAAAAGTTTTGGGCTTCAAAATAGCCCTTGACACAATTATCAACAACAATGGAGGAATTGTACACAAGCCACTGGCCTCCTTCCCTCGACATGGTCACCTCTAGTGGGTGGCCATTAGGTAAATGAGGGTCAAATTTGTATTAGTTGCCATCTACTGAATCTCGAGAATTTTATCTTTGCAATCAATATTTCAGACAGTTCTAAGACACTTATCTTCTACAAATAGACTACATTACCGGTCATGACAAAATAGCTTTTCATGCTGTTTTTGGCTATTTTCCTGGTCCATTGTTTATATAATAGAAGTACTGTACAGAAATTTTTATATGATGCACTTTAGTCCTATTGACCTATGTTTTGTAACTGTGAATATGTTGAGCACTGTTCTTCACTCTTCTATAACTATTAAAATAAATCAGGGATATAGGATGTGTATAGTGTAATCATATATATTTTCATATTACAGATGGGCAGTGGCAGTCGTTCTCGTTCCCCAGGGAGTGAGAGAAGAGACCGGTATAGAAGGAGTCATGAGAGAGAGAGGAGTAATAGACGTGACAGGGAGAAAGAAAGAGATAGATATCAGAAGCATGCCAGGAGTAAAAGTAAGGAGAGGAGGAGTCAGAGTAGGGACAGACCCATAAGAGAAAGAAATAGAGGTTGGAACAGAGGGCGCCGGCAGTGGACCTCATATCCCATGAAAAATGAAAGATATAATCGTAAGAAGGAACACATGAGAGGTGACAGGCGAAGATATGGTAGAGACCACTCAAGTTCTGACGATGAACAAGAGAGCTGGGACAAGTACAGAGGCAGAAATGATCGCTACAGGAATAGAGATAGAAGCTGGGACAGGTATGGAGGGAGAAATAGGATGGATAATTTTAGTAGTGGTTATGGACCATCAGATAGATATCATAGAAATATATCCCCGGAAAGAACCAGTAGATCGTCACACGCCTCCGATCGTCGAGATTGGAAAACTGAAAAGAAATCAAGAAATGACTCGTCCTCAAGCGACTCAAGCAGTGAAAGTTCATCTGAAGAAGACTCAAAGACTAAAAAGGACTCTAGTAGTAGTAGTGATGATTCATCAGATGAAGATCCAAAGGTTAAAAAGAGACGAGATGACACTGATAAACATGAACGTCCTAGAAAGAGTAAAAAGAAATATGAGGATGTTGCCCCTTCCTCTGATGAAGACCCTAAGATTACAGAGAGGCATGATGACCGTGAACATGCTAAAAGGAAACGAGCTAAATCTAGTAGATCTAAAGAGGTAGATAGTGGAAGAGGCAAGGAAAAAAGAGTTCATGAGAAGAAATCAAAGAAAAACAAACAATCAGATTCTGATTCTGAAAGTTCTGAAGAGGAAAAAGTTTCTCATAAAGCAGTAAAGACAAAGGCAAGCAAGAACTCAAATTCTAATCGTGAAGTATCTGAGTACAAAAAAAGTGGTCAAAGTGTGTCTAAAAAGAAGAAATGTGATGAGAGTTCCAGTAGTGATTCTGAAGACTCTGAGCCTGAAAGTGTGTCTCCTGTGTTGCCAAAACAGAAAGGCGGTGTGGAGTTAAATGTTAAATCAAAAGTTTTGGAACTTGAAAAAGAACCATCTATGAAACGATCAGAGAAAAAAAAACCTGATAACTTAGTAATTGATTATAAAAGTACAGTTCATGGAAAAGTACACAGTAAAATATCAAGCAAAAAGAAAGAGAAGGGAAGTTTAGATGTTGATTTTAAAGAGGTAGGAACTGAGAAGGTAACCCATAATATACCAGAGAAGAATATGGATGAGACTTCAGATAGTGATTCAGATAATTCAGAGTTGGAGAAAGTGACTCATAAAGTGTCAGAGAAGAAAACAGTTGAAAGCTTAAATTTGAAATCAGAAGCTCCAAGGTCGGAGAATGTGTCCCGTGAAATGTCAGAAGAGAAACTAAAAAAGAGTTCAGTTAGTAGTAAAAGTTTAAAAGGACCACAAATACCCAAAACAGTGGAACTTAAAGTTTCAGAAGGGATCAGACAGAAACGTAGCTCGCAGAAAGCTTCAAGTACAGAGGAAAGTGATGCAAGTACAGAAACTATTGCGTATCAGTCTGAGTTTGAGACAAGTTCTTCTAATACTACAACTAAGAAAGGTGCAGCTGACAAAGCAGGATTAGATGAAGGTACAAAGGTTGCACAAACACCAGTTGGTACACCAAAAGGGAAGGAGCTTGATGCTGGATTAAGTGTCAGAGGAGAACCACAGGAAAAGAATTCTGATACCAGAGTAAAATATAAATTGATCAGTAATTCAGATTTAGATATTATTGATTCCAAGAAGTCAAAACATTGTGATAAAACAGAAAAGGAAGCTGATGCTGGACATGTTGGTTTAACATACAAAGAAAAAGCTGATTCAACGTCCAAGCATGAGGTTGACTCCACATCTAAAAGACAAGCTGAATCAACATCCAAAGGCAAGGTTGACTCAACGCCTAAACGACAGGTTGACTCGGCATCTAAAGGAAAGGTTGATTCAACGCCTAAACGACAGGTTGATTCAACGCCTAAACGACAGGTTGACTCAGCACCCAAAGGACAGGTTGACTTAGCACCTAAACAACAAGTTGACTCAGCACCTAAAGGCAAGGTTGACTCAGCACCCAAAGGCAAGGTTGATTCAGCACCCAAAGGACAGGTTGACTCAGCACCTAAACAACAAGTTGACTCAGCACCCAAAGTCAAGGTTGACTCAGCACCTAAAGGACAGGTTGACTCAGCACCTAAAGGACAGGTTGACTCAGCACCCAAGTCAGGTTGACTCAGCACCCAAAGTCCAAAGGTTGACTCAGCACCCAGAATCCGGGGTTGGGCTCAGCACCTGAGGCCAGGACAGTTCAGCACTAAAGGCATGGTTGATTCAGCACCTAAAGGACAAGTTGATGGCACCCAAAGGCAAGGTTGACTCAGCACCTAAAGAGCAAGGTTGATTCAGCACCCAAAGACAAGGTTGACTCAGCACCTAAAGGCAAGGTTGATTCAGCACCTAAAGGCAAGGTTGATTCAGCACCCAAAGACAAGGTTGACTCAGCACCTAAAGACAAGGTTGACTCAGCACCTAAAGGCAAGGTTGATTCAGCACCCAAAGACAAGGTTGACTCAGCACCCAAAGGCAAGGTTGATTCAGCACCCAAAGACAAGGTTGACTCAGCACCTAAAGGCAAGGTTGATTCAGCACCTAAAGGCGAGGTTGACTCAGCACCCAAACGACAGGTTGACTCAACATCCAAAGGACAGGCTGAATCAGTATCCAAAGGACAGGTTGACTCAACATCCAAACGACAGGTTGACTCAACATCCAAAGGACAGGTTGACTCAACATCCAAACGACAGGTTGACTCAACATCCAAACGACAGGTTGACTCAACATCCAAAGGACAGGTTGACTCAACATCCAAACGACAGGTTGACTCAACATCCAAAGGACAGGTTGACTCAACATCCAAAGGACAGGTTGACTCAACATCCAAACGACAGGTTGACTCAACATCCAAAGGACAGGTTGACTCAACATCCAAACGACAGGTTGATTCAACATCCAAACGACAGGTTGACTCAGCATCCAAAGGACAGGCTGAATCAGCATCCAAATTACTTACTCACAAAAACACTGAGAAGAAATTAGAAGCAGAGTCAAGCACTGAGATAAAAGTAGATGTAAATTCAGAGAAGAAAGAAGCACCAGGAAATGATAGAATTCCAACCAAAATCTTGGAAGAGAAGGAGATTGAATCTGGTTCTGATGGCGAACATTCAGAAAATACGAAAAAGTCTGGAAAAAAGGTTAGCAGCAAGTCTGAGATTGACAAGCATGGGAAAAGTAAATCAAAAATACCCAAAAAGGGAAATGAATCAGATGATTACAAAAAGAAGAAGAAACATAAGAAGCATAAAAACAAAAAGTCATCCAGCAGTGATAGTGATGTTGACTCTAAAGAAGGTGACATACCAAGGGTGTATGACAGTGATGAAACAACTGAACAAGAGTTGTTGAGAAAAAAGAAGCAGCTAGAGGAGCAGCTACTGATAGAAGAAGAGATCCGCCAAAGAAGTGAGAACCTGGAGAGGGAACGTGAAGCTGCCCCTAGCAAGAAGGTCAAAGGTTTGGATGGAAGTAATGAAAGTGCCAGTCAGTTGCCTCCCAAAAAGAGCAGCAGCAAGGATAAAACGTCTCGCTCTCGGTCCCGGTCCCGTTCTAGAAGTCAACCCGAAGTGAAGGCGGAGGACAAGAAGAGTAAGAAAGGTAATGATGATAAAAGCGTCAAAAGTGACAAAAGGTCCAAGTATCACAGCTCAGATGATGAGGACTCTACCAGAGGACGAGATTCTGAAGAACCACAGATTGGAGGACGGTACTGGGGAGGAGACCATGGTAAGGAGATCCCACGACTCCAAAAGGCCAAGCAACCCAAAACGAGTGACACTTATTGGAATAAATATGCTGACAAGCTTGGCATTCAAATTGAGGACCCTAGAAACAGAGGACAGGAATCAGAGAGAGGAAGAAATAAAGACAGAAGTGATGACAGAAGGAGAGAGAGTGATCAGAGGTTCAGAGACAGTAGTGATGAAGGTGATGGTAAACGTGATGTGAGACGAAAGGATGAAACAAATGATAAAGATGATAAAAAAAATGAAAATAAAGAGCCTGAACCACCTCCTAAAGAGCTAATAAAAAAGCCAGTGATGGATCCATTGACCACCAAGACTGGCGGTGCCTACATACCACCAGCAAAACTGAAGATGATGCAGGCACAGATTACAGATAAGTCTAGTGCTATATTCCAGAGATTGGCATGGGAGGCACTGAAGAAGTCGATCAATGGTCTTGTTAATAAAGTAAACGTTTCTAACATTGGCATAATCGTGCGTGAGCTTTTACAGGAGAATATAGTCCGTGGAAGAGGTGTGCTGTGTAGGGCCTTGATGCAAGCTCAGTCATTTTCACCAACATTTACTCATGTGTATTCTGCTATGGTTTCCATCATCAACTCCAAGTTCCCACAAATTGGAGAGCTATTATTGAAACGTCTGGTTATCCAGCTCAGACGAGGTGTTAAGAGGAATGATAAAAATATTTGCATGTCTTCTTGCCGCTTCATTGCTCATCTTATAAACCAGCAAGTAGCGCATGAAGTTGTGGCTCTGGAAATTTTAACCTTTCTTCTCGAGAGAGCTAAAGATGCAACTGATGACTCAGAAGTTGCAGAGAAATCAAGAAATAATTCCTGCGAACTTGCTATTACATTCCTTACAGAATGTGGTATGAAACTTAATGAAGTCAGCCCCAGGGGAATGAAAATTATATTTGAAACTTTGAGGCATATATTACATGAAGGAAAACTGGAACAACGGGTTGCATACATGTTAGAAGTGATATTTGCAATTGTTAAAGATGGGTTCAAAGACCATCCATCTGTTGTAGAGGAATTGGATCTTGTAGAAGAAGATGATCAGTTTACACACATTGTTGAACTAGATGGAAAATTAGATAGTCAGGATATTCTTAATGTGTTTAAACATGATCCAGACTACGAAGAAAGTGAAGAAAAGTACAAGGAAATCCGTGCCGGCATCCTAGGAGATGATAGTGATGGCAGTAGCTCAGAGGGAGGCTTAGAGAGTGGTTCTGACAGTGATGATGAGTCTCAAGATGAAGAAGAAAAACAAGAAGCTCAAACTATCATTGACCAGACGGAGACAAACATGGTGGCCTTCCGTCGTACTGTCTATCTTACAATACAATCTTCATTAGATGTAGATGAATGTGCTCACAAGTTGCTAAAGGGAGAGATCAAGCCAGGCTGGGAGACAGAATTGTGCAACATGATTTTGGATTGCTGTGCTCAGCAGCGTACTTACATAAAGTTCTATGGTCTTTTGGCTCAGCGCTTCTGTATGATCAATAAGGTGTATCAAGAACCTTTTCATCAAATCTTTAGGGATGCATATGACACTTGTCATCGTCTTGAGACAGAAAAACTTCGCAATGTGGCTCGTCTCTTTGCCCATTTACTGTTTTCAGATGCAATATCTTGGGAAGTCTTGAAACATATTCACTTGAATGAGGATGAAACAACCAGCTCTTCAAGAGTCTTCATTAAAATTCTTTTCCAGGTAAGTACAGTAGTGCATTTTTGTATTGAATCCATATAGGATCAGTAGCTATGTAAATTTTTTATTTTTTCAGGTGTACAGTTGGTTGGCTCTCTGATACTGTACCATGGCCATGACACACTGATTTACAATTATTTTTCATTATACTTTCTTATACATTTCTGTATAAACCTAATCCTTTATTCTGTGTTTATTGTATGAGTTATTTCCTCATGCCCATACTATTACTGACACAGTGGCTTATTGGACACAGCACTCCTCTCTCGTCCTAAGGATTGCTGGTTCATGCCAAGACACCATGACACCCAGTTGTGATTGGTTACCTTTTTTATATTTGGGAAAGTAAATGTAGCAGTATTCAGTGCCAGCCACACTGTCTCCCTGTGAAATGAAGGTTTATTATTCCTGTGCTGTAATAATGGCTAAGTCATTGAAGCATAGAAAATAGCCTTAAAATGGTGAGGAGGATGATAATGAGAATCTTGCTTTTGGTTGTTCAAGCTGTAGGTTCAAAGAATTTATACTTAGCATGATGTGGCACTGTTTATACTATCATAAAAATAAAATCTTACCCGAAATTCTTTTACAGTTTGTAATAGTTTCTCATTACATTTAGAACAAAAATTATTCAAATCTTTTTCATAATCATTTTAAACACCTGCAGGTCTTACAAATTTATGTGTTAAGCACAGTTGCCCACAAATGTAATATTCCATGTCTCACAGAGTCATCGGCTACTTAATAATAACTGTACATGTGGCAGAGCTGAGGTATTCCAACAATGAGTATGTCAATCGCTTTACAATTAATTAGCCTTTAGATATTATATCTCTGTGTTATAATTTTGTCAATGGATTCTGTAATCCCCCCCACCTCCCACCACCACCACCATATCACTCAGTTGGGATACCTTGACTATCATTGTGGCATTGCCACATGTACTGAGTTGCCGTGAGGTGAAGAACATCACAGAATTCTGCCTTTTTGCACTTGCATTAATTTTTTTTTAAATTTTAGTCAGGTTTTTAAGACATTGACCAGCTGCTAAGATGGTTGCCAAATTACTCTACATTCACTAGCTTTCAGGGAGGCTGCAGTAAAATTCAGATTGGCAGAATGGAATGGAAAGTGCTAGGGTACAAAACAAAACTCTCGAACATTTTGATAACTTTCTTGGTGTACTGTATTTCAAATGGGTTTTTGGTAGGATTAGCTTCTTTATATTAATTTTATGTAAACATATTCATAACTAATCAATAAAATCTTTTGAGTTCCCATTTTTTATGGCATAAAAAATGTCAAATTATCCAGGATAAGGGAATTTAATTTTAAAATTGCAAGACTTTTATCAACCCTGTTACGTGAAGATGCTCTTATAGTCAACATTTCCTGATTAATTGTACACTGGTAATTTAACACTGCTGTAATTTACAAAACAACAATCGCATTTTTTTTACATATTAATGTACAGTATTATACTTGTTAATTTACAGGAACTTGCGGAGTTCATGAGTTTGGCAAAACTTAATGAGAGACTGCGAGACCCAACTCTTGCTCCAGCTTTTGAGGGTCTGTTACCCAGGGACAACCCACGCAACACTCGCTTTGCTATAAACTTTTTTACCTCATGTGGTCTTGGTGGTCTCACTGATGGGCTTCGAGAATTTCTTCGGACTCAAGTAAGTTCTTTTCACGGCAGTTGTCATTAAGATATACTGTAGTTTTATTCTTGAAGTAAACATATGTGGTCCTTTACTAGAACAAGGGAAGAGTGACCTTTGTTACTCATAGCTCATTCCTAAGTTATTCTGTTCCCTCATTAATGGCATGATCAGTGCCATGGGGTGGGGTGCTGAAACTTGCTCAGTTGTAAAAGTTAGAAGTGACTGGAGGAAGTTTAGGTAGATATTGCCTTTTCTTTGTGGCAAGAGGACCTTCCCTCCATATGAAGCTGATGAGAGAAGTGTGATGTATAGCAGCAAAACATAGGCAGATAAAGAGGATGACAAAAGTAGACTTGGGTGAGCTGAAATGAGAATGGTGAGGTGGATGTGTAATGTGGCTGGAATTGGCAAAGTTCTGTGTAGAGACAGGCTGAGATGGTCTGGACATGCAGAGAGAATGGATGAAACCACTTGGGTCAAGGTGCATGAGCCTAAATATGGAGGGGAAGAGAGCCAGGAGTAGGCCAAGAATGACATGGGGAGAGGTTGTAAGATATGACATTAGAGTTAAGAAACTGACAAGAGAAACTGCACGAGTTTGTGCAGCATGAAGAGCTGTCATTAGGTAATTGCAGTTAACTTACACAAGTATGGAAAGTGACTGTAAAGTGTTGGTGTCGATAGTGTGATTATGAAAAAGTGGCTACACATATGATAATTTTTGGCACAAAAATACAGTGATATCTCCGTTAGCCAGAACAATTAGTGCAGAGCACTTCCGGGAATGAGAGATTTCCGGGTAACGAGACAACTTTCAAAGCCGGAAAAAATCCCTCATCCCCGGAATTTTTTGGGGAGCGAAAAAATGTTCTCGGAAGTTCCAGAAATTACCCATTACATCTTCTCTTGAACCCAGAAAAATATCCCTCATCCCTGGAATTTTCTGTGTATTGGGAAAATTTTCTCTGAATTTTCTGAAAATGTGCCCCTCGGAAAATCGTTCCCAAAGCCGGAACTTTCCGGAAAATTCCGGCTTTGGAAACGATTTTCCGAGAAAATTTCAATTCCGGCTATCGTAGAGTTCCGGGTTTGAGGGATTCCGGCTAACTGAGACACTACTGTATATAATAGTATTTACTTCAGATTTGAAACCTATGGATGCTGTTTAAAGTACAGTACAGTAGTAGTTTTTCCTCAAGTGTTGATCTGTGTTTTGTTGGGTATTGTGATGTTTATCCAGTGGTGTTTAAATAATAATGTTGTGTCAATATGTTTTTTGTCATTGATGGCTTGATTGATTTTTATTAAGGAATATGTTTATTGATCTAATTCTGTGACTTTGCTTGAATTGCAGCCCAAGCCAACAGCAGTGGTGGCACCAGTACAGCAGCATATTAATAAAAATGAAAGTAACAAGAGTGAAGATAATATCAGTAGTGAAAGTAGCAGTGAGAGCAGCAGTGACAGTGAAAGTAGCAGCAGCAGTAGTAGCAGCAGTAGCAGCAGTAGCAGCAGCAGCAGCAGCTCAGACAGTTCCTCAGAGAGCAGTAGTGATAGCTCTGACTCATCATCGAGTGAGTCTGAGGATTCCTCTGGTAAGTGGTAATATCATTTGAATTAAAAATATCTAATGATAATTTATATTCATATATGAATGGCAGGGGAGCATGGCAACAAGTTGAATATGGGGATGGGCATTTTGTTGATGGGTGATGCTAGATTGTGTGCAACAGCAGGATGAACCAGACAGTTATCAAGGGGCCTTGTTATGGATGAAGAACACCATCACTAAACAAATTTGTGAGAGCAGTAAGAGTAAATGAATTAAGAGAGACTGTGTTTGCTCTTGTATCTGGCCTTACTGTCTTATAGTGGGAAATGGCTCTCAACAGTGTGAAGAATTTTTTTTGCTCATGTTTCCATGTGGTATTGCTTGTAGATCAGATTATTGGTGCATAACCACTGCTTCTTTACGTGAAGTTTACAGATTTTGTAGAGAATATTCAAAATGTAGGTAATGCATTTCTATTTGTTATATGAGCCCCTTTCAACCTTTTTCACAGCACTCATCATTGTCTTTTATGCCACCTTCGCTTGGTGCAAGTTCCCATTTAATTGTATCGTTTCATTCTATTCCCCCATTCCTTGCACTTTTCAACAATGGAAATCTTTTCGCTTACACATCAGCCCATGAGCCTAAAACCTACAGCTCTTTAATTTTATCTTTCTTATCTAAGCTTTTTCCCATACTGGGCAATATATACATAGTGTTAATTCAGTACTCGTTTTTATCTCTTAGATCTAGAGATAGAGAGGAAGAAGAAGAAGAAACAAAAGAAGAAAGAGACCAAGAAAAAAGGTCTTTCAGGTAAAAATAAATCAAAAACGAACAGAAAGAGTGAAAGGTTTGGAGACAACAAAGGCAGCAGCAAGAAGAAGAGTGAGAGTGAAGACGAAGAAATGTTTGTTAGGCGAAGGGAGGAAGACTTAGATGATCAAAAAGAACGAGAGAGAGGTGAGAGGTGGAGGAAAATCAATAGTGATGACTGGAGTAGGAGGAGGAGGAGAGATGATAGCAGTGAGAGTGGAGATGAAGAGAGAGAAGACGTATATGAAAGGAAAAGAAGTCGTGCTCATTCAAGAGAAAGAAAGGAAGGTGAAAATACAGAGAAGAGAGAGAGACACAGCGATGATTATGATGAAGGAGGAAGAAGACGAACACAAGGCGATCACACGCGGTCAGATGAGAGGAGAAGAGGTGATGACCAGGATGCTGGATATCAAAGGAAAAGAGGAGAGAAGAAGGATTTAAAGAGGAGACATAACAGTGATGATGAAAGTGAGGAAGATGAGAGGAGAGGTGACAGTGGAGATAGAGGAGATAAAAGAAAAAAGAGACATGATAGTCAAGAAAGAGATTCAAAGAGGAAGAGAAATGATTTTGATGAGAGAGCACCAGAGGATGAGAAAGGAGCAGAGGGATGGAAGCAACGAGGGGAACATGAGAGTGGAGATCATAAAGAATGGAAAGGACATAGAGAAGAAGTGAGGGAGAGAGAGAGAAATCACCCACGGGATGGAGGAGACTGGAGAAAAGAAAAGAAAGTTCATGGTCGTAGATCTGAAAGTAGTGGTGATGGTCGAAGAGGATGGGAAAGAAACAGGTATCATTAAGCTTACGTTAAACTTGTAATATAGAACTAAGTGACTCGATTAAATAAAGTGTGTGTGGATGATGTTCTGATTATTAGTAAATTATGTAGTGTAAGTGATACATAAGTTACATAGTGTTTACTGTAACTCCACAACTGTACATTTTGTATTTTTTTCTTGTCTAGATTTGTGTGTTGTATTTTGGTAAGGTGGCATAAAATAATACTGTCAAAACAGATTGGTTATCGCTCAGATCAGTGACTGCTAAATTTGGACTTCTTTCATTCAATATGATGTTTTTAATATATATATATATATATAGGTATTTTTTTTTTATTTATCATTATTTTTTTGGTATTGTCCTTTGAATCCTTTGTGTCTCCTACAATACAGCAGCTGGCTCATATGGAACATCCTCCACACACAAACCATCTACGCACATTCCCAGAGAATCCTTCATCAACACAGATTTCTTATTTTTTTTGGTCATTACTGCACGTATATCCTTTTGCCCTACACTTGAATAGACCATTTAAATACGTTTTTCCACATCCTTTCCTGTCAGATGTCTGATGAACCTTGTACCTTGTCTCATGTTTTGTCATCCATTGTCTTCCCAACACTACATATGTGTCCTATTTTCTCACTCCTCTACTCTTTACTGTTACATCTGCTCCTTTAGGAATTGTTTCACCAGCTTCTTTAATATTAGTCATTGTACGTTACCAACCCATGTTCTGTTAACAGTGTTGTATATGTCACAGGTTCTTCTAACAAACCTCATGTCACTTGATAATATTTTTTAGTTATTTTCTAACATGTAGTAAGAACAAACCAAAATACAATTTTCTTGTTGTTATTAGATAAAATTTTATGGACTAGGACTAATACATATTTTGATATCTTTTAAGTTACTGTATTCCTAAAAATTTATTGTTCAAGTAATATAATACAGTATACAGCACCTTTATTGTCTGGATTAATTTTTTTCCAAAAAGATATGTCATCAAATTAGTATGTATTAAGATGTAACTGCTAAGCCAAGCATAGATTTGCTTTTACCTTTAAGCAGTAAATGTTGATTTTTTATGGGATTGAAATATTCAAAACAATAGAATTAGTGTGCAATACAGTACAGTACTAATATTTCATGCCTTTTCCGGCTGTGAAGCAGACTGGCCGGACAGGTGCCAATGCTAGCATTCAGCAGCTAATGGGTTTCCTTTGGCAAGATGCTAGTCCACCAAAGGGTTGTCAGACCATTTGGAAGTGCACCTGATAGTGTACCGTATTCATTTTTTGTGATTGTGTTGTAGGTGGCAGTGAATCGTAGTACTACAGTAATATTATGAAGGGTTAGAACTTTATGAAAGGAAGTTTTGTTGCTTCTACAGAACCCATGAGGCATGACATGAAATTTTGAAGTTTGAGCAGTGTAAAAAAGTTTTCATTTCTTCCATGTACAGAATTCTTACAAATGACTCAATTTAGTTAAAAAGAGATACAAATGCATAAATTATTTTACAAAGCTAGTGAATTGAACATCATTATGGCTGACCTGTATATTCTCAAGGAATTCCTTAATATACCATCAGACATGAATCAATAATGGTGTTTGATTGCAGATATACTGTACAGTACAGTATCAGTAATTTATAAATTACTTTAGAAAGCTAAAAGCTAACATTCTTCATGGTGTCTTGCTGGGCCCTTCCCAAGCAAGAATATTGAGCTTAGTCTGAGGCATCATCAAGGAAGAGTAATTTGCTGTAATGCACACCTCAACATGTAATGTCCCTCCAAACCTGCCTGGATAATTGTGTAATCCAAAGCCTTGTGTGTTTGTAGTGCATAGCATTACTCTTCTATTGTGGTGCCTTTTACATCTCTATACCATATTACTGAATTGATTATATACGTGTTTAAATATTCATAGATAAATGTACCATAAAAGGTATTTTAATTTACAGTATTTGTTTCGTAATTTGTATTTACATTAGTCTATGAACTTCACCCAGGTGGAAGGAGAGATATCAATACAGTATAATATTCATATTTTGTACTGGGTGTGTATGTCCATTAAAGAATAAAAGATCAGAGAAAGAATTAACAACAACTATCTTCACCATGCTCTCTACAGGATAATTCTTCACATGTTTTAAATATTAATGGGTTTTAGGGTAATAGTAATCCTCTGTTCATGATAAATGTTCATGGGTGAAGTATCATTACCAGTCTTGGTATAGATGTACAGTATACTGTACCTCCCTTATTAATAATGAGGCTGTAAGATCACAAGTTGAGGTTACCAAGTATGTAACATTAAAAAAAGCTTAATATGTTCACCGTATTGTCAGCTTATAATATACTGTATGTCTTTATTTACACATATACAACATACACACACACGCACACAATACTCTCTTTTGCAAGCCTTTACAACTATAGTACATGAAATCTTATTTGAAAATAGAAGTTTTGTAGTACTGTACTGTACTGTATTTTGAAAATGGGAATATTCAGCCCATCCTGCTTCTGGCTTACCCATTTAGCATATTTCAATAAGTACACACTAACACTTTATAAAATGTCCAAAATCATACACATTTAGAAGGTGGAAGTGTCTACAAAGAGAAGATTTAATGAGTCGCCAAAAGACTTGTGATGACACCTTAATATGAAAGATGTCCTTCAGGGATTATAACTGTTTTTTAATATACTGTACAGGTACTGTATCCCCTGTATAAGAAAGGGTTGAGTTCCTGGAAATTCATTTGTTTTTCTGTAGCTAAAAAATGTATAATGAATGGTAGAACCTATGTATTATTTGGGGTTATGATGCAAGGGAAGAACAGCAATCTTTTACTAATAGTAGAGTCCTTGTATTATTGTGTTGGGGTCATGATCCAGGAAGGAAAAATGTTGGTCAACTGTCTTTTTTTTTCTTTCTTTTTTCAAGTCACTGTTTGCCATTGTATGTTAATACTATGGCAAAGAATAAGTTCATTGAAAACTATAAACATTACACTATTCAGGTACAGTAGTGTGTTCAGGTAAATGAGTCTCTGCATTCTGGGTGACCATGACCACAAGATAGCTAAAAGTTTGCATTCTTTAAACAAAAGAGGGTGTCAAAATGTGATTGTTATTTGTTCAAACAAATTTTGCTTTTATATCGAGAAAAAGAAGTGTCAATGTGCAACTTTCGTTAAAACAAATTTTCATTTATCGGGCATCTGTATCTATGCAGTATTGGGATACTGTACCTGTATTTGCAGCCAGTACAGTACTGTAATTTGTAATAAAAATTGAGAATTGATTCTAGAACTTCTTGATTAGGGTCAAGTAGACATGTGATTTTATACATGAAGTGTGTTGGCTGCAACCCAGGCTAACCCTTGATGTTGACAGAGATTAATATAAGTAACAAGAACAAGTGTCCTACACAACCCTAACACTAGGAGGTTAAGGTATATGACTAAGGCTGACGGCTCAGCAAGTTATGGTACTCCAGCTGTACACCTTTCTTTGTCTGTCTCTAAACACACCATGAACACCTATAAAAATCACAAACATGATCATTACATCTCGCCTCAGTACCGACATACTCAGCCAGAAGCAACTCAGATTTTAGATTTACCCCATGCAACATGGGGGCTAGTTTATTGGGCACCCATTTACATTCTGTCTAAGGCAAAGCACTGAAGCATTACAGTGGCCAACAGGGAAGCATGTGGAGTTCATGTCTTAGACTTGGATGAGAGGTGGGCGAGAGTACTTGAGGGGCCATTGGTCTTGTTTACAAGTTACATGTAGTAAAGTAATAAGTGTACAGTACTTTATATAGGGAAGATTCCCTGTGCACTTCATCTGTGTGTAGCAAAGTTTGGTAGGTTCCCTAAAAAATGATGAGGAATACAATTTTTAGTGTATGTATTTGTGATGTGTTGGTGTCAGGAACGTCCATGGAGACTTACTCACCATACAACTACAGAACTTTGTTATAACACCTGTCTCATGATCCAACATGCTGTCCAATGCAGCTTTTCCCAACTCACTCTAAGTACCATTTCCTATTGCTCCCTCTCCTCCCAGGTAGATGCTGTGTAACAAATGATCTGTATAGAGGTCAGCAAAACCAGAATTGAATTATGTAGCTCTGACAGCCATTTAAACAGGCTAAGATCTATTTGCACAGCTTCAACCACTATGGTACCTTATCATGTTAAGAGTATGTTTTATTCATTGTCACTTATGTTGGGAGGTGGATTGACTTCAAGCTTACCAAGGTGCCATGCAGGACGAAAGTAAGGAAGCACAGTACAGGTACATTTCCATGCAGAGGGTAGCAGATGTGGAGCAGTTATCAGCACAAGCTATGAGAGTAAGAACAGTACTGGACTTCAAAATAACCTTGGGCAAGGCTATCAAGAACCATAGAAGGATTATATAAAGAACATTGGCCTCATTCCCTCATCATGGCCACCTATAATTGAGGTGGCATTAAGGTAAATATAAGTAGCCATAAACCGAACACACACACACGTGTCAGTAACCTTGGTGTCACTCGGCATTCTGGGGTTTAGGAGGGTAAAAAGAGTGAATGGAAATAGGTCACATGTAAATCAGACAAATCATTTTTGGCTCGGGGGGGGGGGGGGTTCCGTTTGATTTAAATAATGTAAACATGATAGGTTAGGTTTTGAATGTCTTCTTTGGTCATGTCATATTTTGACTAAAATGTTAATGAATTTTTTCTTCATATTTGAGCTACTTTGTTGATGTAGTGTATTTTATTAGTCTCACAAAGACCACAAAATGATCTACAACGAATTGATGTGATTATGAGTGAATTCATACATGTGCTGTGTACTGTACACACTAAACTTCATTGGGGGTGACTGTAGTAGTTAGCTTAATAACTGGACCACACCATTCTTTATTTATTCATTTACATTAATATGAACTTATCTGGTTGTCGAATAAATTAAAAAATATTTATAATTACTTTTCAGTGATATAAAGACGTTGAAAATAGTCTAAAGTATATTGGTAAACTTAAAAGCTGGAAGGTTTGACGCACCTTCACTCCAGTGTTTGTAAACAGAGGCAGATGCCGGGTAGTGACCGGGCTGTTAGTGAGTGCAGGTACAGGTGATTATAGCCTAGTGTTAGAAGGTGTAGTTGATGTACTTAGTCTGTGCCTTTGAAGGTTAATTGGAATAGGAAGCCAACATTGTAAACTTCATATACAGTGTAGGTACTGTAACTATCAGGCTGCCAGACCTATGAGGCCCACCAAGCTGTTTCATGAGGCTTCTCTGTTATTGAGGCTAATATTTCAATAAGGTTCCTCTGCCACTTAGGTTATTCTACTTTAGCTTGGATGATTGGGAGCAACCCTACCATTCAGTTGTGTACAGACGATCAAAGGTGATAGTTTGATAGACAGAGTTAATGAATTAATTAAATGCTGTGTAAATAATCAAGTGTAAATGGTAAAATTATCGTTTCGGTTATCACTGTATTTAGATATCCAAACTAAGCTAACCAACCTAACCTATATCTAACCTAACTGGGGTGACTTCACCCCCCTAGACCCCCTAAGATTCCCCGGATGACCGAAACGATAATAATACCATGTAAAATTATATTAAGCAAAATTTCAGTTCACCAAACTTGATATAATATCGGGTAGCTTGAGTAATAATTCTGGTTGTGACGGCACCGAGTGTGAGCTCTTTCAAGATCAGACTTGACCAACATTGATGCAGGTACAGATACACTTAGGAGCCAGTACTTGCCAAAAGTGCATAACAGAGACGTGACCGACTGCACATGCAGCTAATGAGCTGATCACTGGCAAAGAGGATAAAAGTAAATGAATCTTAAAATGTCTCAGAACATATTATATACATCAGTTTCTAGTGTACAGTGCCGTACTGTATGTTGAATAATGTATTTGTTATTAGTCTTGTGGCCTTTTTTTTTCAATGTATTATTAATTGATTCATAAAATTCTCATTTCAGAGTGTGTGAACAAATATAAGCAACATGTTTTCTTCATCTTCAAACAGTCTCAATAAAGTGCAGTAAGTTGTGATTAACTTAAACCTTTTTTTGTGTGATTAAACTACAGTATATATTGTTTCCTCATTTGCTTGAAATTTTCTTTGTTATAATGTTTCAGAAAACCTTCCTCAGTTCTTGTTATAAAATATTGTTATAAAATAGTTTTCTTTATTTACTGGTACATATTTTTCTGCATAAGGTGTTTCACTTTTTGTGGCTCATTGCCCTTCAGTAGATGGTTTGTGTAATGCACTCACCAAACGACTGTAGACCCAACATTAATATTAACCTGTCCTCCCTTACTGTAACCATCACACTGAACGGAGAATAGAAACAAAGGTTTTCCCTATAGTAAACTAGAAGGAGGCCAGATGAGTGCAGTATGTGACAACGCTTCAACTCGTGCACACCTTGACCCTTTTTAAGATGGCCTCAAATAGTGTTCAGGTATCAACCCCAATACATTTCTGGCCACACTGAACAAGTGCTCCTGTACCTTGTTTTGTATTTCTGAAGACAGAGTTCTTCATCTATCATTAGTTAAACACAATTTCATCTACTTTGGCCAAGCCACACAGTCGCTGGTGTTAGTGTTTAGTGGAAATTGATTAATTTGTATGTTATCAATCTATTTGGGATTCACCTGGTTGTGAGAGCCACTTTGTATCAAGGTATCAGTCAATTTTACAGAGACTGATTCTGCCCCTCTTCATAGTGTTTGGTCTTCTGACTGACATGGTCTGGAGTTAGGAGGAAATTCTCTCGTGTGAACTGAAATACAGCTTGCATGAATTTTCATTACAGAATTAGTTAGTGTCAACCAGGTGCACATGCATACTGTACTTGATAAATTAAGCATGGGTCTATAAGGTCTACTTCTAGTCGTAAGCCTTTCTCTCCACTCTCTAAAATGAAGAAGTGTTTTGAGGTTTGGAGGCTGCTGGCAATGCACAAGGGAAGGTGAATGGAGCACCAGCTCAGATAAGTCAGATGTCTAGCTGGCTGGTGGGAGATTGGGAGTGGCCGAGTGGAAATGCTAGCTGGCATACTGTACATAACATTTTACACTTCTTTGCTGACATTTCATTGCTTAAGCCATTCTTGTAGCACTTTATCCAGGTATTTTATTCATAGATTATCATTGGTGCAGTTTTTACATATTTTTCCTTTTTTTCTTTTACAATTAGCATGCACTTTGTTTCCTTTTAGCACAGATAAATCCACTTCTATCACCTTTGTTTAATATAGTACAGGTAGTATTAAACAAAGAATACAGAGGCAGGAACCAAGACACCCTGAAGCATGATTTTAACTCAAGCATATCTGACCACAGCACTCACACCATGTAAACAAAGAATGATATAGCTCATCAGGATTTTTTTTTTTTTAGAAAGAAGAAACATTATTAAACCCAATGGGAACCTGTGGGAAAATGTACATCGATTTATGAAAAAAATAAAAGGACCTATGTAAATTGCTACTTTATATTGTATTTATATTTTCTGTTTTTCCCTCACAGTACAAATCAAACTAAATTTATCCAGGAAAGAATATCAGGGGTGGAGAAGCACTTTGGTCGCATCTGTAGTGCCACGGGTGCTTACACCAGGAAAACAGCCAAGTAAGTAATGGACCTGTTGACTGAGCCCCACCCATGTCTGGCTTCAAGTGTTACCATTACAATTTATAGAAGTTGATTGGTTGCTGATTGCTAAGTGAGTTATAAAGTCACATTAGTTAATTCACTTCCCTTTTTCCTGCCAGTGTGATGTTATGATTCATTTAGTGACTTGCAACTAATAAATTTCTGTAAATTATAATGATTGCTAAGGAAGACAAGAATGGAGGAAATTCAGTTGAATCAATTTACCCTTAACTTATTTACTGAGCCAAATGTCTTTTTATAGTGTTCTTCTGGTTTATATAATTATGTGGGTTATATATACAGTACTAGTACATTGTTTTTGTTTTGTATTTTATTACTTATGTATAATGTATAGTTTTGTACCTATATTTCACTTTATATCAGGTTGGTTTATATAGAGACTTCAGCATGCAATAGAGTACAGTACAGTACTGTTCTGTACTTCACAGTTGTTAGACACACTGTAATCCTCACCCTCATTTCATTTGGTACATTTACCATTAGTTAATGAGCTTTTGGCTTAAGATTTGATTAGTTACCACGTCATACTGGACTGTATACAATATAATGAATGCTATAGTATATATATCTTGATACATTACTGCACTTTTCTCTTAATTACTGTACCTCTAAATTTAGCAAATTCTAGTGCACCTTATGAACATATTTAGTCAACAGTTAAATTTGTTTTCTAACAAATACAGATATATATAGATACAGTGGTACCTCGGTTAACGAACGGTTCGATTAAAAAATTTTTGGTTAACGAATTAGCTCCCATAAGGATCTTCAATTCGGTTAATGAACAAAATTTTGATTAACGAAATCCTTACGACAAACAAGTTTTATTGTGAGCATCAGCTGATGGGCTAGTCTGCCAATTCAGTAATCTGTTCTATGTTTACATTCGTTTCCAGGGGAGTAAATATCAAGACAGTTGTGCTCTTCAATATTTTTTGCAGTTTTTATATTAAAATTATAAGTAATTTTAAAATTTAGTTAACATATTGATAATATATGCACTACAGGGAATTAATTTTTTGTGCACCCATCAGCTGCTTGACTCACCCACCAGGTGTCAATTTGGCTTTGTTTATAGTGGAGTGAACATCAATTTTGTTGGTGTCTTGAATATTTTTGCATTTTTACATTAAAATTATTGGTCATTCTGAAATTTAGTTAACATATTGATAATATATAGTGCAGTGCAGTGTTGATTTAAATAAAATAATCTTGAATTACACCTAGTGAACTTAAAATTTTATTGGCGAAATTATTACATCAAGCATGGGTCCCCTGAAAGGTGATTTCTCCTCCATCCCCACTTCCTTCTCTTCTCCCTTCTCCTCCACCCCCACTTCTAATTTCCATCATCATCATCAACCAGGAACCTTCTACATACTCACCCCAAAGTAAGTGTACTTTCCTGCATTTTTTTTCACTTTGTATGTACTTTTCTGTGAGCTGGAACCAATTCCCCAATATCCCATTGAAACATTGGATTCGGTTAACGAACGACTCTGCGGAACAAATTGTGTTCGTTAACCGAGGGACCACTGTACTGAAAATATATACATTACAGTTTGGTAATTATCTGTGTAGAATGAATACAGTGTATTGTACTCCCTTTAGCACTCCATTATTGTGATTATTTCCTTGTATTACTTCATGGTTTAAAATATATGACAGTGCTTAAGTTAATGGGTATTCACAATGTATTCAAACCCATAACTTTATTCATACAGTAAAATATCTGTGACCTCAACTTTCATGGGCAGTATGATGTTGTCTTAGTTCATTTTCTTTGATTTGAAATTACAATTCCATTACCACATGACAAGAATGTAAAGTGACTCATATGTAAGGGCTGAAACATATAAAAGTGAGGTTTGAGTTCCAAGAGGACAAGTACTGTAATGTACCTGTACTAACTATTAGGAATGAAAATATCTTCTGCATCATAAGTTCTTACAGGATAATTGTTATTATTTGTTGTTCTTTCTATAGAATTTTTATAGATTTAGTATTACTGTACTGTATTGTATATTTTTTTAACATTTCAGAAAAGTTTCTATTGTAATACTAAATGAAAGGTTTCTTTATTCACACTACAATATTTTACTCTTTTATCAACCTATCAAGACTGCGAGATAAGGGAGACAACCTTTCTAAGACTCTCATGGATTATGGCGAAGTAGAAAACTTGAACAAAAGCTTGCGATCAGCACTGTGTGAAACAGCAGATACATTGGCAGCTGTTCAGGATTACAGGTGAGCTCTGGACATCAGCTGTGACTAAAAACCTTCATTTTCCTTTAAAGATTAACACTGACAGACCGGTGGTATACACTAAGTGGGCTGGGTTCTCGTGCTGTCGGTAAGGCATCTGTAAATGTTCACACATGTGAAGCAGTGCCATGACTGTAGGAATGTTGGTATGTTTAGTAATTCACAGTTTGATTTGATGTCAATGGAAAGATTAAAATATTAAGAGAAGTTTAGCTTATTTTCTTCAGATAAATATCATCAGAAATCAAATCCAGTGAAAACAAAACACCTCAAAATGTGTACGTGTACAATTGTATACAGTATATGTACAGTGCAGTAGACTTACTGTTGGTGTGTCACAACCATACATCTTGGCTGGGCCTCACAGACTCACACTGCATCACAACCTGTGGTGCAGCTTCTCAGTAACTTGTGTGTGCTATATTGCTTGTACAGTACTGTACTGTACAGTATTTCACTTATTATGTTTATTATTAACTTCTTATCATTGTATGCAACTATACAGCACAACAAATATTGTAATTAAAGATTAAAAATGTTTTCAGAAATGGAACCTTTTCATAAAACAGGGAATACCTGAATAATTTATCTGTGACGTTAACCCTATAAGGTTAATAAACATCTGTAAATATTGTTAGTAACAACATGAATGAGGATACAATTTATCCTTTGGAATATTGATGAGAGCTACAGTTATAGTAGTACAATAGCTACTTCTTCTGTTAATAGTAAATTCATAAATATAACTATTTTCCTGAATGTTATGTCTGTTAAAACCTTACATCTTTCTTGGTAGACATGTGGAAGTTGAGAGGCTAGAGACAAGAGTTGTTGGAGAAATTGCCTTATATGGAGGCATATGCAAGACTGCGAGGGAGGAATTGAAACGAAGCTTTGATACACGCCAGCAGGAAATTAATCATAAACAGAACCTGGAAAAAACTAAAAATCGCCATCCTCGAAATAGGCAGCAGATTGTGTGTTCCTTTGTTTTTTGTTATCTTTAAATTTAAATGTAATACTGTATTGGATTGTTATCACGATATATGTATATCTTTGACAAACGCCAGAATATTTAAACTGGAACGTGACTTACAAAAATATGCTCAAACATATACTGTACAGTACTGTACTGTCCTGGGACTGGTTCTTAATCTTTCATATCTAATTTTAGGTAATTGCTGAAACAAAGCTCCAGAAATCTACTTTAGAAGCAAGGCGTGCGTGTCAGAACCTTGAAGAACAAATGGACCAGTTTGAACAAAGAAAAGTGGCAGATTTAAAGAAAATACTAAGAGAATTTGTCCAGGTAGGATCTTGATATTCATATCCTTATTTTAGTATAACTCTAATAACTGATTACCTCAGGGAGTTACAACCCTGTCATGCCAGCTGTTCCTGCCATGTAGGTTGGCATTAGGAAGGATATCCAGCTTTAAAACTTTGCATCAATATGCCTGATGGCAAATAGATTGTCAGAGCTGTGCCCATTCTCTGGTCTCTGCTTCTTCATTTTCTTTGTTGGCACTCTGTACTGAACCTGGTTTTGCAGCGGTGACTGGTGACATCCCATTCTAGTATTACCCAACTGCTGCCATAGGTAATTGTGGATAACCCAAGCAAGCGTGGAAAATGTCTGAAACGTTGATGATGATGAACCCTCTTTTCATAAACTAGTAATAATTTTATTTATAGATGTTAAATACTTGTACTGTATAAGTTTTATTCTCTTCAGTCAGACTAGCACAGTTCTCAAGAAAATTCCCTAACTATGGTCATCTACCTGACCAACATAAGGCTGGGGGAGTCTTGTCATTGTTCAGCTGCTTGTTTTCATTTAACTTTTTCTCCTGACTTGATTCCTCCCCTAAAATGATATGCCCTAAAGCCAGATGGCCCTCATATTACTATATAGGCTGCTGACAGGTGAACTAAGGTACCTTCTGTTCCCCATTTATACTGGCCAGTATGATTTATCAACATGCAGTATTTGAATACAGTACTGTATATCAGTTACCCCTCCCTTCCTATCATGCCATTTCTCTTTTCTTCAAGTGAAATAGTGTAACAGTTTACCTCTCCCATTATAAGTCTAAAACTAATACAGGGTAAGTCACGAATTATTTACTTCCGAGCTGACAGCTATTGAGAATAAGTACAAGTTTGATGTTCCCACGCACTTTCTACGAAAAATTGAATTTCAAATCTGTCTGAAAAAGATATATTGGGGATAGTCAGCTAGAAATACTGCACTTCTAGATATATCTTGTAATTATATTGTTATTTGGTTGTAGGCAAATCTCTTGTTGTGGTTAGACCACAATTGTTTTGTTATGAAGTGGGAAGTTTTAAAATATATTTTTATATTTTTTTAGAGAAAGAGAGAGAGATTAATCACATCCTCTCCCCAACAGACTGAACTGGCCTTCCATGCAAAGGCACTGGAACTATATACTAAGGCATATAATCAGATTTCTAATATTGAGGAGGAAGAAGATCTTGAGGTAAGTTGACACTGCTGGTAATACAGTAATTACAATATCTATAAGGTGTTTGCTTTGACAAAGAAGTCAGATTTTAAAACTTGGTTAGGATACATGTAGAGATTGTTTTAAACTTATAATATCAGTACAATACAGTACATTGCTTTACCAGACTAAATTTTACATTGTAGGATCTGGAAGAGTAGAAATGCTACTACTCCTTTCCACATCTAAGTGCTGTGCAATATAACTATCCTTGGTTAAATTAACTCGCTGCTTGTGTACATACTGAATCAATGTGAACTTGTATGGCGATTTGTACTGAATAAATGTCTATTTATCTCAAATATTTGTCATTCTTGAACTAATTGGGGGAGACACTTATTGTAGAATGTAAAAAGTAGTATTATAGTGAGAGAAGGAAGGAAGGAGGGAGGCCATTACTGTCTCTTATCTTCCCTCATCATCCCGACATTAAATATATGACACTCAATATCATGAAAAACATGCAATTCATCTGGTAATTGAGTTTCACAAGAATAAAATAAAGTACTTGGTGGAGATTTATTGTGCATTATAAATCCTCCTTTGTTTGTGTATAACAAGAAAAGCACATATCAATAGCCCATCTACTTTCAGTCAATACTCAGTGTTGACTGCACTAAATCCTGTACAATATATAGAAAATAATGTCTTGTTATGTTCAGGAAACACCCCACAGGTATTCACTGCATTGAAGGGCTTATGTATGTTGGATTAAAAGTGATGATTGAAGGAGGGAGGGAAGCCATTATCTTTTTGCACCCTTGTTCACCACCCCCAAACTTACAAATTTATGTCACTTCAATATGGTGAAAATAATGCCATTTTCCTATTAATGCGGTTTCAGCAAATCTAATAAAGTACGGTATAGCACTTGAATTTACTGAACATATTAAAGCATTATTTATCTACAACCTTAAAACCAGAGTACTGCTTTCAATCATACATGGTGTATATTT
The DNA here is from genome assembly GCF_018991925.1 of Homarus americanus. Lineage (NCBI taxonomy): Eukaryota > Metazoa > Arthropoda > Malacostraca > Decapoda > Nephropidae > Homarus > Homarus americanus. The sequence goes on along the minus strand of NW_024732440.1, from coordinate 361,781 downwards.
ATAAGTTCCATCTGACTGCAATATGAATATATTACAGCATAGCATGTACAGTATGTTAATATTTTCTCCAGTATATTTCCACTGGATAACAATAATAATTTATAAAATGTACAATACAGTAGACCCTTGCCATTCGCGGGTTTGTTATTCGCGATTTCGACGATTCACAGTAAGCAGATGGTGGCTAGCTTGCGAGCCTTTACCCGCAGCACAACAAGTCACCCCACTCAGCATCTCGTGTTTTACTCTAAAAAATTAATGTTTCTGTGTGAAATGGCCCCTAAAAGACTGCCTAGTGTCAGTGTTAATAATGCTAGTGGAGTGAAATGTAAAAGGCAAAAGTCAGTGATGACCCTGACAAAGAAAGTTGAATTATTAGATAAGTTAAAAGGGGATGAGAGCTGCCACGGCTGGTCTGTTGTTTGGTATAGGTATACAGTAGAGCACTAAGGTAGTATAAATTGCTATTCGCAGTTTTGCCTATTCACGCCAATCCTTGGAACCTAACCCCCATGAATAACAAGGGTTTACTGTACAGTATTGTGTATTAGAGTACTGATATAATTTTAAAAGGGTACAGGATATCTTATACAAATATCAGGTCAATTTACAATATCTTAAATCACTATAATTTTATCCTTTATGTCCTGACTAAGCAAGAATTAACTTCATATAGCGGTAGTCACTATAATACTGTAGATGTTATTTTTATTATTTTTTTAAAGTGCTGCATGACTAAGAACACATAAATATATTATTGTCATATCTCTTTCTTCTTAATATTTTAGATTACAGTATTGTAGTTCCTTTGGATGAATAAAAGTACAGGTACTAACTTTATCTTTCTAACTGCAGGCATTCCGTAACGCAAGGGATGTCTTTGATGCGGTAACTCAGCATGGTCTTTGTACTTCTTTGTGTGGCTCTCTCTTTTATTTTCAGTTCACAGTACAGTATTTTATTGTTTTGTGTGTGGCACATTCTTTTATTACTGTTGTTGGCTAAACACTTTGGTTCTTGTTGTTGGTGTAATTCACCATTATGTTTGTAATTGGTAGCTTGTAGAATTGTCAGATATGGCACATAATTTTTATTACAGTAGTACTGTAGCACAAAGCTTTGTTTGTTGGTACAGCACAGTACTGTAGTACAGTCTTCTTTCACGGCAAGTGAGTCCTGCGAAATCAGTCACCGCTAAACAACCCTAAACAAAGCCCACCATTGCCAAGAAGCCTGTGCTGTACTGTATTGTTTAGCATAAAGACAATTTCCATGGACAATGTTTTTGCTGTAAGCTGCTTCTCACCAAGTTGATTAGTTTGTACCCAGACCAGCAGTTGTCTCAACTGATCAGAGATGCTTTAGGTTTATAATGAAACTTCTAAGTCATATTACTTTATCTTGAGAAGGGTAAGTGTTGTTATTACCCACTGTTATATACTGTATATACTGTTTTATTTCTATAATAATTGTTACTCAGTTGTGGCTTATGGTTGTTACTGTTTAGATAATTAAGGTAAATGGCATTCATGCCATACAAGGGTTTATGCTGCTGTTCTGTTGCCAGTTGTTGTGCAGATACATTTTTTTTTTGTCATTTTGTACATACAGTGACCCCTCGTTTAACGAACGCCTCGGTTAACGAAATTTCGGTTTACGAACTGCCTTCCATAAGGATCTTCAATTCGGTTAACGAACAAAAATTCGGTTAACGAATTTCTTACGAACCGACCTCAACATGTTTTCGTTTGCACTGACCGGGCAACCAGCTTTAGTATCAGTCCGCCAATACAGTAATCGGTTCTAGGGCTTAAATTCCTTACTATTTTAGTAAATATCAAGAAGTTTATACTATTCAATAATTTTAAAAGTTTAATATTCAATTTTTTAGTCATTTTAACAATTATTGAACATAATTGAAGGTAAAGTGACTAGTTTAATGCTCGGCATCCAGCCTCTTAACACAGCAAACAGGCGTTAGTCTCTCTCTGTTTTCACTGGAGGTAACATCTTGCTTGAGACTCTCTTCAACTAAACACTTTTTTCTGTTTCCAAGCAAATTATTGGTCATTTTGAAATTTATTTTACATATTGACAATATATAATGCAGTGCAGTGTTGATTTAAAGACAATAATCTTGAAATACACCAAGAGAACTAAAATTTTATGGGTGAAATGGTGCCATGGGGTGACTTCTCTTCCACCCCAATGCCTTCTCTTCTTCCTTCTCCTCCACCCCCATTCTAATTCCCATCATCATCATCCAGGAGCCTTCTACATACACACCTCAAAGTAAGTGAACTTTTCTACCATTTTTGTTGAATTTAGGAAATTTTCGGTGAGCTGGAACCAATTACCCAAAAACCCATTGAAACAATGGTTTCGGTTAACGAACGACCTTCTGGAACGGATTGAGTTCGTTAACCGAGGGATCACTGTACTGTAACCTAAGTGACTTTCTGATACAGTACATAAATGGCAAAAAGCTTTGTTTGCCAGTTCTATCTGTCTCTAGATTTATCAATGTAGTTAAAAGTTTATCATTAGGGGAAGCATGTGCCGTACAATATTTTCTTGTTTTATTCAATGTATAGTGTCATCAAAAAATATTTGATACAGAAACAATTAGTAAAGTACCTGTACTGCATCCATGATAGAATTCTGTACACAGAAGTACAGTTTAGAGGTCACTTCTCCACTGTTTAAGATTAAAAAAAAATTGTACTGTACAGTACAGTACAGTACTATATTTTCATTCTTCTACACAAGTACTCACCTCTTTACACTCAGATTTCAGTATTGTCTGTTCATTTAAGTTCTGACATCCCTCTTGGTTACTTTTATATTCTTCATATCTCCACTAACATTGTGTGGTATACTATTTCACTGTGTTCTTACTTTCTCTGTCAATTATTCCTTTCATAATATGTTATAATACTGTACTTATTAATGTATTTATATTTTCATTTAAATAACTCATTTACTGGGGGGCATTAATATTAATATATATAAATTAATGATCTCTGGAAATTGTCTATGTTAATTCATACTTATACATTTAAGACTTCTGGAAGTCATTTTAATAGTTTTGTGCCCTAACACAGATTTGTTTCAGGAGTTCCGTAATGCTTTGAAAGGAGATGCTGCAGCCAGAGCTGAGGTAGTAGGAGCAGGACATGGCTCATCACTTTCTCCAGTCATCGCTAGCTCTCGAGAAAAGAAGGAATCACATAGAAAGGTAATAGAATACAGTACTGTATTGGGATGTAGTGGTATGTTCAGTATTTTCACTTATGTTTTGAGGTTTATTTAAGTTGGAAGATTGATCCTGATAACCTATTTTAAGACTTGAGTCTGGAACTAGGTAGCTCCTATAATACACTCAAGCAACCATCTCCCTGAAAAGTAGTTGAAGCAAAAGTTTTCTCTTTTGTAAATTTGAGAGAGGAGGCCCATTAAGCCAATGATGTTACACCAATCAGTGCACACCTCACCCTTCATCTTGAGATCAGCCATTCTGATTTTCAGATCAGTTGATATCAGTTTCCCACAAATAACCCTCTGGATCACAAACAAACCTGTAAATAATGCTTGTAACATGAAAACAAATAATTTTTTTCTAAGTAGTATAGTATAGTATAATATAATATAGTATAGTATAGTATAGTATAGTATACTGTGTAGCTGGTTAGGGACAAAATCATGACCCTGAAGCTGTGTATGGTAATGGGTCTCACATTTCACATCTGATGTCCCATTCAAGTCATATTAAGAGTACTATATAGGTATTTATAAACATTAACCTCTAAGAGTAACTTTACTTTTTTTTAATACAGTACAGTGCTGTACCCTAATTCCAAGCAGCACTGATTACCATTTGTAATCTCCCTTTACAGCGAGACATGAAGAAGTCCTTGGAGAAGCTTCAGGTCGAGGATTACGAGGAAATCAATGAGAGCACTTCTAGTGAAGATGATTGATTCTGGTCATAAGTGGAATAATTGAGGCTAAATTTTATCTGAGTAAGTACTGCACTGTTTCATCATTTTTAAATTCAATAATTTGAATGGCATAAGCAAAGTTTATTGTTGGTAAGATGATTGGCAACAGAAATGTGGGAGAGTATTACATACAGTACCCTATTCACCTTCACATAAGCACTCATATTTACAGTACAGTATCTAGTAGTCTTAGTATTGAACATTGAAATATTTATACTGTAATGAGTAAAATTTTCTATTCATGAAAACCCTAGTTATGATGGCTTATTGAACTTATGCCAGAATATGTATACTTTTTTTTTCATTTAGTTACTTTATTGACACTTTAGAAGATGTAAGGCAGCTTCTGTGAAGATATTACTGAAATGGTATGACTGTTTCCTATTGTTTCATAGCTTTTAAAATTGTATACACCATAGTTAATTTGGCAAGAGTATTCTTAATAAAAACATGAAGAAAAACTGAATCAGTTTTATTACTAAAGGCAAAAGGGTAATGAATATTTTAGTGTTCACTTTACAGGTCAACAGGAAGATTGCAAATACAAAGAAGGTTTAAAATAGAACATTATCTATTAATTAATGAGACTTTGAGAAGAGAGAATATGAAGTACAGTACTAAAATGTGAGCACTACAGTACATAGAATTGAATACTATTTATTAAAGAGTGAGTACAGTACTGGTATTTGTTGTAGATTATACACTGTAGAAGTTGTGAATGAGGAGCTGTTATTATAATATTTAGTCATGAGGAAGGAAATTTTAAAATGCATATGTATTTAAAAAAGAACACACTAGTTTATAAGTTAAAGCACACTGTTTGACAGGGTTTTGTTATATAGAAAACAAAATTAACAATGAGCTTTTCATGGAGAGACAAACATGGATATCACTTAGCCACTCAGACAAGTGACAGCCTAACATTTGCCTTCAGTCTTATCTAGAGTTTTACTCGGAAGCACTGAGGTAACTTCCGGCTGGCTGACTTGCTAGGCTGCCTGGAAGTGAACTGAACACAGGTGTCAAAGGACAAAGTCAACTATCCAAACCAGAGAATCCAAATGTGACAGTGTCAGCAAGGCACAATAATTCAAGTCCATACTATAGTGGAACTCATTCTATGTAATGAAAACTAAATTATTTCTGTCATCAAGATGGTCATGTGAGGCCAAGGCAGTCATTGACATTGTTGACTTGAGGTCATAGGGCATCGCCACTTGATTATAACCTTAGCTAATCCCATATGACAGGACTAACAATGATGCACTTGGCACAAGGACATTTCCATTAATATTGTTGATGTTCTGACTTCTGAGCTAGCCTTTAATGTGAAGGATTAAAGTAAGCTGGTATGTAAAAAAATATACTGTACATTCATAATTCTCAGAGACTAAATCATAAAAATTTAAGCATAAGTTTTATGAAACATATATTTTACTAAGTGGCCAGATTTGAACCCCTATCCAGTAGATATCTGAAATACCTATTGGAACAAAAACGAATATTAACTCTATTAATTTTTGTTTATTCACCAAATCGTCGACGGCAACGAATTATTTCTTACTACAAACATCAATATAAACTACACTCATACAAGGGCAGCATAATATATAATATTACGGAGTTTATCTTAGTATTTACCTTTTCATAAAACATCTTCACCTAAATTTCCATTTGATAACGGAATAAAACTCTCAGTAACTACTTGTTGGATTGACAAACTACCATGGCAGTGGTTAACCAACTCTCTAACAGCAAATGTAACTTAATTATGAAAATAAAAATACTAACAATTTACTCACCACAGAGGACAGTAGCGACATAAGCTTATGTTTAAATAACTTAATATAAAAAAAAAAAAAATTAATCACCACTCAACAGCCAGGCACGACACGACCTTCCCTCACGGCTCACTCAGGCAAATGGTTTGCTGGTGACGTCACAATGGTGTGTTGTACCAAGGAAGGAATATATAGAGAAACTTGTACTACATTCAATTAACGTTCAGCAACTGACTGCTGCGCCATCTCTCGAGAAGCTTCTTTTTCATAGAAAACGGACATGGTGCTTTAAGAGAACGGAGTTAATTTTACCATAACTGTTTTAACCAAGAAGGTTTATATTAAACTTATATTAAACCTCCTTGATCATAGAAAACGAGTTGTCTAGAGAACGAGCTTGTCTTTAGCGTAGACTCCTGTCATAAGCCACACACATTTCTATTATTAGCAGCCTTTGCATAAATATACATGATTATGATGACTGTATTTTTCCCAACTCGTACCGATTTACTTACGGATTATGGTTTATATATAGACAAAAATAAGACCATTGTCTGCTTATATATTTATATATTTAATTATTCACGAACAATGACGTTCCTTAAATAAAAAGAAGAGGCAATACCATGTTGTACAGGACATACATAAGGGACTTGGGTAGTAGATAAATATAAGTTAAGAAAACATCAAAAGCAGCGGGCAGGTAGACCTAATCTTCATGATATCCACAAAAAGTAGAAAACAGTATTAAAAAGACTTAGTTTCAGCTTTCAGTCTTGAAAATATACTGTATGTAATTCAGAGTGGATGAGGCCGAAATACATTACAGGTTTGAATGTTCTGATAAGAATCACACACGCACCATAATTTTTTTTTTTAATTTAAGACAGAATACAGCTTGCTAACACTTCCTTCTACGATTGGGAGGTAAACTTTAAACTTTGTGATAGTTGACAACTGCAATCAAGCTGGGTGGAAAAGTTAAGTGAAACCAAAGACAAAAGGGGAAAAACACCTATTCTATTGGTTTGTGTTGTAAATAAAGGGAGTTACTGTATATCCATGCCATCTGGTTTGTTTTGAAAGAGACATATGCAGTACAGCCCCAAGCAATAATATATTAACATCTCAACTTGAAAAACAATGTAATCTAAACCTACAACCCAGAATGCAGCCACTGTACCACGTAGGTATAAGTGCAGGCAACTGTACATCAGTGATAAAATCAATTAAATTCCTACCTGGGTGTGGTACACTTTTCGTATTTTGGTTCAGCTTACCTGGGCTTTCATGTAATGTACTGTACCAATCAAGCCGACTGTACTTACTTCAATAGTATCCTGAAATGTATTCTTTTCCTTCATCATTTCTAAGTACTGTTTGTGGATAATTACCACTGTATTTTAGGATGCGCAGTAAACAGGAACCTAAAACACTGCAGGAGTAAAATCTGAGCATTATGAAAATTTTTTGTCTTGTACTGTACTGTATCCTATTAAATGGATTCTCCCTTTTTCGTAATTATTTCTTTGACAAGATCCTTCCAATAATGTCGGCAGCCATATTCGCCTATGTACTTTCCCTAATCAGCCCACCAAAACTCTAATCAGTTCTGTCTCTGTTTTCTTTCCTTTTATGCAGTCTACTGTGTATCCATCATTATCTTCAATGTCTTATGGCTATTTTCTATGGTCTTGCAGCCCCTCTTGTCAGGTTCTTAATTGTAAAATAAGTCTTGTAACCTCTCCCCATGTCATGTCCCTGGCTCTCTTCCTCTCCACGTTTAGACTTGTGCACCTCATAACCCAATTGGTCTTATCCATTCTCTCCACATGCCTGAACCACCTCAAATCTACTCAGAACTTTGCCGATACTTTCAATACCCTGTCACCCTCTTAACTCTGAACTGAGCCTCCTGTCTTTCAGTGTCACATTGCACATCCAGCTTGCTCTAGCCTGCTTGTGTCATTCTCTTTAACTGCCCATATTTCACTGATATACATTACACACTTTTCAAGCCAGCTGCATAGATACTTCCTTTCACATGGAGGGAAGGTCATTGCACCATCAATAAAGTTAGCAACTCCTTAAAAATTCTCCTCCCACTTCTGACTTCTGCATCTCTTCTCACAACTTTCATACCTTGACCTCGCAGCTTCAAGGCCTTGTAGATCTTATGTTTACCTTCATAAGTATTCATTATCACACTCTTGCATTTGTCAATTCTGTTACCATTGAAACACCTACAGTACATTGTTAGATGCTTTCAATTTTTGTTTGCAACTATTCCAGAGCTTTGAGGCGCCTTTACCTTCACCGTTTTGACAATCACTTTCTTCACCCGATCTCTTTCAATCCCTGGGCATGGTCCCTGTTGCCTGTAGTGTTTTCTTCAGGCATCCTTGATTTCACCATTACCAATAAACCACATTACTGTGATTATGTCTCCCACACACTGCTCACCAATATCTTCCTTGTTTGTTCCCACTATTTGCCTGGCTACTTTGAATAACTCTCCTCTTATGTCTGCACCATTCGACATATCTGCAACGTGTCCTGTTCCTGTTTCTTAAGCGAAAGTTTTAGGCCAATTGTGTATAACATCGACATAGCAGCCATTTGTGAGTCCCAGCTCCCAGATGAGGGTCAACTCACAGAACGGGGGTCTGGCTATACCTTCTTCTGGAAGGGCAAGCCTGCTGCGGAGAAAACTGCATTTATGGAGTTGGCTTTGCCATCCACCAATGCATCCGACTTAGGCTAACTGAAATGCCTGTTGGGATCAACGAGCGCCTCATGACGTTCCGAGTCCCATTGAATGCCTTCTTCATCAGTGCATACACCCCAACACCGGATGCAGAGGTTGACATCAAGGAGGCCTTTTATGCCGACCTTGGCAGAGTGCTAACCTCTATCCCCTGAGAAGATAAGGTTGTGCTCCTTGGCGACTTCAATGCCAGAGTTGGCAGAGATGCTGAAATTGGGCAGGGAACCATAGGGAGAAATGGACTAGGCAAGTGTAATCCCAACGGCCTACTCCTCCTCTGCAAGTATGCTGCACACAACCTCACTAACACCTTGTTTAGGCAGGCCGACAAGTTCGAGGGTTCGTGACAATACCCACAATCCAAACACTGGCATCTCATTGACTACCTCAATGTCAGAGGAAGAGATCGCTGAGACGTCCTCATTACCAGAGCCATGCGTGGCTCAGACCACTGCGACACTGATCATCGGATCATTAAAGTCAAGCTCTCTCTTCACGTCGCCCCAAAACGGTGAAGGCAACAAGCCCCCAGAAGAGGTTTTAACACTAAGCGTCTGGAAGATCCAGCAGTAGCACATGCTTTCAGAGAGCAGCTCGAACAAGAGCTGATAAAGAACCCGACAACAAACAGCCCAAACCCCAGTGACGAATGGGATATTCTTGACACTGTCATGACAAAAACCTACATAGAGATCCTCAGCCAGATCGAAAGAATACACCAGGACTAGTTTGATGAAAATGACCTGGCAATCAATGTACTCGTCGATGATAAACGTGTTGCTTTAACTGACTGGCAGAGCAGCCCTCAGTCTCGGACCAAAGCTGATACCATCCGCAAGAAGAAAGCGGCGGCCCAACGGGAACTTCGCAATCTAAAGAATGACTGGTTTAAAAATAAAGCATGTGAAACACAAAAATTTGCAGATCAGCACAAGATATGCGAATTTTTCAACTCCACTAAAACATTTTATGGGCCAATCACTCATGGTGCAGCCCCCCTCCGCTCATCCGACAGTAACTCCATAATTAAAGATGATGAAGACCTCATTCAGCGCTGGAAAGAGCACTGCCATTCACTGCTCAACCGAAACACCAATGTGGATGTCCTGACTACCGAGCAGGTCCCTCAGCATCCAGAGCTGACCTACCTCAGCTATCCCCCATCCCTAGATGAAGTAGCTACCGCCATCAAACAGATGAAAAATAACAAAGCCTCAGGGCTTGCCGGAATCCCAGCTGAGGTGTATAAAGCAGGAGGACCTCTGCTTACCAGCCGTCTCCACTCTCTCCTGGAGAATATATGGGAAAAGGAGGAAACCCCCCAAGCTCTTAAAGACGCCTCCATCATCAATATTTATAAGAACAAGGGAGACCGGTCAGACTGTGGTAACTACAGCGGGATTTCGCTGCTGTCCGAGCTGGCTAGATTATCGCCTGAGTCCTCCTAAACAGACTTCTTCCTGAGGCGGAGAACTTCCTCCCAGAATCTCAATGTGTCTTTAGACCATCACGTGGCACCACTGACATGATCTTTGCTGCCCGTCAGATACAGGAAAAGTGCAGAGAACAGCGTCGTGACCTGTACATGGCTTTCATCGACCTAACCAAGGCCTTCGGCTCGGTCAACAGGGCAGCCCTCTGGTGGACCTTCAGCCGGTTTGGCTGACCACCAAAATTAATCGCCATTGTGAGGCAATTCCACGATGGCATGAACGGCAGTGTCCTACACAATAACACCCAGTCTGAGTACATACCCCACGCTACAGTTCTGTATTTGGTTTATTTACCAATGTTGAATCGCTTTCTTCATAAAACAATATTCATGTATAATAATAAAACAATACTTCTTGAGTCGTCTGTATACATGTGCAATTTCTATTCGTGTAAAATGATAACTTACAATTTGTCACTAATACCAGCAACTGTTAGTGGTGACGAAAATAAGATTTGAATCTTTGGTTTGAAGCTTCGCCACCGTGGCTGTGAACCCTCGAGCCTAAAGGTTCGTTATCGTTGTTTACATTCCAACAGCCTCGGTAAGGTGGCTAATGTTAAACAACATCATAAAACACCAATTATGACGATGAACACTTATTATTGACTTGAAATACCAGAACCAAATACAATGTATAACGATCATAGGTTACGGTTTATATGGGCTAGGATTGGTCATTTAATCGACTTGTACCAATGAAAATAAAAAAAACAGTTTCCCGGAACGATCCGTAGTACTTTTATAACATTAGCCACCATCCCCCTCCTCTGTTGACGTCGCGTGAGACTTAAAACATCAGAGTTAAACTTTCTCCAGTTCATTACCACAAACAATTAGAAAAACTAAACCGGTTAACATCTGATCTGCATAAAAAGAGAAAGCAGGGAAATATGTAGTAATAAAAGGCAGACGATCTTGTTAACTTGAAAGGTAACAACGCCAAAGAAGAGAGGGATAGATGATAACAAGTGTTAGATATTTATGAACTATCAGTTTTTCTCCTGTCAAAATGTCGTTTCCAACTAGCCACAAAACAGTATTTGTGATGGATCACACACTAACAGCGTCGTCTGGGGTGAAGTTAGAGATGGACAGCTTCAGCAAATCTCGCAGCAACAGTACTAGTGGCAGCAGTAGCACTCAGCCACTATCACAACCTATGAACCTCATCCCACTGCTTCCTGTCACCAAGTCTCTTTGGACTTGTGCAGTCGAGGCCATCACCGAATACTGCAGGTGAGTATTGTTCACTGGCATAACCAAAAGGTTAGCTCAGGTCATGGGCACCACCAAAGGACAGTGGGCCTGGTTAACCAGTTACCCATTGAAAAATATTCATTGAGGAAAAGTTCTTTTGTACCTTAAGACTAAACTAAATTGGGTGGAGGAATTTTACTTTTGTTATTCAATGCTATATTTTTTCAGGTTTTTTCCGCTATAAATAAAGACTCTCCTTGCCCCTTAATGACACCGTCGTTCTTTATGCTTCAATGACTTACATCAACAGGCATTTTTCATAGGCATTAACGCGGTAAATTTAAGGTACTTCACACAACTGTTAGAAAGTCAAAACTATGTTTTTCTAGTGTATTTTTGCGTGTTTGATTGGATCTGACCTTGATTTCCTTCAGAGATTACCTATTTTTTAGTTACTGCCCCCTTCTACCCCCAACAAGATAGGGGATCCTGTTGGGAACCTGGGTTTTGGGTGGGGCGTTTTCCGACAAAAATCACGGCCAAGTGAATACAAAATACACCAAAAAACATATAAACCTAACCTTTTTTTGGATGACCTATCCTAACCTAACCCTCATGGTGATATTATGTAACCAAACTCACCATATGAGGGAATCACTGTTATTTCTTACCTTATTGGCCTGGTTCGTCTCTTCTTTGTCTTGGGAATAAGGAACGAGTTACTACAATGCCAACTAATGTATGTCATTCTTGATGATATTTACACTCCTTATTACACTTAGGACACTTTACTGAGGTCAGGAGAACACCATGAGATCTAATAAATGCTATAGCTTGTTCGTTTTTTTATCCCAAAACGCACAATTAACTTCATATAATTGAAGTGACACCCATTGCAGACTTACATGGTCGGAAATGAATTTGAATTTCAAAATATGAGACCCAAAGGTACAATTGAATCTGATTGGGCAAAAAATACAGCAAATTCTAAAAGCAGAAACCACAATTCACTTTAATTGGTGGAAAATAAAAAGAAGCTTTCGATTGGCCGCGTGACATGCACTGAAACGCATGACAGTTTATGAAGGGAACACGCTGAGTGAGAGGTTGGGTAGGTGATAATGGCTGAAGATTAATGGAAGAAAATAGAGAAAGTTTTGGCATGCGCTATTTCCGTTATTATATGTTTCCGACGGTAATGTAATAGAAGAAAATTATCTTTAAAAAATTAGACATATTTTTCGATTATGATAATAGATTTGGGGTAGAAGAGTTGTGTGAACTACTATAAAAATATCATTAACACTTCTATTTTAAACTTAAAAAAAAATCAAGAAATTTAGTAAACATTTACTTACTTTTAACCTCTTCACCAGTTGATCGGCTCGTTAGCCGCTTGGGCGATCGGTCACGTCTCTGTTACTCACTGCTGGCAGGTACTGGGCATGTACTGGCTCCTGAATGTACCTGAACCTGCTCCAGTGCTGGTCAAGTCTTGTCTTGAAAGAGCTCACACTCGGTGCCGTCACAACACTTTCTGGTAGATTGTTCTAAGAGTTCACAACTCTCACTCCGAAAAAGTTTGCCCTCACAGTTTTCTGGAAAAAATAAATAAAATATTTTTTTACTGTAAGAATCTGGTCGAGGCTAATTGTACAGACAAATTTTATCAGGATGGCCGAAAATTGAATGATTCTTGTGAGCCTAACCTATCCTTGAGTGAGAGACAACATGGTGAGAGTTGTCTACGATTAGCCACTGTGTAAGAATAGCTGTAATATAAAAAAAATAAATGCTGCTGATATTTGTCCAGTTGTCATTTTTTTTTTTTTTTAGAATAACACCAGAAGGAGTTGATAGAATTGGATGAAACTCTGTGGAAACGTTAATTACAATCTATTTAATAGATAAATGGAAACAATAATACATTCAGTGTTGTTAGGTATGATTTTAAAGGTTTTTCTTGTAAGTTAGGTAGGTTACTTTAGGTTAAGTTATTTAGGTCAAGTTCTGTCCATTCTCGATTCCATACTTCACAGAGGTTGGCACAATACCATGAGCCTTAAAAATGTCAATGGCAGTGGCTTTGTTTTGAAATACATGACGAATGGTTTGCCAAGCTGACGAAGAACACCTGGTGTAGAGAGAAGCCATCTTGCGACTAGCTAAGTAAAATTCAAAACTCTGAGCATGTGCAGGAATACCATGTGATACCGAGATATAGTCATGCGAGTCAGGTATAAACAGTGTCTCCTGCCCAATTGTACTTTCTAAAGTGAAATCGAAAAGCCCATAAAATACAAGAAATATAAATTTGTGACTGACATTTTATTTTTTGCTGTGACCTCAAGATATACAGGACTCATTTATCTGAAATGGGAAGGCAAACAAGGGCTTAAATATTTCTCTCATATTCAGTGGATTATTGGACACATACAAAATGAAATGAGTTATAGATTGTTCAATATTTTTTAAATAACTTATCCTTTACTTAAACGATTTAGTAAGTAATTCCTGTATAAAAATAAGAAAATGCTGTATTTGAATACCCTCTACAAAATTACCATTTATATAGAAATCATATAGATACTTGTATGATATAACTCTATTTTCTTTCAGGATCGTTTGGGACATCTTTCCAGGAACGAGGCTGATCCGTTTTATAGCGGTTGACAAGACAAACCACAAAGTCTCTTCATGGTCTCTTGAGGACCAGAGCCTTATTAACTTAATGAACTCGTTCATGATGCTTGGACCAGCAAAGAGTATAGGTGCTGGCAAACTTGATCTTTTAAAAGGTCTTAAAGCTGCAATAGAGGCCATGACTGAACCATCAGCAGTTCAGCATGAGAAAAGAACTTCTCTTACAGAGAATGCTACAAAAGTTCTTAATAAAGGGAGAATAATATTAGTAACTAAAATTGACAGTGAGGATGAAGTTAAAACAATAAAAGAAAAATTTCATGATGCTCTTTTACACATGAACAAGACTGCTGCTGCAACAGATAACTTAATGGCCATTAATCATTGTGACCTTGTCCTTTTAAACTTGTGGCCAGAAGGTCCAGGATGTCCAATACCACGTAAGTCTTGGCCAGATGTTTCTACCATAATGTCATGCGAACTCACTAATATCCAAGGAGGCACAGGTTTGGCACCAAAGCTTTGTAACCTTGTACTTAAACATTATGACCTTGCTTCTACTACTGTAACAGGTATACCAATGAAAGAAGAACAAAATGCGAGTTCATCAGCAAATTATGATGTAGAACTATTCCACCCTGCTTCCGCTCATGCTGCTATTCTCAAGGGAATACCAGCAGAAACGGCCCACTTAAAGACATATCGTGAGGGTACAGATTATGAAACTGTGACATTAAAATGGTGTACCCCTCGCAGCAATGCCAGTATAGAACTCCAACATTGTTCATCTGCATATAGAATCACATCTGTTGATGTGAATAGCAGACCATCATCATGCCTTACAAATTTCTTGCTAAATGGGCGTTGGGTTATGCTTGAAATGCCACGTAAGTCAGGAAGCAAGGTGATATCTCATATGTTGGCCTGTCACGGTGGAGATATTTATATCCACACAATGTATACTTCAAGAAGCATACTGGAAGATCCGCCATCCATCAGTGAAGGGTGTGGTGGCCGAGTTACTGACTATAGAATTCCCGATTTTGGGGAACTTATCAAAGCAAACAGATTAGCTCCATATTCAGAGTCTGCATTAGAGAGTGAGGATAATACCACACCACTGGAACGAAACCGAGAACAGTTAAGTAGGCATACAAAGTATTGGCCTATTACACTGTCCTCTACTTCTCTCTTCACTTTAGGGCAACAGATAGAGCCACTTACCACATTAATGTTGAAGGAGACTCTTACTGAAGATGAAGTTGTTGAGTGCAAACAGGTAATCCTTTGCCTGATGAGCATGGAGGCTCGAGGTGACCCATTACCATCTCCTATGGCTGGCCAGCGTGGAAAAGGGATGAAGAGAGAAGACCAATACAGAGCTGTTTGGACTGAATTGGAACAGTACCTACAGCTACACCTTCACTCTGATGCTCATGAAAAAGTACTTGAATGTTTTATGGAATGTCATAACAAGGTAGCAACCCCAGAATATAAAAGTGATGATAAAGTGGATATTGATCAAGCACTGAAAGAACTTGATGAATACAACTACATGACTGAAAGAGAGAAAGCTGACTTTAACCTAAGTACAAGTACTGGAACAAAACATGTACCCACAGATATAACAGTTCCAGATAGCAAACGCAGACGATCAGCACCTCCACCTCTAGCCCCCATGGGTCGCAGCAGTGGAGTCAGCCTCTTAACTTTATGGGAAAACAAAGTCTCTTCAGAACAATCTCGACGGTGTTTAGAATTTCAAGGTAGACTTAAAGCTGATGATAATGTTACTAAGTTGTATGTGAATCTTCAGAAAGACAAAGATAAAGATGAAGTACCAAGAAAAAAATAATTAAGTGCAAAAATATTTAATATGTCATTTTATATGGTGTTTTGATAATTACATTGAATTATTAAAAAAAAAAAAATTGTAATTAATGTCCAGGTCTCCTCTTGCAAAAGCTAGTTGTTTTCTGACTGTAATGTTGAGTATTGTGATGATTGCTGAATGATGAATTCAGAAGTAGGGAAGTTTGCTCAGTCAATAGAGCTGGACGTAATTACTGTATGGTATACAGTATTGACTTTTATTTGATATAATTTTTTGTAGGATTAATATGTTTTCTCTAAGGATTCGTACCTCCGAGTACTTTACTGTACAGTATATCAATTTATAAATAAAGATTGAACAAATTTATACGTCTTTCTGGTTCTTTTCCTTTTAGCTTAGATCAGTAGTGAAGTTTTTTTTTTGTAAATTATAATTCCCCTGTGCCAGGTCCCTGACGGTCACACTGTCAGGGACCTCTTGCTGCAGGGAGAGTTACTGACCACAGAATAACACCATCTGCTCATACTTGATTATATAAACATAATTCTGGCATGCAACTCACAGTTTTATGGGTCTTCACTATAAATGTTTTTGAATCCCCTTAATATGTACTTGATCATGCATATTTTGTGCATACAGTGGCCTTCTTGCTGTGAGAAGATAATTTGGTGAGGGCTCAAAGGGTTCAGTAATAAAACCTTGTCAATTATCACAAAAATTTCTGAAGATTAAAAGTCCCAGACTATTTTCTGATTGAGCTGAAAGAGAACAACAGATAATGCAAGGTAAAGCTCAAATAGTGTTGTACAATATACAGTAGTACAGTACAGTACTGTAAACCTTCCTTCTTTAATTTCAAAAAATTTATGACTCATATGCCTCGATGGCTCATAAGCAATGCTTAATTTGTAAAATAAGAATTGGTGAAACTAGTGAAACAGATGCTATGAAGCAGCTGACTGAGCCTGTGAAACTTAATACTTGCAAAGTTCTGTAGGGGCACATTTTGAAGTACTGTATAAGTAATTATATACTGTGCATAGTACAGATGGCAGTACTATTTATTGATACTGTATATGATTACATTCACAATTTATAGTACTTATGAAAAATAAAATTGCCGGACCACCGTCCCAGTGCGTTCCGGCACAAATTAGGCACCGCTCCTAAGAATGTGGATACAGCACAATTTACTAAACCTCTCAACTGCTGTAGAGGGAGGCTTCTCTTCCCATCTTCCCAGCTGTTTTGTTCAGCTCTTACAGCTGAGTGGACTTGGAGTGCCCTAGGAATGAGTAACCCTTAGGATAAGAGGTGAATGTTGTATCCACTTTGCTGTCACACCCATTAATTTGTTTTTAATGTCCAAAGGGTGAAAAACTCCTTAGAAGATATGCAGGCAATCACATTTTGAGAATATTGGACAACGAAAGAATTTTATTTAGTTAACAAAATAATTTTTTTCTCAAAGGGCAGCAAAATCAAAGGTACAACTTAACAGAACAAGAAAAAACAACCTCACTTACCACTCACCAAAGTGTGGGTAGTGTGTTGGGATTACTTGCTAGTAATCCTGTCTTTTTGTCTTTTGTGATGTTGGTCAAGAACTGGTCTTGAAACAGCTCACATTCGGTGCCATCATAACACTCTGGCAGATTGTTTCAAGAGTTTACAATTCTCACTGAAAAATTTGCCCTCACACTTTTCTATGATGTTTCCCTCACAAACAACTTATACTGTATGCAGGACGGTCCAAAGGAGCACAGTCCCCCAGTTAGGTTAGGCTTGGTAATTTTTAAGTTATTTGTGAGGGAAGTGTCATAGAAAAGCGTCCATTTTTGGAAATAGTACTGTACATGCCCTGCACTTGTCACAGAGTGTAACAGAGACATGACTGACTGCCCAAGTGGCTAACAGGCTGATCAGTGACGAAGAAGATAAAGTGATATATTAATTACTGCAGAGGAAGGATGTGTACTCAAATAATTAGGGTTAATCCAATAATGACTGTTGTCACATGTTGAGATTGGACCGTACTGAAAATGTTCTGGACGTTTGCAATTCAATCAAAACCTAAACTAACCTTACCAAATTTAACCTAACCTAACCTAACCTTTTATTCTAGGGGGTAATCTCAATGATCCATACCATTTATGATGTTTTGATTGAACTGCATATGCCCACAACATTTTCAGCACATCACGCCAGAAGAGAGTACTGTACCTGTACTGTAGAGGGCAGTGATAGGGTCCCCTGCCACTACATGCATACCAAGTTACATACATCCAAATTATTGGGTACTGTACTAAGTAAACGAATGTTCTTATGGTGATCAGTGATTCTCATGGAAGTAAATCCCTTAAAATAATATAAAATTTTACTTGCAAGACTTGTGAAATCAAATATGACTTATGTACCAAAAAATCTGGATATTATTTTAGTTTCAGTCATCCAGGTAATATTACGTATTTACATTATTGGAATTAGTAGGCGTCTGGTATAATGGTCAGCATGCTCACCTCGCAAGCGAGCAGACCTGGGTTCAATCCCCGGGGAGGATGAAACTATGGGCAAGTTTGTTTATGCCATTTGCCTCTGTCTACCCAGCAGTAATTGGGACCCGGGATATTAATCGATTTGTAGATCGTGTTCCGGGGTAATGGTTAGCCAGTGCAGTTGGCAAGTTGTCCGGTCATCTCGGACTATTCCTTGGCACTGGGTCATGGAACTCGTTAACTCAGGGTGTGGTTGTTGTGTTGGTGACAGCTTCTACACCTTAAACAAATTCACGTCTAGGTGGCCCTTGGGCCGACCATCCTCGTTACACGAGAGGCAACCATTATTATTAGGTTAGACATATAGTTCCTTAAGTTCCTGGGTAATATGGCTAGGTTAGTTTAGGTTAAAATACTGTACAGGGGTAACCAAAACTAAAGTTTTACTAAAATCTGTATAAAATTCAGTAATTATTATGTTATAACAATTAAACAGTTTAATTACAGTTACTTCAATTAGAGATTATTACATGTACAGGTATTAGGGATTCGGGTACTGAAGAAAGTAAACGTGTGATATCTCTCTTGTTCAGGAGGGTTTTTATAATCTTTTTATAAATATATATGGATGGCTAAGGGTAGTCTCAACTCTTAACCGATAACTCATAAATTGTAAGGAAAAATAATGTTTCATTGCCTAAAAATCAAATGTTGGTCTGGCTCTTGTTACGGGTTGGAGAGTTCAACATCACATGGACGGTGGGAACCATTTCATTATAACAATTAACAAAGTAAAAAATAAATACCAATTTTGTAATATAATAATTAAAAATTAAAGTTATTAAAATTACAGATTCAATGATAGTATCTAAGGAATATGTTAATAGTTTGAAAACATTTTATTACCATTTAAAATATCATCACCTCAGCAGCTCAGTGTGAGGGTGTGACTTGATTCTCCCAGTTAATCTTACTATCGGCGTTGTCTTCCCATTCTCTACTCGCTGGGAATCTTTCTTCACATATTCTTAAATAGGAGGTAAATATATTATCTGTTGTTAACACTGTAGAGGGTTAAATAAATGTGCTGGTACTGGTACAGGTCGACCAGCCTGTGTGAAGAAGTACCGCGTTTTTTAATTATGTTTTTCATTATTCTCGCTATGGTTGTTTTAAAATAAGGAATGGGTAATTATATAGGATTAACCCGCGAGTGAAATTGATTGAAAACAATTATAAAAACGCCAGATTTCCATTGTTATATTATAGTGGACACTTGTAGTTTGTGGAAAAATGTTAAAAACGGTTATTAGGAACAGACCTAACCAACCAAACCTACCCAACCTTACCTTACTTCCCCGGTATATTAAAGAACTTACTATTATTTGGTGAAGTTTGAGGCCCTGGCCGGTTAGTCCTATATATTAACCAAGGAATGAAACCAAGCTCAATTAAATTTAAGGATCCCAGCATAGTATTTATAGTTGTTTGAGAGTATTTGTTAGTTATTAGGAATTATACCATATAATACATATGGTATTATTTTTGGTCAACTTAGGATAGTAGCCAGGTTTAGGTTAGGATAGGAGGAAGTTAGCACCACAAATGAAGGCCAGATTCGTTTTGAATTACAACAAGAACCATAGGAAAAACGTATTTTTTATTGGAAAATCGAAACCTGGCTGCTATCAAATTGACCTTATTTTATTTTCAAACAACACAGGAATCTTGAGAATATTATCTTTGCAATCAGTAGTTTAAACAGTTATAAGACACTTTTCTTCAATGACTTTTCCCTCACAAACTACAATACTTCTGTATGCTGGGAGGCGGTCCGACTAATTACCCAAATGTAGCTGCAATGAAGTCAAATGATGGTCCTTCAAGCGTAAATCGGGCTGTGAATCACTTCTCGATTATTGTTTGGTGTCATAAAGTCACAAAACATTGGTAAACTTAATTTAATCTGAGTTGTGTTAGGTTAGGTTAGGTTGGGTTGGGTACATGCACTCGATCTATTAACTCAGATTAAATTAAGTTTACCATTTTTTTGTGACTTCGTGACACCAAATACTAGTCGAGAAGTGATTGGCAGTCCGATTTATTCATGTAGGACCATCATTTGACTTCTTTGCGGCTACATTTGGGTAATTAGTCGGACCCCTGGGAGGTCCAGGGGTCAGAGCCCCCTGTTTAGGACGTTAGGTTAGGCTGTTTACAAGAGAAACTTCAAAAAAGAAAAGTGTCTTAGATTGTCTAAACTATTGATTACAACCATAAAATTCTCATAATTCTGTGGGTGGCAACAAGTGAAATTTTACTACAAGTAATGGTAATTATTGAGTTACGACTCATCATACCTTGTCAATCTTAATCCCACCAGAGGTGGACAAGGCTTCAAAGCAGAGGGAAAATGTGGAACTGAAAACATAACTGAAAGAACCTAACCTAATCTGGTCATTGTACTGTACTCACCTACTAGGTAAATATGCTGCAGATGCTGGCATATGATTTAGACTTGTAACCTGACACCAGCATATAATTTAGGTTTGGAAGTTGTACTATTTTAGTTTGTCATCTGGGAATCTTAGGAATTTAGGTTAGGTCAGATTTAGTTCTTGGGTTCTGTGGCTAGATTAGGTAAGAAGGGGGGATAGATCACTATCCTCTAACTACCGCTCAATCAGTCTAACATCAAGAGTAGGCAAATTACTGGAAGCAATCATTTCAAACTCCATTCGAAATCACCTGGAGAAGCACCGATTGATCAATGATTCCCAACGTGGCTTCACAAGCGAACGTTCATGTCTAACCAATCTATTAACATTCTTTTCATCAGTTTTCGAATCGGTGGATGAGGGACACAATTATGATGTGGTATATCTCGACTTTAGCAAAGCCTTCGACAGAGTCCCCCACGAAAGACTAGTAAGAAAAGCGGAGGCTCATGACATTAAAGGAGATATTCTAAAATGGATTAGGGCGTGGTTACAGGACAGGAAACAGCGAGTGAGCATTAACGGCACGAAATCCGATTGGAGCAATGTCACTAGCGGAGTTCCCCAAGGCTCAGTACTGTACTTGGACCATTATTATTTATTATATACATAAACGACATAGATATAGGCGCAGACAGCAACATAAGTAAATTTGCTGATGACACTAAAATAGGGCGTGTAATTAAATCTGACGAGGGCTCTTCAAAATTACAGGAAGACTCTAAAAAAAAATTTGAATGGTCTGAAAAATGGCAGACGAAATTCAATGTGAACAAATGTAAAGTACTCAGTATAGGAGATGTAAACAGGGAAACCAGATACCAGATGAACAACGATGTTATTGAGAAGTCCGACTGCGAGAAGTATTTAGGAGTAATGTAAAGTAGGAATCTTAAGCCAAGTAAACAATGTGTATTTGCTCGAAACAAGGCTTATAAAGTACTTGGGTTCATACAAAGGAGTGTTAGTTACAAGACTAGCGAGGTCACCCTAAAACTATATCTTGCGCTTGTGGCACCTCGCTTGGATTACACAGTTCAGTTCTGGTCACCGTATTACAGAATGGATATAGAATCCTTGGAGAGAATTCAGAGGAGAATGACAAGACTAATCCAGGCATTAGGAACCTTGAGTACAGAGACAGGTTAAAGCATCTTAATCTGCACTCCGCTGCGAGACGTAGAGTGAGGGGCGATATGATAGACGTGTATAAATGGAAGTTGGGGCTGAACAATGGGGACATTGCAAAGGTACTCAAACTATCCAACCAGGAGCGAACTCGTAACAATGGTTTTAAATTAGACAAATTTAGATTTAGGTGTGAAATAGGTAAAAATTGGTTTGGAAATAGAGTAGTGGATGAGTGGAACAAGTTACCAAATATCATCATTAACTCGAATGCGCTGGATAGCTTCAAACATAGGTTGGATGGATATATGAGCGATAGGGGTTGGGTGTAAATGGGACTGCCCAGTATGGGTCAATAGGCCTGCTGCAGTTTCCTCCATTCTTATGTTCTTATAACACTTTGCCAGGTATATACAGGTATCTGTTGTGTATTAATTTAATTGTTACAAGACAAGTTTTGCACTTTACACAACCAAAAGACTGGGGTGACTACTTCTTTAAAAATTTTGCCACCAAGATGATTACCGCATACCTACGCTGTACTGTACTACTGCAATATGAGGCTTTTATTTACTGTACAATACAGTACTATTTATTGGCCATAATATTTTGACTGAGAATTTTTAACTTTAATATTTTATATTGCTGGATTATATACAGTATATTAATCTTTCAGATTGAAGTGAAGGACGAATTAAAACAAAATGGCTCAAATTGACAGGTTGGGTATTCAAGGCATACGAAGTTTCGGACCGGAAGAAGCACGCACAATTAATTTCTTGAAGCCACTCACTCTTATTCTTGGTCAGAATGGTTGTGGAAAGACAGTAAGTTATTTAGCTTCCTTTTCTTTTTCACAGATGAAGCAATGTATATTTTTACAACCTGATGCTGTGTTGCTTGGCAGCTTGTATGTTGTGTGCACCATGCCTTTGTGTTGAGATCCAGGAAATGCTTGACATTGGTGATGGGACAAATACTGAAGTCTGATATATTAGTATCACGTAGAATATCTTCTGTGGATGCCTGATGGTATGGTGCAGACTAGGGGTTGTCATTGGGGAAGTGGGTGTTATATATAGGACCTCCAATTGCCCTTTTAGCTGACAAGGCAGTGTCACTCCTCTCTGAGGTAAACAAAGTGATTATCTGCTTACCTGTATTTGTATAGTTAGTTGCACATTCACAGCTTGGTGAACTGAGGGTGTCCTTGGTGCAAATCAGTGATCTGAGGATTGGAAGCCAGTGCTGCAGTTGGTCATCGCAGTAACACACAGCAACGAAAGCCTCCACCGGGGCTAGTCCGTGCCAACTATGTGATCATAGTAGCATTTTACAGACTCCCGCTAGACAGTACAAGGCTATCAATACTCTGGTTGGACCTGGGGACCATCAGGCCCTGATGACAACTCACAGTGCTTGACCAATACAGTATAGACATAAGTAATTGGTGGGGCTTAGGTGCTTGCTCAGTTAGCAATCACTTAACAAGATTTTTTACTTCATTAATGGCCACTAATAAGACCTCTTTTAACTATCTACATTCAACACCATGTCCTTGTAGACTTCATTATCACAGTCTCATGTTTGGCTTAGGTCATCATGGTCAGTTATCTTTGGAAAATAAATTATCAGAAACTAGAACTCGGATGTTTATACTGTACACCACTTATTTTTATGTAGGCCATGTAGCATGGAGAGCTGCCATTAGGTAACTGTGGCTAACCCACGCAGGCATGGAAAATATAAAATGATGATGATGACTTACAGTATTATATATACTTCCACAGACTATCATTGAATCACTGAAATATATCTCTACGGGAGAGGTTCCTCCAGGATGTGGTCGGGGAGCTTCTTTTGTTCACGATCCAAAGATGGCTAAGGAGTCGTCTGTAAGTATTTATTCCTGTGAATATATCTCTTTTTCTTGAACTTGAGCATATAGTTAATGACTAGACTACTATTAATGAAATGCAAAATATTAAGTTATAAAATTTGTGAGATTGAAGTGAAAAATACTGTAATTTTGTATATGTCCCAGTGAGGGTTGCACATTGAATGAATTTCTTATCATTTTATCAAGGAATTGATTTGTAGTTATATTTAAAAAAAATTAAAAAGTTTCTATTGATGAAAGCCAAGGACACAGAATAAAGTTGTTCACTTATCATGTAGATCAGTGGTTCCCAGACTTTTTCACATGACGTCCCTTTAGACTCTTTACCTAACCCGCTTCCCTCCCCATTTTTAAAATAAATTGAATAAATTTTACACTATGTACTTATTTTCATATTACTTTCAAGAACAAATAACTCATAATTATTTTATATATGTATCTCGTGTATGCAAGGAAGATTGAAATACTGTATACAGTACTAAGGAAAAAATTAATGCTTTACAGTTTAATTGAACATTTGCCAATTTAGAAATGGGATGTCAATACCTGTACAGGTTATTGTTCAGTACAGTATATGTTTTCCACCCTCTCCGCATAATACCCCCCTGCTGTGCATAACATCCTTGAACAACCCCCCTCACCGTTTGGGAACCACTGAAGGCTAAAATATTGTCACAGAGACTTGTTGTTGTTTGAGGAGAATGGTTTTATCGTTGATGTGGCTGCACTGTACTAAGGTGATGTGTGTGTCCTCATGAACAAGGTAAAGGTTTGTTTGAAAAACCAATTTATTTTGGTTTATTCTCTTGTCAATCTTAATTCATTAACATTTGAATGAGATTGAAAAGCTGTACATCATACCTCGTGAGAGAAATTAGAAAGTCCTCGGGTTCTTTGGAGCACAAGAAAATGAAATTACGATGTTACATTATATTTAAATGCATAATAGCTCTGCACCTGACTTCAAAGTAGACTAGTCTTTGAAACTTCATTCTTCCAATTCTAACCCAATTCCTCCATTTTCTGTTCCTATTCTTCAATTAGTAGTTAATACATTGCGTGTACTTTCAGGTACGTGGTCAGGTTAAGCTACGTTTTACAGATGCTCGAGGAAAAGTAATTGTATCAACTCGGTCCTTAGTGGCCACACAGAAGCCAAAGTCCCTTGAGTGTAAAACCCTAGATGCCACCATGATATGGAAGCAGCCTGATGGAAGTGATGTCACTTTATCAAGGTGAATTTAAATTTGTGTCTTTAGATTTTACATTAATGGAAAATTATTTTTGTTTTGTCTTGCCTCTTTTCAGATGTCAGTGCTGTACAGTGATCCCTCGGTTAACGAAATTTCGATTAACGAATTACCTTCCATAAGAATATTCAATTCGGTAAACGAAATTTTTACGAAATCATGTCAACATGTTTTGGCTTACTCACCAGCTGGAATATTAGTCCGCCAATACAGTAATCCGTTCTTGGGCTTAAATTCGTTCCCGTTTGAGTAAATATCAAGAAGGTTGTACTATTCAATAATTTTCCAAGTTTTATATTAAATTTTGTAGTCATTTTAACACTTATTTAACATAATTGGAGTATAGGAAACTAGTTTTTGGTGCGCCCAACAGCCACTTGACTCACCCACAAAGGCGTCAGTTTGTATCTCTGGTCAGTGGAGGTAACATCTTGCTTGTGGCTCTCTTGAACATAAAATATTTTTTATGTTTTTACAGCACAATTATTGGTCATTCTGAAATTTATTTTACATATTGACAATATATAGTGCAGTGCAGTGTTGATTTAAAGAATATAATCTTGAATTACACCCAGTGAACTTAAAATTTTATGGGTGAAATGATGGCAGAAGCATGGGGTGATTTCTCTTCCACCCCAACTTCCTTCTCTTCTTTCTTCTCCTCCACCCCACTTCTAATTCCCATCATCATCATCAACCAGGAGCCTTCTACATGCGCACCTCAAAGTAAGTGTACTTTACTGCATTTATTTTTACTTTGTATGTAATTTTCGGTGAGCTGGAACCAATTACCCAAAATCCCATTGAAACAATGGTTTCGGTTAACGAACGGCCTTCTGGAACGAATTGTGTTCGTTAACCGAGGGACCACTGTACAGGTGTATTGTGATGCTGCCACATATATGTAACCCTAACCATGTGACAAGAGACTTGTGCATTGGAGCCAGGAGGCTCAGCAGGTAGAGGCAGTTGATCATTGGGGTGATCATTGAATCAGGGGTGACCAATTGCAACTTAGGGATGGGGTATAAGTATGACTACATCATTAAAGCGAATGATCCTAACACGAGACATCATAACGCGGGGGTAACCTGTGTGTGTGTGTGTTTTATATATATATATATATATATATATATATATATATATATATATATATATATATATATATATATATATATATATATATATATATATATATATATATATATATATATATATATATATATATATATATATATATATATTATTAATATTTTATTCAGTCGATGTGCTGAATTTAACGCATCTATGACAGCAGCTTTAGGTGTGTCTAAAGCCATACTGAACAATGTAATATTCTGCCATCAAGAGGATTCAAATTGGTAAGCTGAAAATATACTGTATACACTGTATATACTGTATTTTTCTAATAATGTTTCTGTGTTCATGTAAGTAATGGGATTTTGGGTATACAGTATTGTATTTGATGTATTGTGACACCATGGTCTCTTACTTTACTAATTCTTTTTATTTTCAGGCCACTAGATGAGGGCAAGAAGGTGAAAGATAAGTTTGATGAGATATTTAATGCCACAAAATACATCAAGTGTTTAGAGACTATACGCAAGCTTCGTGCAGATATGAAAGGCAGTAAGTGTTTTAAATGGGGATGAGTAAGTTTTATTTCTATTGTGTTGATTGGTCACCAAACTCAGGGGGCTTGTACTAAATTGACTCCTTGCAATCTGAAATATATACTGTACGATGAAGCCAACCAATCCAGTCACATGTGTACTTGGACCACCTCCGTAATCAAAACCCAAACTCGATCTTTAAATTTACATTGATTTTTGTAGTGTGATCAGTTGATTGTACCAAATGCTTTTACTGAACTCTGTGTACATATTCTTATAATCATTTTGCTTTCAAGGCCACACTTAAAGGACTACTGCATCCTATTTGACCATTTCAGTATTTTACCTTTTACAGCGGGACCTCGTTATCGCAGTATACATTATTCGTGGATCCGCAGCTACAAGCACAAATTATTTCAGAAATACAGTATCAGTAAAAATTCCCCAAACTTACGAGGATGCCACATAAGCATAAGCATTTGAAATTCTTGCACACCTCCCATTCTCTCAAAGTTCATCCTTCTCGCCTGCACCACGCAGTAACAGACGCCCGTGTCCCCAAGCCTTTTTTGAAAATGCTCCAAAGATTTTTTTTATTTGTTGCGTATTTGATGACATTGGTGGAATTTTTTGTGGCCATGAGTTCCAAATTGAAGCAAGGTGAAGTGTCTAAAAGGAAGTGTAGTGTAAGGCCACCACCTACCTCTCTCTCATCCTCTAACAAAGACATGGGCAACCTTTCCTCAGTCATAGGTTTTGTTATGATTTAGATATTTTTCTGTGGGCCAACCTACCCAAATTTACATCCTACCTAACCCAAAAGTAATGTTAATATTGTATTAGCATGGACAGTGAAGCAGTTTATCCTCACGTCCACCTTACGATATTTTTAGTTGACAATAACAGTCTTTTTCCCATTTATGAAACAAATCCATTATACAGTAATAATTTTTTAAGTAAAATGTTAGCATTTAACAGAAGGTGAGTGAAACATTCTGTGAATATGTTGATTTTTCCTACAGTTACATCAGTTTTCTTATGAGACACACCAGAATAATGCCAATGTTAAGCTTGGCATATGAGGAACTACAATGAAATAACCTATAGGCACAACTATTATATATATATATATATATATATATATATATATATATATATATATATATATATATATATATATATATATATATATATATATATATATATATATATATATATATATATATATATATATATATATATATATATATATATATATATATATATATATATATATATATATATATATATATATATATATATACTGTATTAGATTTCGTTGAAAGTCTCAGTGCCTGTATAGGTACTCCTGAGCATGCTGATTACGAATCTATGGTCCAAGATTTGATTGCGTGGTAATAATTGGTTGTAATGATGCTTGAAAGATTTTAATTACAGTCGACCCTTGTTAATTCGGACTAAGAGGGGGGAAGGGTGTCCGTTTTAGCCGATTGTCTGAATTAACCGATTTAGGGGTTAATATTGCATTATATTTCAAAGAAAATGCAGTGAGTTTGTCCTTAGCCTTGCATATGTCCGAAACTGTTTGCTTTTTAACACCATACTCGTCATAAACTCTAGCCACCGAAGCACCAGCCTCTAACTTCCTTACAAGTTCCAGTTTCTGGTTCACAGAAAGGGTCACATACTTCCTCTTCGGCTTATTACTCCCCCTTGAAGACATGATGTAAAATACAAGGCTGAAAGATGCCTAATCACTGAAATATCAATGAAAATTGCAGGGCAACACAACACTGATACTCGAATATGGCGCTAGGTCAACAATGATTGGCGGTCTGGCTTGCGTGCGCAATCTATCGGACAATCCCAGAACCAGAAATTTGATACGGACAGTCCCTCGCTTAGTTCAGATTTCGTCCGAATTATCCGATCCGGATTAAAGGGGTCCGATTAACGAGGGTCAACTTACATCTATTTCAGTGATAATTACTCGCCAACTATGGGCTCCGGAGGTTATAAAGTTAAATAATTTCATAAACTAATATGTAATCAAATGTTTAAAAAATGTATCTAAGGTATATGAATTTTAAAGGATACAAAATTTAACCTTTTGTGTCATTTACAATGTGATGGTCCCGATTAGACCCCATTCCTATTAATTCTTACTGGAATTAATTCCCCTGTATCTGTGAAATCACTATCCGAGTCTTTTTTCTGGTCCCTATTAAGCTCGGATAACGAGAACTTCGTGTATGTGTGATTGTGTATTTTTGGTTGAGTCTCAAGCATTGGAATATTGTGCACTGTACATCCATTAATTTGAAGGATGATTATTGGTATGCTTCTTTTTGTGAGAGCTTTAGGAGTTATATAACATTTAGTTTGGGTGCAAAATCCTTTCAGTTCAAGGTGTTTTAGTAGGCTTTAGAGTTCAATCCTCAAGTCATGCCATTCACAAAATATTAAAATATTTATTTTGGCTTATTTATATATAATTTTAATTTCAACTCTTTCTTTCAGAGATAAAGAATATGAAAGATATCCTATTTGAGCTTAAGAAATGGAAAGATGAGGCAAATCGAAAGCGTGTTGAACTAAAAACTTCAGAAGAAAAACAAACAAATATCATCACCGAGAAAGAGACCTTGACCACAGAGATGAAACCCATTGTACAGCGTCTCAAACACATTTCTACTATTGAAGCAGACATAGGACGTATAAGAGAAGAACTCAGTAAGTTTATGTTTTCTTGATCTACGTACAATAAAATCCTGTGTTGGAACCTATTTCATTCTGTATACAAAGAGTTTCCTTAGAGCTAGCACTGGGTAATGCACCCTAAGAATTATAATGAAATACACAAAAATATGAAAAAGTAAACAAGAGTTGCCAACACCTTTGAATTAAGGTTATAATATTAATTTTCCTACTCTGGCATGTTTTAGGTGGTAAACAATATCAGCTGAAATCTTTAAGGAAAACTCAAGAAGAGCTTAGAGCAACCTTGACAGAACAGCTGAAGTGTTCAGATGAGGAGCTGTACCGCATGATCCAGGACTTTCAACGAGATCTGGCTCTTAAGGAAACAGAGCAAAGAAGGGTACTTAAGCTCGCTCTCTCTCTCTCTCTCTCAAGGAGAAAGTAAGACTACACTGGTCAATAAAATATTATAACT
Source organism: Homarus americanus (assembly GCF_018991925.1). Taxonomy (NCBI): domain Eukaryota; kingdom Metazoa; phylum Arthropoda; class Malacostraca; order Decapoda; family Nephropidae; genus Homarus; species Homarus americanus. Next base: position 332,004 of record NW_024732440.1, on the reverse strand, counting down.
CAGGTTTTATCATATTCTTCCAAAAATTATGCTCTCCTTATTATATTAAGATGTGCCTGTTTCATTGTCTGCCTTCAGTGTGAAAATGATCTAGACCAACCGGAAGAGCCTCGTTTAACCTTTAATATTCTTGTTTTGAGGATCAATTTCGTACTTTTAAATGCAAATTGAAAGTAATATAAAAGCTTTATTTTATCTTCGTAAAAATAGACAATTTAAATATTTGTCAGAGATGTGAAGTGGAGTTTATATATTTTTTAAATAGTTATGTATATATCTGTTTCCATGATGGATAGATAAAAGTGATATTTAGCATAAATTGCATATTCATGGAAGATGTTAATCTTCAGAACATGAATATTGAGGGTAACTGTAGCTCTTTATTCACCAAACTTGTGCAGTACATCTCTTCATCACGTACTCTCAGCCCGTTTACTACTGCATCCATGTAAATTTTAAAACAACCATGGAGACATTACACTTCCCTGAACACATTTGTATCAGCAGTATCTGTACTATATCAACACATTAGTTTTCACTTTCCCCCAAAAATATACCTGACCTTAGTTTTTGGCACTTGGGGTAAAAAAATATTTTGTTTTAAATTTCATACAAAGGTGCTACTTTACTTGCTGATTAAGGATCTGGTTTCACAATTAAAAAAAATCGATTAATTAAAAGATATTTAAAAGGTTAATTACACTATGCCTGTAAGTTTTAAATCACCTAAAAAATATAGACTAATCTTCATCCAGTTTACCTCTTCCCAACAATCTATTAACACTTACTTTCCTTATAAAAACTGGACAACACTTGGCAGTCTATTTATCCCACACATTGATTTTCTGTCTGCTGAATCATATATTACATAAATCCATAATTGCCTGAAAAAAATGTCTTCCCTTCTCCAAAAACTTTTCATTTATATTCTTGAACTGAAAAGCTTGATCCGTGCATCGTCCTCTTTCTCTACACCCACATATCTCTTCCCATAATACAATGTCAGCTTTTACGCCATTCTCAATAATAACACTTCTATATAATCAACACTTATTGCTTTATCATTACTACTTTGGAAATAAATATTTATATACCGGTACAGGTGTAACTGAATCTACACTTTTTGCTGTCATTACTTTTTGGAAAACAATATTTACATATACAGCACTGTAATTATAAATTCTCTTTAAAGGTATACTGTATACTAAATTTACTTCTACATCAAATGGTCATTAATTATATAACATTTTTGTATTGAATATTACAGAATTATTTGATTTTTTGTAAAATTAATCGCACAGGTGGAGTCTAGCTTGAGTGGCCTGGAGAGAGAGGTGCAGAAAAATCAGATGGATGTTGCAAGGACTGTGAGGCAGCAAGGAGAGTTGGAAGCTGCTCATAACAGACACAAGAATTATGTTCAGAGAAGGGATGCCCAGATGATTGGTTTAGTTGAAGAATTTACTTTCTCAGGTATTTCTTATTTGCCATGTTATATATATTCAAGGTATTTCTGGAATATACATAATTAACCTAAGTTAAATTTTTTTTAGAAATATCGGTAATATGTGTATGTGCATCTGTGTGTGCATGCTTGCATGCTGGGAACACGATGGCTGCATATAAACACCAACAGTGATATGACAATTTTCATAATTTGTTATTAAATATTTCACTCTGAACTTCATGGGTGACCATTAAGTGCCTAGAGTGTTTAATCAGTTGATTTGTACTGTCGTACCCTAATTTACGAGGATATGATTTACGAAAATTTGCAGTTACAAAAAAAAAATTTTTTTCCAAGCTTTGATTTATGAATGAAAACACTGATTTAAAACTAATTTATAATATACTGCAGTATAGTCATGCACATTATCAGGGAGGGGGGAGCCAGGCACCTATCTTGGTGATGGTACTGCTTCCTGAACAATAGTAGAGGACATCATTGGAGTTTTAGATGAGAATCAGTCTATCATTTGATGTTACACCATTAATAACAATAGAAGATAAACTGGATGTCTTACTCTTAAAGTTGTCAGAGAGGTACAGGTATTCTATTTTTCCAGAGTTCCTCGGAGTTCAGAATTTCAAGGATGAACAAGCAGACTCTGTGTTGAACCAGCTGTTGAAGGTTATTGAGGATGAGAGGGCAAGTATTATGGTTAAGAAACAGGAATTTGAAAAAGAAGAAGTCAGAACCCAGAGAGAGATTGATGGTCTACGGTAGGTATTAATACTGTACGGTATGTCCTGATTTTAAGCGGCAACTTTTCTCTACATCCTTCAATATAACCCTCAGGTACTAATGCTGGAGGGGTATTGTTGTTACCTAAACTGTCTATATGTCCTTTCATCAACTCTCAGTCTATTAGATTTAGGTTTCATAGGTGAAGAAAAATAATCCCAAAACTAGAGAACTTCATTTTGGCTAAATTAATACAAATGTCTTGATCATTACATCAGTCTTTCAAAGGTAAAAGAGAGAGGAGTATTTTCAATTTGTACAAAATATGATTTATAGAGTACACCCAACCTTTATTTTTACATTGGTTATGGGTCTAAAGGTTCTAAATATGGACATTGATTCTCACAAGGGGGGGGGGGGGTGTATAAGAAACATCAAAGAGAAAGAAATACAGAATTATTAATCCTTTTTGAAGACACCTAACCCAATCAACCCAGCATATCCCACCCTAAACCAACCCAACTGTATCCTACACACAGCCACTTTACACCCATCCTTCTCTGTACAGGTATACCTCGCTATACATCAGATGTGCGTTCTTGTAAAGTGCAATGTTAAGTGAACAATGAAGTGTACAGTATAGTGAATACAAGTGATACTGCATGAGACTCCTTCATTGATTTCCTTACTCTATTTCTTTCTCTAATTGTTGCAGATCAAAAGAAGCTGCATTGGACCATGATATTAAAAACAAAGGGAAGCAGTTGGAAGAAACAGCCAAGCAACTCAGACAAGTGAAGCACACACTAAAGCGTAATGAAAGTGAACTGTCTGCTGCTAATTTGGATGACATCAAAGCTGAGTTGACACAGGTTGAGGAAATGATCTCAGCTGAAGAAAGCAAGCTTGATGTTAAGAAGGTGAAGTTTACTTTTACACCTGATGCCTTTTCAGAATGACTTATGTAGAGGGTAGGCACTTCCAATGTCGGACTAATTTGTGTAAGCCCTGTCAGCTGTTTCCATCCATATTTTGTATGGTAGTTAATATTGTAGAATAGAGTAAAGCCCCAATAACTCAGTACATACGGGGCTGAGGCCACGCTGACTATTTCAATTTGCCAACTTACAGGTAGAGCCTTATATATGTACTGTATATATAAGAGTTGTATTAGGTGCTTACCAACAGCAGGGGTTGATTTCTTGATGAACACCAACAGCCGTGGTGTGATCTCTTGACGGACTTGTTTGAGGCAGATGAACTGTACTGTACAGTACTATACTGTATTTTGTGCAACACTTCATAGACAGTGTACAGTACAGTAAATTGTTGTGACGAAGTTTACACTACTGTATGTACTGTGCACACTATACATAACAGTAACACTTCACAAACATAGGACTTCACTATATACAACAGTTAACACTGTACAGAAACAATTCACTGACACTTAATGTCAGAAGACATGAAATGTTCAGGCAACTCAAGTGCCACTGATTTTTAAGTGCAAAACTGCTCTTTGACTAAAATGAAAGGAGGACCACAGCTAAGGCTTTCAGCTGCTTGTCTTTCCTCTTGGTAGAGGCCTTCTTAGAGGATGTTGCAGAGGGAGACATAATTAGTAAATCCATGAAACGGGTGAGATAATAGCTGTGTAGGTTACCTCGGACGAGTGTAGATCTACCAGTGACGAGAGGTGAGTATATAAAATATTTCCTCCATATCAGGTGAATGTTAAATTTTATTTATTAAATGCTCATATTTCCTTGCATAAAAAAAGGCTGTTAAACTTGCTTTGTTATTTAATAAGAAAAATAAAAAATAAAGATTTGCTCTTGGTTGTGTTTGCTAGCCAGCTGTGAACAGCTGTTTTGTTACTGCCCGCCACCAATGTTTGGCGTTTCAAATTTTTTTAACGTATTTATTTTTCACCTTTGCTTCCTCTGATGAATTTGTAACATTTCAACATTATGTATAGAAATTTTAGATTCCTGGTTAAATTACAAAAAGAAAGAAAGAAAATTTGCAAGAAAACATCAGTAATGTTGGATGGAAAATTATGTTAAGCTTAATATTTTTATTTCAGGTTGTAGAGGATATTGATGGTGGAAAGAAAACAAGACGTGAAATAGAACATAAACTTGATGACATCAAACGTGTCGTGGCAAAGATGAACCGTCAGGCTGAAGCTCGTTCTCAGTATGACATCCATGTGAAGGAGAAAAAAGAACTAGAAAATAAAATAGAATATTTGTAAGTATATATCACTAGTGATGTTTGCAAGCAAAGCTCCACTTGTGTAAGGGACTGGGTGAATTATTCTTGGTTTAAAAGTATTTATAAGTATTTGTAGATGAAGAAGTGGAATTATGGTAACAAAAAGTAAGGTGGTCACATTTGAAACAATAGTTGAAGCATTAGGTGTGGATCATTGATCATGATGAGCTGGAATAAATGTGTACATGTCATAGGAGAATAAAGACTGATTACCAATATAAATAAGATTTTGTGAAGCATATATAAATTGGTGGCACTATTAGAATATTAAAAGTAAAGATAAAATCTTTGGGGATGGTACAGAGTTTCTGTAAGAGAGAGGGACCTGATTAAGCCTGCTTGGTTTAGACATAAGTTGTAGATTGTTGTTCTCTGTCCCTCCGTTCATGAATATTGTTTCTGCACCCAAAATTAATGGAGTGATTCAGTGACTGGGTAGGAAAAAAGAAAAAAGTAAATTTCATAATATTGGTGACGTAAAGACTCGGGTATCCCTAGCAAGTCACCCAGCATTATGAGAGCCATCTTGTTTTGAAATCCACTATAAAGGGATGTCATGATTGATCTCCTATTTTTGCAGAAAACGCAAACATACTGATGAATTGGAGCACCTTCTTGGAGAGGTTCCTGATGAAAACATAAAAAATAAAGTTGATGCATGCACAACTAACTTGGTAAGTTCACTGCTGTTGTAAGTCTTATATTTTTGTTTAAACAAGTACAGGTAAACCATTATTTGTGATGGAGTTAGGATCCTGAAAACCCAATCTTAAATCAAAATATCGTAAATCAGGTTCATTATAACATGAGGCTCAATGGGATAGGTTCCTGGCCAGTTGGACACCCATATGTATCACAAAAGAAAAAAATCCTAGAATACTACTCTCTCTCCACAACACATACAACACTCACCACGTCATAATAACAAGTCTGGTCATCGTCACATGTCCCCTTCGAGGCTAAGGGACTCTAAGATGGAGTGGAGACATCAACCTGAGTCCCACTCAGACTTTGGGGAATCTGAAGAGTGAGGACTGGAGGTGTAGCCCTTGTCTTGGCCTTGAAGATGGTGAGCAAAATACTTGCCAGACACTTTAATAATTACACTGATCACTTCACTGTTACAAAAACAGGGAAAGCACTTCACAGACAGCAAAAGCATCTCACTAAAGGAGAGAAAATACCCAGTAGTCACTAAAACTGAGACCAGTACATGTACTGTACCTATACAGTATAGTACAGTACACTGTGAAACTTTGTAATTGCCTGTATCTGTAAAAGGAATAAAAACACTGATAACATCAAAACAGCGATACCGGTTGTTGCTGCTCATCTCACATTCACAGCAAGAGCCAAAGCACTTTTCGGTTACAAAAATACAGAGCAAATATCACTTCATAGTCACTAAACCTGAGTACAATATGAACTTTAGTGATGTCCTTTCACTGTAAGGCAAACTAAGAGTTTATGCTAAAAAAGGAGAAAAAAGATGATAAAAATTAAGCTTCATTTCAGCACATGATTTTCTGTTGGGAGGTGTGGCTGCAATAATAATACAAAATTAAATAAGGAAAACTACTTGTGAGTGTTTTGAATACAAGTGCACAAAAAAAATTGAGTGTGGCTTGGTATTTGCATCTTAATGTGGATGAAATGTGTGTGGCGTGAGTTGGCGTCGAGGAACAAAGAAGGTTTGAGTCCCTATACAACTTTACAGTAAAATACCTATTAATATAATTCCATTTGTCACATAAATACTCAAAACCCTTAATACTGAATTCTCGAATAACAAGGGTTAAGTGCAGTCAGTGTTACTATGAATGCATTAATTTACAGATATAGCAAGTAGACAAAAGATTATCTCGTTGCTCAAGGAAGGGTGTCAGGAAATAAGATTATATACACACAAACACACTCCCCCTTCCTTTGTAGTCTTACTGCTGTAATATATATATATATATATATATATATATATATATATATATATATATATATATATATATATATATATATATATATATATATATATATATATATATATATATATATATATATATATATATATATCTTGATAAAATCACACGGGAAAAGGGAAACAACGGAGCACCTTAGCTTTCGTCTTTGTTCAATATTTTCTGCTATAGTACTTCCGTTCTGAAACAAGGTTCTAAAGCTGATTTTCCCCTGTCTTTTTCACACAAGTCAATATCATCTATCAGCACTCTGTTCTTTTCCCAAAATCACTCGATGCCACACACACACTGCTCGTGCATTCATGCACCTGCCCTTGAGTCTCTCTTCCAAATTCCTGTGCATCTTTACCTCATCCTTTCATCTCAGTTTTGGTCTTCTCCTTTCTCTCAGCATTCACCTTTGAATTTTACCGGATTTTCACATTCCATTCTCAATAATTTACCACATATTACTCTCATGCAGATAAGTTCTATCACTCTTAACGTACTACTTGCAACCAGAAACTACTTCATTCCTGTATAGTAATGTCTGTTCAACAGTTTGTCATTATATCCCCATTTGCATTACAGAAGGACCACATAGCAGGCCTGCGGAGAGATATTGAGAGAATAAACAGGAGGAAGACACAGCTGGATACAAGCATCAAGGGTCATAAGCAGCAGATAGAAAGAAAAGAAAATGAAATTAAAGGTCAGATAATATAGGAGACCAATTGGGTCAAGTGGTGCTTGAGTCTGAATGAATGAAGGGAGGTTAGGTTAGTTTAAGTTAGTGAACTATGAACTAAGCAAATTTCAAAAGTTATCACTTTAAAAAATGGCAAATTTTCTGGAATTTCCAGTTTCCTGGACAAATAGTTTGTACACCTTTGGGGCTGACCATTTGGCATGCATGAATAATATGAACTATAGAGTGACTTATAACATACATGCAATGAACCTTAGGACCATAAGCCAAAAATATCACGCAGTGAGAAACAAAAAGGTGTTGAAAATGCTGCTTCGGTAGACATTTACAAGTAGGAAAGTAGAAGAAAGGAAATAGTAAAAGATGGAATAGCACAATTAGGAGACAGTAGACTGAATAAGTAAAAACTGTAAGTCTGAAGTAGGGTAGCACTGCCCAGTGGTGGTGTAGTGTAAATTTAATCATAGAACAGACTCAGCAGAGTACCAACAATGGTCGACCTAGCACTCCTTTGCCATGACAGGCCAAGTTAAATTGGGTTTCCTTTTTAAACTAGATTTGCTTAAAATTTGACCACTACTGTATATGACTGAGGTTGGACTACAAATGTACTTTACAGTGAACCCTCACTTTACGCGGTCAATTGAACCCACGGCGTAAAGTGAACAACATAACATATGGGATTAATTGAAATAGAGACTGGGCCGACCCCCAAACTCCACTTTTTCAGACACAATACCTACGTTGTAGTAAAAATAACTTCTTAATTTTATGATGGTATGCACACACAATTAATAATTAAGAGAAATATCAATAATATTAGGTTTTTTAACACTTTCATTAGTAGAAAAGATGGCTGGGCACACGGGGATGGGGGGTTGGTTCCGAGGCAGAGGGCAGGTTATTGGCCCTCACCTGTATCACTTGTATCAATTGTATCACTATCTACCACAGAGGCTTGCAGGGCCTCTTTGTCAAACCCCTCAAAGTCCATATAAGTCCATATCCTCACTATCATTATCACTATCACTGACTTGGGCCGGCTGTGGTGGGTGGCGGGTGAAGAACTCGGCAATGTTTTGATGACTGGGCGACCTTGTGCGCACCCTGCTCGCGCCGCTCTCCGCGTAAAAGGGTACACACACACCGCGGAAAGTGAGCATTCCGTGTTCGGCAGGGTACCGCGTAAATGTGGAAACGCGCAAAGTGGGACTGCGTAAAGCGAGGGTTGACTGTATTATATTTTCTTAAATTCAATTAGATAAGATAAGATATATAACTTTATTTTTCTTTATATAGATTTGGAAACCAAAATTGACAACATCTGTCAAGGAAAAGACTTGGATAATGCCTTGGAGAAATCAAAGAAAGTAAAAGAGGAATTGTCTGTAAGTATACTTAATTTTTTATTAAAGGACAAAATAATAAACTTGTGAATAATATCATAACTTTTCATCATCTTGTGATGCTTATTATTATGAAAATTATTTAATAAAAGCTTAACACAGTATATTAACCCTTTTAAAATAACACATATGGATTTGAACCCCTTGTGGCATTAGCAAATTGAAATATTAAGAGTGGTGTTCCCGTAGTGAAGGGGTTAAGACAATGGAATTTAAAAACAAAAACAAAAAACAATGATAATTATGTACAGTTGTCTCCACATGAACATACCACGGCCTAGGTGTGTGTGTGTGTGGGGGCCACATTTACAAGATGTGGCAATGCAGCCCTGTAGTCCTGGGTGTGAAACTGTGGGTTAACCGGTTTGCTGGTTCCCCATAGTTCAATCCTTGTCACTCAGTCATGGCTGCACATCAATGCTGCATAACATGTATTACAGGATTTGTTTATCTAATCTCCTTTATTATTTGTATCTTATTGCAATGAGGGAAGTTTATAAAAGGATCCAGTTCCTGAAAAATCTTTTATTAATCAAGAAAAGAAATACAGTACAGGTATATAATTAAAATGCTTCTTTATTAATTAATATTGTTTTCTATGATATAATTTAATTCCATTATCACAGCATATAGTGATTATCTTCTGTTTATAATATAATGCTTATCTTGTTTCATTCAACTTTAATATTTTGAAAGGATTAATTATTTAGATGTAACATTTGTTTTGAATATTCAATGACTAGTTATATACTTTACTCAGTTCATAAAACAGAGTATTTTATGGCATTACTTTTTCAACTGTCGTATATATTTGACACTGGCACTTTGGTGTAGGTTAGAATTTAGCTCAGTGTCTGTGAATTATTCTGTACTGTTTCTGCAATTAAATTTTTATAGTATTCAAAAGAGTTGTTAGTTGTAAGAATTATTATTTTTTTTTTAGGATGTAAAAATATTGTGTTGTTATACATATTTTTCAGCTGTTATCACAAATGTTTATTGTTAAGGTTATATTATGTGATTCCTGTATTGAATATTTTGACAAGTAAATTTAAAATATATTACTTTTCAGAATGAAAGAGGGGACTTATCAAGCTCCATTACTGTGCTGAATCGCTTCACTGAGAGGCTAAAGCAGCGAGACTGTTGCCCTCTTTGTCACAGAGATTTTTCAACTAAGGATGAAGTTAATCAACTTATTGAGGAGGCAAGTTATATTCTTGTATTGCAGTGCTACAGTATGAGGTCCAGAACATTGTACAGTATGTTAACCTTTGTTTAACTCTTTTATTCATCTTTTCTGTCATAGTAATAACTGTTGAATGACTCAGAAGGTAAATAATGATCCTAGAATCTGTTGGTCATCCATTATAGCTCTCTGGCATTCTACTAGGTGGTACTGCTGGCTTTGTCATCAGAAACACAATGAGAAACACAAGGCAAGTTGCATCATATACAGTACTTTGGGCAAGACTTTAATATATACTGTATACAATAGTGTGCCTTTTGCAAATTTGTATCAAGGTACAGTAATTGATACTCAACTCCTTGCAGTTATCACCAGTAATACAACAATTGCACATTTATAATTTCCCTTAATTTCCAATTTACCTTTTTACCTTTACCTGAGCTTTTCTTAGGATGTGCATATTAGTTATGTTATTTTTAATCAGCTAATTTTATTAAAGAATTTCTAAAATGAACTCTGCCAAAACTTAGCTTGCCCAGTTATATATTGGGTATAGATTTAGGTTAAACACGTAAACCATTAAAATAGCCTATCAACTAAAAGAATACAATTCTCTCGATTATAAATGTTTTTTGTACAAATGTAAAAGTGTAAATATTAGTTACTATTACCTGCCAAAGGTGGAGAAGGGTTGGCAAAAAGTGGCATGTGAATGTTAAGGTGGCAGGGGTATGTGGAGAAAATGGATGAAGATGTTTATGAGTGAAGTAGAAGAATGGAGGGGAAGAGGAAGCCTTAAACAGTGGTGGGCACAGCTAAACGAAAAGTTAGCTTCGCTAACCGCTAATCTGCTAACTAAAAAGTTAACTTCGCTAACGCTAAACAGCTAAAAAATTAGCGGAAGCTAACGCTAACTTTTATTATATGAATTTAGCTTTGTTTTTTTTTGGGGGGGGGGGCTCTAAAACCCTTAAAAACAGACCTAGAGCTGAAATTTTCATATGTTGTCTTGTAGCTTAGACATAGAGCTTTCCAAAAAGGTACAGCATGCCAAGATCAGATGATGATCAAGGTGTACACAAATAATTAAATGAACAAATGAAATTAAACATTAGTTTACATTCAAATTTCAACATACATTTTATAATCTTTATTTACTGTACGAAAAGACAGAAAGTATTAAACGAATCCAAAAACTATAGTACTGTATAGCATAGGTAGCAAATAGCATCATGCCAAGATCAGATGATGATCAACTTATCAAGGTGTACACTGTACACAATTTCACAAATAATTAATTTGCATTCTCATACAACCTATCAGCCTTATTCATTATTCATGTAAATATGCAATACCAACCACATACACATTATACCAGTGCATTTTTATATAACTTATTGTTGGTCTTAGTCATGTAAATAAACAGAAAACTCTAAACTTTGATGAAAAGTAAGTTTTTAGAAAATTATGTCTTGTCACGTTTACACGTACTAACACGCAGTCAGCCAAGCCTGCTTGACTGGCTGTTGGAGACACGCGCCGCGGCGTCACACGCTTACAACAGACAGGAACAAACATGTATAAATTTTGTTAGCGGACTTAAAGTTAGTGGAACTAAATTTAGCGGAAGCTAATTGGTCCGCTAATGGTTTCCAAAGTTAGCGAAAAACTAATCCGCTAACGAGAAAGTTAGCTTCGCTAATTAGCGGATTAACGGAACCGTGCCCACCACTGGGCCCTTAAATTAAACTGAAAGGCTAGAATTAGGAATTTTAGGATTGAGAGAAGCAGTGTACAGTACTGTACGAGGCTGAACAAGTTGACCATATGGGTCAGAGACAAAAAGGGCCATAACTCCCCAAAGATGTGATATGAAAATATTCATGATAGAACCTGGAGACACATTGATGTACCAGAGAGATAATCCTCAGTCAGTTGTGAATAAGTTACCCTTTATGTATAAAACTAAACAAATAATGTAATTGAAATACTGTGTAACATTCAGTGCCACAATATCCTGATCACGGGGGTTAATTATTATGACCCTTTGTAAACCTTACTCTGTAATCCTTTTGTGCTACCGCTCACAGGATAAGTATGGGGTGCACAATAAACTAGCCACTGTAAGCGGCAAAAAAAAATCAAAGATAGATTGGTAGTGTATTTGTCTTATTTTCTGTGATTTTTGTTCATCTATTTCTGTTTCTTCTACTGGATGTTTGGGGGGATTTAGCGATCCACTTATTAGTGTGTCCAGCCAAGTTTTGTGAAAGTAGAAGGATGAACTTTAGTGGGTACGCTGCTGTTACATTATAAATTTGGGCCAAATTTAGTGTATCAATCAAGTTTTTAGTTTTACTTCATTAAATGCAGAAAAGTTATAATTCATGAACTCAGAGAAAAGAAACTGACGAGAGTAATTGATAGACTGCAGCTTGGAGAGCTGCCATCAAGTAATCACGGCTCACAATGCAAGTATAGAAAGTGGCTGTAAAACAATGATGATGATGATGCTTCAGAGTGATTTGCTTTATTCCAAATCTTTAATGTTTTTTCTTTCCTTCTAGCTTCTGTTCATTATACTGTATTGGATAATTGTTAATTTTCACAATATCAAATTATTTTATTTTAATTGTTGTACAGTTACTGTACAGTTACTCTACTTTGTACATGAAATAATCCTTACATTTTTATCTTTTAGTTGGATGAAAAGGTGAGCAGTGTTCCAGGGAAATTGAAGATGGTACAGGAGAAACTAATCAAAGAAGACAGGCAACATGATCAAATGATACAACTCAAGCCTCAGCGAGACCAAGCCAACCGTGTTCGTGCCGAGTTGGTGAAAATTCGGTATGTGATAATTGAAAACGAATAGACCCAATGTACACTTTTATATCGGGTGTATGATACAAAATTTTTTTTAGTTACCAGAGAATTTGTTTAAAATTTTCTTAAAACTGGTTCTTAAGAGTTTTCTGAAATAGGAATAAGGGTTTTTGATACAAGTCATATAAATTTATTTATATTTTTTCTTAATTAGAATTGTAAGGTTAACAAAAAGTTGCAGTAGTATATCAAAAGGTTCTCTGTAGATCTTTCTTCAATGTACAAGGATAAAGGGTTCATCCACTACATAACCACTCTAGTACCAGGGTGGCTACCTTTTTGTCCATAGTTAATTATAGAATTGCAGTTTCTGGCTCTTTCAAATGACAAAAGTGACTTGTGCACACCTATAATTTTTAACAAATGAAAATGCTTTTGCAATATCCTTCAATACAGGTATTCCTCAAGGGAGTGTCCTTTGGGCAGCTTTACTCCTGTAACTCTAGGATCTTCACAACCATTATTTGTTGGACGATTTCATTAATTGAGGATCATTTTATAGAATAACTCGATTAATAAAAATTGGAAATTAGGTTTTCCATATATTGTATACGATGGTTTTTTAGTTCAGATTTTTTTTGCGAAAAGTCGCTGCCATATATATACACTAATATATATTACTTTACATTTACAGGAGTCAAATGGACGCTGAAGTTAGTGAATTGGAAAAGGTTGGTGTGGAATTAGAATCTAAAACAGAACTTATGGAGATTACTCAAGGTGATGAAGAGACTGCAAGAATGATCCAGCCTGATGTTTTTACCATTGAACAACACTTGAGGAAAGTCAAATACCTAAAGGATCAAATTGATGACCTTCAGGGAGCTTTAGGAAGCGCAGGTGTGTGTGAGACCACTTAAACTAATTATTATAATGTAAATAATATCATTTGAATATATAAATATAAAATGAAAACAGAAAATTAGTGAATTTTTATTGTAACTTGCATCAAACAAGCAGGGCACCTTGGCAGTCAGTTGAATGAAGTGAGGTTGTGTTACACTTGAGGAGCTTTACACGTTTCAACAAATTTTAGGGAACCATATTTCAATTGTGCCGGGGTTTAGCACAATTACTGAAATAGTTAATCAAATAGAATTAGGTTTGGCATCATTAGACAAATATGTAATAAAAAATATATTTCACATTTGCTTTCTATTGAAGACAACCCATCTGATTATGTAAAAGAAGACTATATGTGGTCCATTATTCTGAGATGGTGCAAATACTAATTACTTCTTTGCTTTAGAAAAGAAAAAGGCAGAATTGTGCAGTGCATCATTTTCATGAATCTCCCTTTTGCAGATGTCTAGTCTGAGTTTATTGTGAACTTACAGAGAGCAGTGTGGCACATACCATAGTAACAGACCACCACAAGTGACTGCTAGTGTACTGTATGTTATTTTCATCACTTGGGAACATGTGATGTATCTAGTATACATTCATATATACATTACAGCATTACAAGTAACATTTAAAAACTATATCTTATAATACTATAACACCACTGTTAGAGTTATGGTATGTTTGGACCTCAAGCTGGACCTATCAGAGTAATTTATGTTTATAAGCCAAACACTACTCCGTCCCAAGGAATTTGACCTGGAGATCTTTTGCGGTGTCTCCTCACATACAGTACTGTACTCGGATTGAATCTTAAATTAATATCATGATGGAGTTTACATTCATTTCTTACCACCACATGTTTTGATACTTTAAATTATATTTTCATTTGTTTGTAGATGGTGGAATGAGCATGGAAGAGGCCATGGGCTGCCAAAGTGAGTTGGAAGAGGAACTGCGCAAGTGTCAGTCAAAGGTAGAGGGATTACAGGAGCATCTCCAAGAACACAAGGAACGACTACAGAGCCTAAAAGATCGTAAATTGAGACTATCTACGAAAGAACTAAATGTAAGTTAGCTTTGCACTTATTCGCCTTCCATTTCTTTTAAATGTAAGGAATATCAAACTATTGCTAATGTTAAGGTTAAGTCATTGAGGAGATTTCTGCCATGTGGTCCTTTTCTGTGGGGTCAATGGAGTGGGATGATTTGGTAAATTGCCAGTACAGTACTTCAGATTAAATTAACAGTGGATAAAGGTGGTTTCTTTTTAGATTGTGGAAGGTTAAATTATAAAAATAACAAGATTCTCATTAACAGTGTGTGTGTGTTTTCTGAAATATTTACATTGCTTTTCTTTCCACATGTTCACTGACAATCCTATTTTCATCTGAGGTCATTTTGACAGTTGAGGTTTGTGGTATGAATGCTGTAATTATATTGATGGACTCTTTTAGAAAAAATTTTCTTTAAATGTGAGCAGTCCAGTAGGATACTCACCCCAACTCACATTTAAAAAAAAAATGGTAATATGACTAGTGGGAAAACAGCTATCCACCAATAACACAGTATTTCATTAGGGCATACCAGGTACTGTACGTCCTCTGGTGCACTGCTTGGTGACTGAAGGGGTAAAATACCTTTGGAATGACCAGTTGATTTCCTTCATTGAATTTTTCTTCTTCTCACTGTTACAAGACTTTTCTGTGTCACAGGCTGATCACATTTGAGAGTTATAGAGGCAGTCCTTTATTCACTGTAAATAATACTTTCTGTGTTGTCTGTATGATGTGTGAGGAATTTTCACTTAATCTTTTGAGTTATTGCACTTAACTCACTTGACAATGTTTCCTATCTACAGCTGAGGACTAAACTGCAAGAAACAGAGAAATTAAAAGAGGACATATCAAGGTTAGATCAGGATCGCACGCGTCTTGAAGAAGAGCGGGAACAAGCGCAGGTAGAGGTTGCCCCATATAAGTATCAGATTAAGAGTAAAACAGAAGAGAAAACCAAAATCATTAAAGAAAAGGAATCCTGGATTGAGAAAGGCAACCTGAAGGCAAGTAACACTCCAAGTACAGTATTATTGTTTATTTTAAAAGAATCTCTCTCTCTCTTCACAACTGCTAATTTTAGAATCCCCTTTGTCAATGTTATCAAGTTCCTAGCTTTCATAACTGTACTGTCATGGTGTTCCTTCTATTATAATTTCTACTATCAGTTTTTTGGATGATGACATCTACCAGGTGACTCTTAAATTGCATCTGAAAATCCTGGTCATAAACTTGGTTAAATCTTGAGGCATGATGGACCAGGCCTCATTCATGAAGACTCTTTGGGCTGTGGAAGTGAATCTCATTGCATGTTTATTAAAGTGCCTGGAAGATTACTGGCTCTGCTGCCCCTATAGAGTGAAATGTGTAAATGAGATATAAAACAGAAAGAATAATCATAATACTTTATGAAGTGGAGAAGAATGGAACTAATTTTGAGAGACTTGATTTATGGGAAATAACCAGTGTAATAATAAAGGGAACATAAAGAATGCATTGTATGGTTAAAGTGAAAATTCATTGATAAAAGGAACCTAAATTAATAATGACCTTAATATGCATGACTATAGATAGATGTGAATTCTGTCAATTAATAACCCTGAAACGGCTGCCAACATCAACATTAGCTGTAGGGACAGTGGCCAACAGCATTGTATGTTTCATGTTCCTCGCATTCCAATTTGTGCACATATGGGGTGGATTAGAGGATACTTACCTGCCATTTAAGGGTTAAAACTGAATTAAAGGTTTGCTGTATCATTTTGATTTCGATCTTTAATTATGCCTTTAATATCTTTCTTGCAGGTAAATGCAATGTGGGAGAAACATAGATCTGTCAATGAACTACAAAAGAATATAGTGTTCTATGTGAGAGGAGGAGAAGAAGAACGCTTGAAGGAAAGACGTCAACAAGTTGCTTCTCTTCAAGAAAAAGCAGCAGCTTTAGAATTAGACAAGAAGTCCCTTGAAGAACAAAATCGAAAGATTCAGAAAGAAATATCTAATCAGAAGGTTAGTGGTATTAACAATGATCATATAATTGTGTGTGTGCATATAGATGGTAACATTTACTCCTTTTTCTGCTACGGTATTATGCAGGAAGCCTTGTCAGGTGCTGCTCCACTGATTCTTAGCATTTATTCCAGTACTTGAAGCCTAAATTCCATAAATCATTGGATCAGAAGAGATTTCAAAACATTAAGTTTACCTGTTTACATAAAATCTCCATTGATTGTGAGCTTTTGATGTTTATTTTTACTTAGGCAAGAAAAATTATTATTATTGTTTTTAATAATATTATTTATTGGTTTTTATACTATTATGTATTTTAAATCTAAGGAAAGAAAACGAAGTCTTGATGATGAGAAAAAAATCCGTGACAAAGAAGCTGAAGCAAAGTTACTAGAGCAAAATATCAAGGGTCTTGAAGACAGTATCCAAGGTTTGGATTATGAAAGCATCGTCAGTGAAAAGTATCATCTGAATGAAGATTGGCATAAGATGCAAACCAAAGTAAGTGTTGTTAAAAACCACTTTCTTTGTGTGGATTTTAATATATTCTACCATCTTGATACCTCTCAAATGCTGGACAAAGGGCTCTCATCTGTTTGTGGTAGCCATTATTTAAGGGTTAATTGAGGATGCAATGCTTTAAACTTTAACCCTTGAACTGCAATGTCCCTCTTCTGAGTCTTAGCATGTGACTACAATGTTCCTCATATGAGAATGGCTATTTTTAGCATTCATATAGTGCATCACATGTTCCAGTAGACCTCCTCATGCTATCCACACCTTTCTGGGGTTCTTAGAAGCCTTTATGAAGACACACCTCTGTGATAGTCTGCCCCCCCTCCCCCAGCACCTCCTTTCCCCCTAGTAACTCAGCCCCTACTTACTCAGTTAAACATTCTGCCACAGCCAAACTGATGTTTATAAATTATTTATAATTATTTTTTTTTATTCTTCTGCATGCTGTTCAATTTTATAAGATTATAACATGTTTAACAAATACACATACCCTGTATTTAAGTTTTATTACATTTTATTTGTTTATTTAATTTTGTATTTGTTTATTTATTGTGTAGACAGGTTTTCCTGTTTTCATAATTGAAGGGTTATTGAAGGATTAACTGTTATTAAACTTTAATGAGGGAGGAAGTGATGGGAGAGCATGGTGTTGGTGCCAAGTGGTTGGTGGGAGTGCAGGGACAGTTCATGAAGATTGGCTCTTTGCTTGGCTCTTAGTTCCAGCCATCTTGTTATATAGTAGGATGGCCATATAAGAGGGAAAAACAGAAAATGATGGGATGAATGTGAGTTTTTAGTAAGGGAGGTCACTTATCCAAGAGGGAGAGAGCCTAGTTTTCCTCACAGTTTTTGGTCTACTTCTATATGCCATGTACAGTATTTTATTATCTTTGTTACATTTATTTTTCACATTAAAATGAAACTAAAAAATGTAATTTAATACTTTTAAATATTTTTAATTCTAGAGAGCAGCACTAGAAGGGCGCCTGGAGGAAATTGCAAAAAATATTAGACTTTTAGAAAATGACCTTGGACGAAAAGAGATCCGAGATGCAGAGAAAAATTACAAGGTGAAATATGTGGAAATGAAGGTAAGTTGAGGATATTATATAATGGGTGGAAAAGTCCACAACAGCCGATTGTGAAGTGTCAGTCAAATATTTAATAGACCAGAATGTAAACAGCAGTTGACTTTACTCCTTCAAAAATCAAAGTTTTCAACCCTTGATACTTAATTTCCCTTTCATAGAGTTTTTTAAGTCACATCTTTCATGTATCATCAGCCTGATGGTCTTGAGTCATCTACTCTAAACACAAGCAGCATCCTTTACTTCCGTGCTGGTACTGTATTTGATGGGGATTCTTATTTTTCATTTATTAACATTTGATCTATTTATTTTAGAATCAATATGGGGGCGATAATGTAATAATAATGATAATAATAATAATACTGTAATAAAGAAATGCAAAAATGAAAAAAATCAAGAGTGAGAAACAATACAGTATATGTATGTTGTGTTGTCATTAGTAAGAGAAATAATTGAGACCCTGCACTTGTGTGTAAATGAGGCAGAAAGTCATCAGCAACCTGGGACTTGGTCACAATTTTCGTGATGCCATATGTTCTTTGACTTTTCCATTTTTTATTCACGGTTTCTGTGCTGGTTCATATTTATTTACTAAAGTGGTTAATGTTTTAAAGCAAATGCTATTGAAATATGAATGACAAATGAACACAAATGAATAGAGGGACTTAAATAAGGTAGGTTAGGGATAGGTACTTTGAAAATGTATGTTTTACTTCTGTAGACTTTATTTACTATTAACCGACCTTTTGGATTATCCGTCGGCCCCTTCCCCCATCGGTTAATCGAGGTTTTACTGTAGTTATAAAGTTGTGAGAAATGAAGACTCATGAAGGTAATAAGTTAAACTGGAGTTGTAGAATGTGAGCGAAACAAGTTACAGTAAACTCTTTAATTTCTAGCACCTATTACGTACTTAATGTTTTTAATTAATACTGTCATCATTAAACTGGACAAATCCAAATCCCGGAGTACCGCTACTGACATCCACTGGACTTGTATAATGTTCAATTTGTTGTTAATATTTTGGTATTCATTTAATCAGTGTATAATTATATACTGATGAAACCCCAATCCATACTTCAAAGGGTTGCATAGTATTTCATGTATTAAAGTATTTTATAAAGTTTCTATAAATGTCTTGCACAGTTCTCCTTATTTTCAGCCTTCTCTAAAGTTGTTTTAAAATTTTCTGAATGATTTGTACAGCTGTTTCTTTGTACATATCTAGTATCAATAAATATTCAATACAGTAGCTACAATTAAAATTTCAAGTCCATAAAAGATAGTAGTACAGTACTGTTAAACTCTTTTCTTTGAGCATTTAATGATTGTCATGTGAACTTTTGGTAATTGAAAGGAAGGTGAGATACAAATAAATCATTTGTGTTTGTGTGGGAAGGCTCTCTTTATGCCTGATTGCCAACTTAATTCCAGTTTGGACGTTAAAAGATGAAGTGACTTTTTCTTTTTCCCTCAGTGCATGGACTTGGCAGCAGATGATCTAAATAAGTATTACAAGGCTCTAGACACTGCTATAATGCGCTTCCACTCTGATAAGATGAACTCAATCAATGGAATCATAAGGGAACTTTGGCGTACTACTTACAAAGGCAATGACATAGATTATATTGAAATAAAAACAACTGATGGAGTAGAATCCCAAGGTTAGTGGCCATATATTTTTATGCTACATAATTTGTATTTTTTTTTCATATCCTATGATTTTAATTCTATATATTAAATAATCATAATTTAATACATTAAACAGTGTTATTTTTTACAAAATAATTTTATTTAACCTCAGGTGCAGACAAGCGAAGAATATATAACTATCGAGTTGTGATGATAAAGAATGAAATAGAAATGGACATGAGAGGGAGGTGCTCTGCTGGTCAGAAGGTCTTAGCATCTCTTATTATCAGGTATGTGCTTAAATTTGTCAAAGAAGTAACTCTGTAACGTTGATGGATGGTCATAATTATTTTTCAGATGTAACACAGCGTCATATAATAATGAAACTTGATTGCATAAATTTTGGATAATTCATCTTCGCAGGTTCAAAGGTAATGTAGTGTACACAAAAGTCATGGGATGGATAGATGGCTAGCACTATAATGTAGTACAGTATATTTAGTTTAGGCAACAACATGAAAAGAGGATAAGGTACAGTTCTGGTCACCTCTCAGAATCTGATCAAGACATTAAATTTTCAGTTTAGCTAACAATAGTAAAATACAAATTTGTACCATTAAATACATTACAGTACAGTATTGCATTATTTCAGATTGGCTCTTGCGGAAACCTTCAGTTCTAACTGTGGCATTCTTGCTCTGGATGAACCAACTACCAACCTGGATCGTGAGAACGTTGTTGCTCTATCACTTGCCTTGCTGAAGTATGTTGCCTTAAGAGCTGTATTCACTTTGCAAAATCATTATATTTTGTATATCCTGTACAGCATGCCCTTCAAATCTGCAGATTTTTAATTCACAGATGACACCCTGGATGTACCCAAGAATGTCTAAAAGTAGTTTTAAAGTTGCTGGCATTTTCGCGGCCGAGACAGGGAGCCATTCGTTCTAGAGACAGTAATTTCCTTTACCTGTATTGTGTATATCTGAGTGTGTGTAGACACACACACACACACACACACACACATATGTAAAAACAGGTAAAGGAAATAATTGTCTTTAGGGCAAACACATAAACTTAATAAAGGGAATATACATTCCTTTGTACACAAGTAAAAATGTACCCCCCGTCAGCAAATGTTATTCTCAGATTTGGCAATTCGCGGGCATTTTGAGAACCAAACCCCCGCCAATTTGAAGGGCATGCTGTACTTTATATGCCTGTTGAGTATTGGAGCAAGTATGTGTAGATATTTACACTTTTTGTCTTAGTCCTTTCCCATACTTGCACCACTCTCATTATTTTCTCCACTTCTTGAGTTTCCTCCTACTCTTCGATCCGCCCCTCTTGAAAATTAATCAGAATTTAACTCTAGAAAGTTCTTATATCCAATATACCGGTACTGTACATTTAAAAAATTGTACATACAGGGTGCTCTCGTCGAAAGTATCCCTGATTTATAACAGTTTGGTTTATGAAAATTCGAAAATACTGTATAAGCTGGCATATATGGTGGCCCCAAATTTTCCATTTAAGTTTTAGGCTGTACTCGCCTTATAAGACGACTATAAAATATGAATCCTAGTCATATGGTGTAGGTTGACACCAAGGATAACTTAATGACAAATATCTATAGAAGAAAACTTCTTTCTTTATGTCAAGAATAAAACAATTTGGGTTGAGTAATAGAGACCATCTTTGTTTACCTGAGTGTCAGGATATGCAAGGAAGGTCCTGGGGATCCAGACCTGTCCTTTTCATCAGAAAATTCCAATACTTTTTCTTTAATGCCTTTTTGTAAAGTAAAAAGTAATTGCTATTGACCTCAGAATACCTCCTATATCAAGTGCACATGGCTTCAAAATAGCCTTACATTGCTTGCCATGTTCCCCTACCCACAACTTGGTAGACCCCCCATTTTGATATTCCTGGATCTGCCCTTGATATGTTAATGTAGAGAGTTGTCTTCTCAGTCCAACCACCCACCCACCTCTCCCACACACAATTCACTTCCCATGCTTAATTTTTCTTATTTTATAGTTTTATATTACAGTGGTCCCTCGGTTAACGAACGATTCGATTAACGAAATTTCGGTTAACGAATTACCTCCCATAAGGATCTTCAATTTGGTTAACGAACAAAATTTTGATTAACGAAATCCTTACGACAAACAAGTTTTATTGTGAGCATCAGCTGATGGGCTAGTCTGCCAATTCAGTAATCTGTTCTATGTTTACATTCGTTTCCAGGGGAGTAAATATCAAGACAGTTGTGCTCTTTAGTATTTTTGCATTTTTTATATTAAAATTATTAGTCATTTCAAAATTTAGTTAACATATTGATAATATATGCACTACAGGGAACTAATTTTATGTGTGCCCATCAGCTGCTTGACTCACCCACCAGGCGTCAATTTGGCTTTGTTTATAGTGGAGTGAACATCGATTTTGTTGGTGTCTTGAATATTTTTGCATTTTTACATTAAAATTATTGCTCATTCTGAAATTTAGTTAACATATTGATAATATATAGTGCAGTGCAGTGTTGATTTAAATAAAATAATCTTGAATTACACCTAGTGAACTTGAAATTTTATTGGCGAAATTATTACATCAAGCATGGGTCCCCTGAAAGGTGATTTCTCCTCCATCCCCACTTCCTTCTCTTCTCCCTTCTCCTCCACCCCCACTTCTAATTCCCATCATCATCATCAACCCGGAACCTTCTACATACTCACCCCAAAGTAAGTGTACTTTCCTGCATTTTTTTTTTTTTTTTTTACTTTGTATATACTTTTCTGTGAGCTGGAACCAATTCCCCAATATCCCATTGAAACAATGGATTCGGTTAACCAAATTTTCGGTTAACGAACGACTGCGGAACGAATTGTGTTCGTTAACCGAGGGACCACTGTATTTATTATTTATTTCTAAATCACATTAGAGCAATTTAAGGTTTCTTATGTCCTTTTTTTCTGCATGCATATTCATTTTTAAAACGTGGGATTGGGATATAGCTTTTTACCTGGAAAAATATTAGGGAATGCCAGAAAAAGGCTCACTGGGCTCCCACCACCTTGAAGATGTAGTTGGATGAATCATACTGAAAACAGTACAAGAGATCCACTCTATGCTTCCCTACTGCAAAGCTAAATGAAAACAGCAAGAAGTGCTCAAGCAGACTTGAGGGTGCTGTTTGCCTATTTATGGTAACCCTTCCCTGAAAGACCAGTCACTCTTGAACATTTAGTGACAATAGATATAGTTTATCAGCAGCCTTTCAAAGTATGATTTCCAAATGTGATCTCTTCATATTATGTGCTAGGGCGTAGTCAGTCGATGGTAATGATTTCAAATTTGAGCATCTGTCTCTCTTTGTGGTAAACAACATACTTTATATCTCGGTTCACTCATGCTTACTGGCGTTTTAAATTCATTATTGACAGCCAGTGTCTTGCAGTACATCATCATTGTATTTGGGTTACCAAAGAAGTCTAGTTGAAGGTTCATTGGTCATTATCAGGTTTATTGCCGAACCTTTTCCTTTATCATCCAGTTACTGAATCCATTGGCATAAGTGTTAAGTAGTATGCTTTTAGTTTCAATCTTTGACACAGTGGCAATTATGTTGACAATCTATCCATCAAGTTTCTTCATTGCTGTTTTCTTGTTTAGTTGATATTTCCAAGTGATGTGTCTTCACTGACAGTTTGTTTATGTTGACATGCATCATTCCCTATGAGCATGAGAGTACCTGTACAGTATAACTAATCTAATCATGTTAATGCCCACGTTATCATACCCAAACATCTGATGCTGCTCACGTAACATTTTCAGGGAACTTTCTTCTTCTGGTAAACACAATAGGGTTATTAAAATATATTTCATTAGGATGTATCAGGATAGTAGAGGGTTGTCACAGGATATGTTTCCTGTTGCGCGTGTCTCGTTCATGTGATGTGGTAAATCCTTCAATGTATCGATCAAACATAACATATACAGGATGATCTCTCTTGCCAAATAGGCTAAATGGCACTGGAACCAGCTTGAAGATTCTGGTGAGCACTTCACCAGCATTCAACCATGCATCTTCTCTGTATTATATTCGTTATTTTGCTACTCACTCCTTATTTTTTTTTATTATTATTATTATTATTATTATTATTATTATTATTATTATTAATTATTATTATTATTATTATTTATTGGGCACTCCCCTACATCCATGTGTAAGGTGAAGCGCAGAAGCGTTTACAGCGCCCAACTGGGAAGTATGCTAAGTTCATGCTTGCCTTTATGTCTCATGAGTTAAGGGTGTAGAAGCCTGAAGAGTCAAGGGCGTAGAAGCCTGAAGAGTCAGTGGTTTATGTCATCAAGTTATTGGAAGCTCCAATAACTCTCTGAATACGAATTCGCAACTTTCGACTTGCAACAGGTACCTACTTTACTGCTAGGTGAACAGGGACTAATGGGGGCTAGGAAGTATGTCCAAACATCTTCCACCGGCCCGGGAATCGAACCCGTGACATCTCGCTTGCGAGGCAAGAACGGTACCACTCTACCACCGGTCTCCCCTTCTCACTCCTTTCTTCATCGTTTGCATTGCGAGTGTTTTTTTTCTGGATGGGTTCATAAAACCCACCAGGAAGCTTGCCTCTGAATTTGAAGCTATTTGCTGGCCAGGGGCAACGGCATCTTGTATTTGACTTGCTTGCCTGCAACACTACCATTTACATTGTTCATTAGCTTGTCATCTGTAGTTCTTAGATGATAATTATATTTCTGGAGTTTGTGGTGTATCTTTTTCTTGTCTTCTGTCCAGTTCTACTTTCCCTCTTATGTATGTTTAAGAGATGATGATTTCTTCATTTTGTTCTGCTTAAGGACAGAATATTGAATACATTGATAAAAAGACAAGTGCTGCACATTGTATATGATTGAAGCCATCTTACTACCTTGTACTGAGAGAGGGATACACCCACTAGACCACCTTTGGCCTTTCCATACCGTATGTCTACAAATACGGAAACATGATCACTACTACTGGACATGCTAACTGTGAATCTGTGATTCTATACCTTTTCTTGAGTCTTGATATGTAATGAGCTGATGTATAAGTGGAAACACATGATATATGACATTTTACACCTGTACATGGACCTTCTGAAAGTAGAGTACAGTATTTTATCCATTGCTTTGTGCAGATCATCGTGTCTTTTTTTGCTCGCTGATACAAAAAAAAAAATTCTGGACCTGCTACTGTTAAAGGTTTATTAGAAATGTCAAAGCTGAAAATAATATATGGTAGCAAAGGAAACCCAGGGTCAGAGAAAACTTTTCTCCCAAAATTTTGTCACCCATTCAATCAATCATATGTTGTTAATACTGCCACAGTGTGGGTCCAGGCTCTTCTCCCTGCCTTGTTATTAATGTTTGGTTTTAGTGTGTTGTATGCTGCTTCTATTTCTTTCCTTGTCTTTCTGTCCATGTTTTTGTGAAGTATTGTACACGAATCTTCCATCTTGGCAGATGTCCTTCATCTGTGTAGTTAATGAATGTGTTAGATATCCTGTGATGTCTGCCATCAGCCCCTTGGGGAATACCTGTATGGGACAGACAGGTATATTGATAGTTTTTCTATAGAATGTGCTAAGTGGAAATATATTCTTTAACTTGCATAAGCTTAAGACAAACAAACACTTGTGCTAGTAATACAGTTTGTATTGTATAATTGATAATATACATGCAAAAGGAAAACACAATATAGAATGAATACAGGGTACTCTCATTTTTAGTTGGGCTACCAAGCTTGTAATGTTGCTTCCATGAGCTTCCTTCAACAAGTTTACTGTGCTAGCAATAATGTTCCATGACACAAGTATTATACAGAATTACTAAAACTCAGTTATTAGCACTTATAAGTGTTTATTTACATGAACAAATCTTATGTAAACTTAGAATAAACTTTTACAAATATATTCATGCATTGATGTACTGTACAATTTTATGTACAGGTACAGTTAATTGTTTACACTTACACCACTTATTATTTATTTATTTTAGGTTATGAAACTCCCTAAAACATTCTCCAGCACACAGCTGGATGTCATATTGTTGGTGAGCTGTGGGGCTTATTTTGAGAGCTTACAATACTGAACAGGGTATGGCTTTACAGAGTTACAGGATTTAGGAAGTATTAAAACTTAAGGGTATGTAAATGATAGAAGTCGAACTGTCGCTTTTTGTGATCTTTTATTGTAGTAGCTACAGTATTTCTTTTTATTCTTTTTTTTATTTTGTAGTGTTTTGAGCGCGAGTGAATTTAAAAAACTGGTGCTTTTGAGAAACAAAAGACCAGCTATTATTATTATTATCTCCACTGTGAGAGGTTGACAGGCATGTGTCTTCCATGATGTAAAAAAAAGCACTGACAGAGGGGAAGGAGATACCCACTCAGGGCTACCCAGTTGATTACAGTACACCATCCTGAGTAAATTCAAGCCACTGAGAGTAAATCGTGAAGAAAAAACATAAAACGTCAGTGGACGTGGATTGTAGTGAAATGTGCATTATCAATAGATGAAATAGCAGTTTAAGGGTTAATATCTGGTTGATTTGTATTGAAAACACTGTAGTAATTTATAAATATATTAATACTGTAAATAAGTAATAAGTTGAGCTTAGAGGAAATATTAGGGTGTTTTAACTTACATAAGCTATTGCAACTACTGTATATGTACAGTCAACAAAGATATTTTTGTTCAACTAAGAATGCGATGCTCAGCATGTTACCTAGGTATGTTAATTCCTAGCTAACTCGCCAGGCCAACATACAAGCAATTAAAACATCAAATAATTACTTAAGTAATATTAGGACACGTCGCTACCTGGCATTTAATTGCAATTTTCAAAACCCCCTCCTTCACCCCCCATCATACGCATCACGACCTTCATCTCTTGCCTTAGAGCAAGCAGTAAACAAAAGTCAACTCTCGAAGGGTGGAGATGGGTGGGCTATCGGCGTCGCATTCTGAGCTATATCACAAAAACTGGTTTTTAGAAAAAAAAAACGGCTTTTTGTTCAACTCAGAATGCGACTCTCAGCATGAACACCCGAGCAAGAGGTGGAGAGGGAGGTGACTTTGCATACAAGACTCCGCTGACTTGGGTCCAGATTATGTTATAAACCGTTATGAATATTTCCAAAATTAGGAACATTTACCGGAAGGTAATATGTTAATTTACTCAAAAAGGATACTCACTTTATTCTGATGAGGAAGAAGGTCCTGGTTGTGGAGATTGACTAGGTGGGGGAGGGGAACCCAGCACCACCACATTTGAAGCATCTTTCAGATGAAGATAACTGTCCTTGAAAGTTTTTGAATATCTCCAAAAGCCCATTTCCTTTATCTGACTGAGACTCCTATGCTGCAGAAAGGCCACAGACCCTGCATATTTCCTAGTGTCATGTGCCAAAAATTTCTTGCCAGGGTCTGCTTGACTCACTAATTGAGATAAGGATTTTGTCATATGACTAGAAGTTAATTTCTTACCATCCCTTGAAGAGAAAATATAGGGGCCTCAATTAGGGAATCTGGTTAACCGTTCCTGAAGATTTTTAACTGGGCACAATACAGTATATGAGGAACTCTTGTTTCATCCATTAGACGTTTTATCCTAATAGGTTGAACTTGGAAATCTTCCCTTTCATTTTTTCTTAGGATCTCCGTAGGAAAAAGGGTAAGATCCTCATGAGAAAATACCAATAATGATGGATTATTGGAAATTGAAATCAGTTCACCGATTCTCATACCTGTTGCTATTGCTAGAAGGAAGGCTGCCTTCTGGAGTAATTTATCCCTGTTTAGATTTATATTGTAATTAGGCCCCATAAGAAGATTAGTAACTTTTTCCAGAGACCAAGGTGGGATTCTTTTGGGGCGAGGAGGTCTCTGAATGAAAAAGGACGATCTTAGCATTTGATAAATCCTTGGATTCAAAGTACTGTAATATTAAAACCCCAAGACAGGGTCAACCAATGCTGATTTATAAGATGCAATTGTCAATCCTTGAAGGCCTTTAACTCTGAACAGAAACATTGCCATGCACCGTGCTGAGTCTGGTCACGATTGGACATTGTCCTCAAATATCCAGGAAAAAGAAAAAAAAAGACTCATTATTGGGAATATCCAGTATTGAAGAGTTCATTATTGAGAGGAGTATAGAGAGCATTCCTGTAATTCATTACAAATGCTATACAATTTTATGTTTATCTGTAATGTTTGTCATTAATTTATCTTAGAAAAATTTTGTAAATATTATTCTGTTCTAATTCATAAAAAAAATATCCTCAGCATTGTTGAAAGACTTCATATTCGTCTCCGAAACTTCCAGCTGATTATCATCACGCACGACACTGATTTCTTAGAGAGAATGACTCATAATCAATACTTGGATAACTATTACTTGGTATCTAGAAATGAGAGGTGAGTGTTATGATTTTTTTCCCAATGGTATAGGTGTAAAAATATCAATAATTTTGTAATTTGGATGAAAGCCTGGTGTCAAATAGTTCTAGAGATAGTTGGGTAATTTTGTACTGTGCTACGTTGTTTGAAAAGTGTGTGCAAACCACACACCTTAAAACATCTACTTCACTGATTAATACTTTGCAAAATGAATGTTAGTCATTTTCCCCCAAGATCCAACTTATGATCACCCAAATATTTGATATTTGTCATTTTCCAATAAAATTAAATAAGACGAGAAATATTGGTAAATATATTTTGCAAAAAAAAAAAAAAAAAAATTCTAATTAAGTTAAGATGAAAATTATTCACCTAGCTGCAGCATAGCATTCATAAGATAAATGTGTAGCATAAGGGTATGATGTAGGACAGTGATCCCAACCTGTAGTTTGCGGATGACACCCACAGAACCATATACCGGTAATGGAGCCCGCAAGGGTTTAATGGAAGATTGTGAATTTTTTGGGATTCTTTGTTTGAGTGAAAATAATGAAAATATGTAATAACTTTATTTGACATTATACTGTAGTTAGAGAAAGAGAAACTGGCGATTGTCCAGAGTCTGTCGTGTATTTATCACAGAATGGCCCAGAGAAAGAGCCACTTTTACTAGTATTTCTTAGGTTATTTTGGGGGTGTTTAGGCAATAAAAAAAAATTAGATTTTTCCAGTCCAGGGGGGTACCATGTATGCATTATAATAATGTGACCTTTTATGGGTTAGGCACTATTATATCAGAAAACATTAATAATAACTGTAAATCCAGTGAAATATGGCAGGGAAGGAGGAGTTACAATAGCAGTGAATAACACGTGCAATGGTGGCAGGACACAGACCGAGCGGATGTAAACAAACCCCATACGCCAAGCAAAACGTGGCATGGAATTTAAAGGAATCACGCTGGATTTAGTTGCCTGGTTCAGCTAATCGTGGGAACATAATGGAAAGGTCAATTTAGCAGAAATTTTGATTTTACGAACTGGGGTAGCTTGAATTAGTACATTAAAGTGAGAAAATATTGTATTTACAAATATATTTTTGCAAATTATAAGCAACTCACTTGTATCTTAGAAGACCATTGTAATTGTTAGTTGAGTAAGTTGTTTGTAAACATAAGAACAGGTACTATTTCCTGAAAGTTAATAAAACTTTTGCTGTTTGCAGGGGCTTGTCAGAAATCTCTTCACATAACCCCAACACACTCTGATTGTGGTAGAAAAGAAGACTTCTTGCCAAGAATTAAAATATGTTGCAGTCTTGTGTAAGCACTTTTTACTTATGCAGAATTTTCTTTTTTTTATACAGTACTACACACTCAAGTTGATAAAATGAAGTGTGTGAGCTCTTTCATATCACTGCCTACACAGTTCTTGCATTACTAGCACTATTAATCCCCCCCTTCTTCTCCAAAGATTCTGTACCACTTCAATCATTCCACACTAAAGAACATCAGTTATATAACTACAAATGTCAGACTGACATTTGGGATGCATTTTGCATAAATTTTAATAGAATAGGTTAATGAGGTATATTATGCCTATCCCAACATTTTTTTTTTTTTTTTAATTTCAAGCTCATTACACAAAAAAAAATATATACTGTATATATATATAAAGGAAAACTGGCACATCTAAGTTCTGTATTTTGTACACAAGTAGCACCCAAATTTCAATTAACCTCAATATGTTTCTACAAAATTAATATCATGTATAACCCATTTAAGCACAGACATGACAAACTTTATTTTAAAATTTGCTTATGTACAGAGTTGATAGCATGAGACTATAGTGCGTTTTTTCCCCAGCTGATAAAATATGCTCCACCCCTTCCTCAAGAGTTACAGCCGATTGGCTGTTTCAAACCTGTCTGATTTCATCCTGAAGTAATAATCCATTTCTAATTGAGTTTATTCATAATTGTTGGGATGACCGTTTCTGACGAGAAAGATATTTCGCTAAATTATATAAAGATGCATACATTCATGATTTCAAACATATGTAGGAAATTTATCAGAAGTATTATACATAAATTAACTGTTAAACTCTGGTAGCAAATTCATGCTTTTGGAGAATGTGTTTAATGTATACTTATTTTTACCCCACAATAAGGCATACTAAGACAAATTACATATCACTAATACTACATAATGCAAAAACTAACATTTTGAAATATCAGAATCACATTGAAATATTTACACAGCTGTCAGAAGCTGTTCACAGTCATATTTCCCGCCTCTGCTGACAGCTGTGTAAATATTTCAATGTGATTCTGATATTTCAAAATGTTAGTTTTTGCATTATGTAGTATTAGTGATATGTAATTTGTCTTAGTATGCCTTATTGTGGGGTAAAAATAAGTATACATTAAACACATTCTCCAAAAGCATGAATTTGCTACCAGAGTTTAACAGTTAATTTATGTATAATACTTCTGATAAATTTCCTACATATGTTTGAAATCATGAATGTATGCATCTTTATATAATTTATCTAAATTCTTTCTCGTCAGAAACAGTCACCCCAACGATTAAAAATAAACTCGTTTAGAAATGGATCATTATTTCAGGATGAAATCCGACAGGTTTGAAACAGCCAATCGGCTGTAACTCTTGAGGAGGGGCATATTTTCTCAGCTGGGAAAAAACACACTATAGTTAGTTCTATTGTAATGTTGCACTTACATTTTTATATTATTCTGAAAAACACCGTTGCATAAGTAGGTAAGTAATGCTGTTATAAGTTTAGAAAAAATAAATGTTATAAGTAAGCATTATTTTTATATGATTATACTACATAACATTTGGCACTTTGGTTTGTGGCAGTGTCTAAAAACCTATTTAAAACCTAGATTATTTACAGTCACTCAGAGTACAGTTAAATATCTTTATCACCACTTTATGTTCAGCTTTGACAGACTAAAATGACATGTGAAACATCACCGCATTTGCAGCAAAAAGTTTGGATCTTAGCATATAAAGTAATGAATTAAAAACTGCCATAATGAACTCCCTAATAAACTGTAATTATGTTATCCAATTTCTAATAAGTGTTTTTTAATATATATACAGTGCACAATCAGTTGATATTTAAAAAAAGTCAGTGAGCATTTATCAAGAGTAATACATCATAAATGACTTACCAGGTATATGCAAGTGTAAAAAAACAGTTTTCATGTACATTTCCCCTACAAAATAATACTAGAATTTCATAAACTTAATGGTGCAATATACATTTTTTATGATTAATGCAATATTTTGTCAGATATAAATTTAAAACCCACATAAATGATACACAGTGAAACCTTACATATCAGAATTTCAGGTAAAAGAAAAGCCTATAAAATATTCAGATTCAAGATACAATGGGAAATACCCCACAGAAATTTTGAACAATCAGCACTACCTACATAGGAGACCAGATGACAGTGTGTATTTAGGCCACTTGTAATTAGTAATCACAAATAACTAAAATCCATTGTCATACCACTGTTAAATTTTCGGTCACCAATACAGTATTACAATTGCTATGCTCTTGCACTGCCAGTATTAGAATGCCCTACTAACGAGTTACTTGATCCAGTTCCAGGACATATTTTGTTGAATAAGACATGGTGTTTTGTTTGCTCATGTCATAGTGGCTCCCATTACAGGCAGCCTATCAATTAAATGAAGAATTGAAACAAACCACTTGATGCTTAAAATGGGATTTGTAAGTTAATATGAACTTCTACCTAAGGTTAAATACAAAATAGTATATAGTACTGTATCAGATGTGTGTGATTTAACATTAACATTTTTCTAAGAACCTGTGTGGCATTCATTATTTAAGAAGTAAAATATAAGAAGTCTCTACATCTTAAGTGCTTTTTATTTTTTATTTTTTTACAATTTGTCTTACTATTTGGATCAATATGACATAACCACCACTTACATTAGCAAGCAATATTTTTTCACAGCACATGAAAATCACTGTTATAAAGCTGTCTTTTAAATTATAATACGTATAACTTTTAAAGCAGGCATGAGCACCCTTTCCTCAGTCATGGACCGCATTACGATTTAGATATTTTTCTGTGGGCCAACCTACCCAAATTTACATCCTACCTAACCCAAAAGTAATGTTAATATTGTATTAGCACGGACAGTGAAGCAGTTTATCCTCGCGTCCACCTTACGATATTTTTAGTTTACTTTGTCTTTTTTCCATTTACAAAACAAATCCATTAAAATAATTTTTTTTAGGTAATACTGGATGTTAAAGTTTCTTGGCATTTAACAAGAGAAGTGAAACAGTCTGTGAATATGTTGATTTTTCCTACAATTACAGCATTTTTTCTTGCTTATGAGACACCCACCAGAATAATGCCAATGTTAATCTTGAAATATGGGGGAACTATAATGAAATAACCTATAATTAGTGGTTGTAATGACATTTGCAAGATATTAATATTATTTGAATGCTAATTACTCACCAACTATGGGTTTCCGAGATGCAATTTTGGCGTTTGTGTTTTACTGGAAGTATTTAATCAGTTACGTGTACTTATTAAATTCCAATTAAGATAGAAAAGTATATTTTGGTCGAAAAATTATTAAGACAAAGCTTAATATTTTGGTTTGGGCCAAAAACTTGATTTTGTTGAAAATCTCAGTATAGGAACACCTGAGCATGCCAATTCTAAATTTATGGTTCACAAATCAATTGCTGGGTTTTAAGTGGTCGTAATGACACTTGGAATATTTAAAAAAAATATTTCTAACCTACTTATTCGCCAACTATGGGTCTGAGGTGCAATTTAAGAAGTATTTAATTAGTTATACCCTGTGTGATCATTACCCGTGACCCCACTTGGACTTACCCAACCTTTGTTAATTCCTAAGTGACCCACTGCCATATAGCAGCTAATCCATCAAATAGACCGTGCCAAACTTGACTGACACAAGTTAAGATGTTTATATTGTTGACTATTTATACTAATTTAAATGTTACAGTTTTGAAGTTACTTACCCTTAGGTGATGAAACAGCAACGAATTGTGTGTGAAGATTATTCTTTAAATAAATTTTGCTTTACACACCATAAGTTGGCTGCATCTACCTGAACTGCAGGCCACATTAAATAGAATTTCTCAATCACTCCAAGGGCCGCACAAACACTTGGTCGAGGCTGCATGGTTGCCCATGCCTGTTTTAAAGCATAATACCAAATGCACTTTGCAGTACTGTACTAATATTTTTCTTTGACATTATTAGAAAAGAAAAATACCAACATATTGTGCACACACAGTTGATTTTAGAAAATTGACTTACCTGAAAAAGTTTTAACGATTTTGAGAATTATAAACATTATCATATGTTTTAAACTTATTTAAAATTTAAATTAATGGAGTTCAGCAGATGTGAGCCACATATATACATACACATATATACTGTGTGTATATATATTTATATATATGTATATAAAAATAAATTAATCAGATAAGGTAGTATAAAAAAATGCATACTCAACCACATTTCTCTACAGTTTACGTACCAGTAGTGCTCTAAATATCTCGCACACTTAAAGATGACCAAATATTTCCATACCATCTGAACATTGTCCACCATTCAGTTTTACTCAGCTACTACGTCATGTTTTATATCTGGACCTCAATATTACTTTGTTACGGGTTTACTTAATATGTGAAGAATGGTAATGTGTCCAGTATTTTATTTTATTTTTTGTACATCAAAAATTTAGTAAATAAAGCAAAAAAAAAAAATAAAATAAAAAATGTCAAAATTATGAACTATTTGCCCCCAAACTTACCATACAGCTTACTGTGTGGTCTTTACCACAGATCTTCTGTCTCTAGATTCATCTTACTAATGAGAAAATGAATATCAGCGAGTTCCAGAATGACATGTGGCATAGAATTCTGTCTTCTTTAAAATGTACTCATGATATTCCACCATGCTTATTTCCATTCGTCGAATTTCTTCTTCATAATTCTCAAGTATTTGTTCATTGCTCTGGAAGGCTTCTTCTATCTCTGTAATAAATAATTGATAATTCATTAAAAAGTATTGACTATTAAATAAGGAGGATTGTGACTGAAATCCCATTTTATGACAGCATGGGCAAAGCAACATTTGTAATATTCCATTTAAGGCTACAGGCTGAAAGCCCAAGGTAACTTTTACTACAAGAGCCGTTTCCCAATTCACCGATAATTGCTTTTAACCTCCTGTTGCAAACATTGCTAACACTGAAGGTTATGAAGTAAAGATGATAAACCAACAGTGTACGCTGCCTGTCACTCAATTATTCAGACTCGACCATGAATGCCTTTGAGGGGAAAAAATATATTAATTTTAGTCAATCTCAACATAACCCTGTGCAAGTGGGAAATATTTGAATATCTTGGGCCTCAAGGAATTGCAACCCTGCCTTGATAGCTAAGACAGCACATGAAAAAAAAAAATATATATATATATATGTATATATAATGCCCAGTTCAGAACTTTGAATAAATATCAAATTGCATTTTTAATGAACAGCAACTTTCTTTACTTTTGAATGTAAAAACTGAATACACAAATTTTTACCATTAAGAGTGTCTAATTTAGAAAACGCCTCTGATGCCAATTTATTTGCCCTCTTCTTGAGATCTTCAGCTCTACGTCTGGCATCCTCAGCTGCTTTGGACTTCAACACCAAACTTTCTTCTACAGTCAAGTATTTCTGTGGAAAAGATTTTGGCACAGTTAGTGTATATGACATCTGTAGATCATTTACCTACATAATTATAGTCATATCCCTTCTAATTTACGGTATTTTTATTTGTAATAAAAAGAATTAGATCCAATTTTTTAGTGACTAATGTTGACAATTTTCCAGATTGTAAATACAATGATATCTCCGTTAGCTGGAACAATTGGTGCAGAGTGCTTCTGGGAATGAGAGATTTCCAGGTAACGAGACAACTCTCTAAAAGCCGCAAAATACCAACCCATCCCAGGAATTTTTTTGAATTTTCCGAGTATTGGGAAAATTTTCTCAGAATTTTCCGCAAAATGTGCACCTCGGAAAATTTCAATTCCGGCTAGAATAAGTTCCGGGTTTGAGGGATTCCAGCTAACGGAGATACTACTAGTGATATAGCAGTTGTTAGTTAATTGATTAAATATTACAAACACGCCACAATTCAACCCTACTCCCCATCCTCCTTTACTCCTTATCCTCCTATACCACCCCATCCTCCACTCCTACCTCCCTCTCCTTACTGCACCCTACCTGACTCTATCCTACCCCTTGCGGTACCCTACCTCTCAGGGTATGCTAATTCCCACCACCAACCGCCCTCCCGCTCCCCCACTAAGCCAACTAACTTGTATATCTGCTTGAAAATACAAGATGAAAAACAACAGCTTGGGGCAGTAACCTGATGGTTACAAAGACGAGTTTAACCTGGCTACAATGCCGCCAGCGATGTTAACAGATGTAAATGTGAAAAGAGAGTCATCTGTAAATATTAATTTTGTATCAGGTATTTGTAGATTTAAAAATAATTGTTGCAAGTATGACATTAATAGACTGTAATGCTTGTAAGAGTTCAGAAATGGTTACTGCTTAGCTACCTTTGAAGAGTTGGGTGTCTGCTGTACAGACATTAATCGCCTCCTGTTATCATTATCAGTACAGTACAGAGTACAGGTTGTACCTCTCTAGACCGGTGCCGGACCATGGAAATTCACCCTTTTCCTGGATAGATAGTGACTTGTGCTTATGCTTGGAAGCACTAACACCACTTTCTCTGTATCATGGTCTCTTTGAAGACATATTGAAGGGTTAAATGTCGTATAGTAGCTTCTCAAATTTCGCGAGTTTTTAATTCTTAACGTATTTTATTGGAACACACAAAAAAATAAATAAATAAAAATTTTGACGGCGGAAACTTGAATTTCGACGGGTTTGAACGGCCCGCCAACGTGCAGACGACGTGCATAATCGTGTAAACAGCGTCATTTCTCTTATGTACAAAAGATTCATTATTGTTTATTACTGAATGTCTTTTTTATTGAATTAATGTTTATATGTGCAAAATGAGCAATACAATTCATTAATAATACGTAGAATATTAAAACACACGAGGAAATGACACAGCATTGTTTTCGTTGATTACAAAACCAGTGACTGACTGGTTCTACATATAAAACTGAAGAAAATAAGACCTTGGTTGTAGCTGTAGTAAAATTAATATGGTTGTTTTAAGTAATGTTATTTAATGTTAATAAATGGAACAATAGAAGTAGCTAACGATAATGGTAAAGAAAAAGAGAGATCGCGTATGTAAGTGCGCACACGTGAAAACATATCGTCATTACTTTACATAAGAATATGAAAGCAACACTTATTTACTGTTCATATATATTTTAATTAATGTTTCTGAATTTGTTTTTATTGAATTAATGTTTGTGTGTGCAAAATTAACAATACAATTTATTAATAATACGTGGAATATTAGAGGAGACGAGACGGCTGCCGGCATTGTTTATGTTAAAGCTTACAAAACCAGTGACTGATTGGTTCTACATATAAAACTGAAGAAAATAAGACCCTGATTTTAGCTGTAGTAAAATTAATGTAAAAAAATTAATATGGTTGTTTGAAGTACCTGTAATGTTATTTAATGTTAATAAATGGAACAATATAAGTAGCTAACCATTAATGGTAAAAAAAAAAGTGAGACTGCGCGTATGTAAGTGCGCACATGTGAAAACATATCGTCATTACTCTACATAAGAATATGAAAGCAACACTTATTTACTGCTCATATATATTGAAGGGTTAAATGTTGTACTCTGTATAGACAAGCAGAGAGAGAGAGAGCAGCCGAACTGCCGGATGTAAACAAACCTTAATTTCCCGCGGCTTTGTTGTTGTTTTTTGTATGGGGATTAGCCCACCCGGGCATAGGTCACTGACCCACATTGGGGCCTGAGGAGCAAAAATTTAATACTCCTGTAATAATAATAATAATTCAGATAAGTAAAAAAAAAAAACTGCCTATCTACCTAATGGACAAACTAAAATCGTTCCGGACCACAGAATGCCGGACTAGAGGGGTACAACCTGTAATTATAGATTGACCTTTTATATTTACAATAATTATTTTTTAATTAATTAAAAATACAGTAATAATTATGTTTAAGTCAGCAATAACATATTTTTAATTCTGGAGTTGGGTTAGGTAGAATTTGGCCTACTGGAGACAGCAAAGAGGGGATTCATTAGCTTGGGGGAAACCGCAACTTCACATATAGGATGCAGGTCGATTTTTTTTGCCATTTTTCAGACAAAAAATGCATCTTATATGCCGCTAAATACGGTATTTCTAAAACAACCTGCTGGGGGGAAGGTGTGGCCTCTTAAATAAAAAAATCTGGTTTGAAGAGCAGTGTTTGTGAGAAGTGGTCAAAAAACTTCAGGGACAAGGCTGGCTACTTCTAGCATGCTAACCCAGACTCAATAGGGTTCACAACATATAAGCACACACACAATAAAATGCATTCCCTTACATCTTCAAGTTGTCTAGCATCATTAGCTGCACGTTGGGACTTAAGAGCTGCTTGACTGACAACATTTGTTGTGTCTTCAAGATGACGTTGATTGATCTTGTACTGAAGCTTCACCTCCTCCACACGATCTTCTAAGCGTTGTACCTCTTTAAGAGAAGAGTTTGCTTTCACCTGAGCATCACTAGTCTCACTTGCAATCTGAGTGAAGGTAAAAGTGAATTAATGAATTTATATATAGCTATCTATAAACACTCCATTACTAATTAAAAGGAATACGAGAGCAGTGATGTCATCAATAAAATGTATACAGTAAACTCTCTCTAACCCAGACTCACTCATCTAGATCCCCTTGCAAACCAGACTGTTTTGCAGTACCTGACACATGTATCCCCAACCCGGGAGAAAACAACCAAATTCCAGTACTGGTGTTTCACAAGGTCACGTCCACCCACCCCATCTCATCTTGATATAGTGCGTCCCTTGTGAAACACCATATGGCGAGGACCTAACTATAAATGATGTCTCACTCAGCTGATCGCCAGAACAAAAAGAAGAAATACTGACTTACACCATGGAAGCAAAATGAAATTGAAGAATAAAAATGTGATAAGGAGATTCAGGTCATTCCTGAACCATGCCCTCAAGTTGGTTTTGAAAGCATGATATATTAAGTATACCTGTGTAAGATGGGTCTGAGTGATGTCTATGTCATTACTAGCTTTCATGACAGCCTCTTCTGCAGCATCTTGGGCAACACCGGCCTCATCCAGGGCTTCTACTACACGCTCGGCTACATTCAACGTTTCTTCAGCCTTCTTCTTGGCCTGGTCAGCTCGTTCTGTCAGAGAATACCACTTCCTTATCTGTACAAACTGTTCATTCCTCTAACATCTCTGTATGCAGGGGGGATCTTCCCTAATGAAGGTTAGATGGTTGGGTGAGAGAGGTCTATAGGAAGGGTGTATGAGAGGCAAGTAAAGCAAGCTTGTGGGAAAGGCTTGAAAGGATTTTGAGAGGCAAGGAGAGCTTGTGAAAGGTAAGGATCTCTTGTACAAGGCAGGAAATGAATGTGAAAGGCAGGACATGCTTAAAAAATCAAGAATGACTTGTGACTTTAACACACTAAAGGAAGACATGTACTTATTTGTTCATTACAGACATACTGTTCACTGTAGTGAACCCTCAAAGATTCGGACCCTGTAAATCCAGATTTCGGAAGATTTTGAAAATTTTTTGGGGGGGTTCTGGGCGAAGAAGCCTCCCTAAGAGGCATTACCCAAACAGGGTGAAGGCTAAACTTAGCAGAAAATAACTTGCATTGCTGGAACCCTTGCAAGATAGCAAATAATTTGAGTAAAAATATATACTCGTGTATAGTTCGAGTTTTTAAGACCAAATTTTTAGGCAAAAAATTGGGGGTCGTCCTATACATGCGTAATAGTCTTGTTAGGTTGAACCCGTGCATGATGGGAAGGGCGAGGAGCAACTTTTAGCTTCGGACATGGAAAATATTTACCATTTACTGCCAGTAAACAATGGAAACGTAAAATATGTACCAATTAGTAATGAAAAGTTGTGCAGTTCCTTCAGTAAATGAAGCTCACCAACTTACAATAGGCTAAATTACCTTACAACGTGCTTTCAGTATTCTATGTTGAAGTTCTTAGCACAGGCTAACTTATCATATCATATACAGTATCACAGTTCTCATTGATCTACAAAAAATACCGGTATTAAAAACCTTTTCGATATTTCACACTTAATATAATACCCGGTAATCTACTTCAACCTCCTATTGTTTACAATGACGCATAACGCATCACCAGCTGTATCAGCTAGACGGTACACGTGTTTTTCGAATCGTTTTCAGTTAAAAAACTGTTACATCACATGTATATTTTACCTAAACTGTGCCTGAATGAATATATTCTCGGAAATAAATAGTAGTTTTGCTGAAACGTGATGTATTTTAATGTAAAATAGGATAAAATACATGACAAAAACAAAAGATTTTACCTTACCTTCCGATGTTCAAGAGAAGTTACTCGGTTTTTTAATAGTATTTGGTTAAAATATTGTTATATTACAATGGTATTCTATTTATACTGTGCTTGATATAATGCATTCACGGAAATGTAATATTTTTGCTGAAATGACGTACGTATTACAGTGGAAAGTGGGATAAAATCGTGACGAAAACAATGACTTTCGCTTTCTTTCGTTCAAACGATGTTACTGTAATCGCTTTTCGAATGGTTTTCAGTTAAAAAACTGTTGTATACGATAATATTCTATCCTAATTGACTTGAATAAATACTACGATGCCATATTTCTGAATATTTTCATTAAAATCCATCAAAATCATTTTCCTTGTCATCGTCTGCAGCACCAAACAGCTTCTCCCAGTCCTCTCCTTGAACAGGGCTAGAGTGTACGTGTTTTACGAATCGTTTTCAGTTAAAAAACTATTACAGTAAAAGTCCAAAAATCCGGATGCCAGAAATCCGGACCACCCGAGAATCCGGACTTTTCAAAAACGATTTTTTTTTTTAGCGGGCATTTGTGTGCATGTGGGCATGCGTGAGCGCCACAGCTGCACAGCGACAACAAGCGACCACGTGGTCGCCACTTTAAAATGGGCAATCAAACTGTGACAACATACCGTATATACTCGTCTATGACTCCCCCTCGTTATCAGTCGACCCTGATTTTTTGACCAAGAAATCGTGAATTTATGATATTCCTCGTTTATAGTTCCACCCACGTTTTTGAGGGTAATGGAACAACAAAACCACTAAAAACACTCTACGTCCTATAAACAGAGGCTCGCCGTGCATGAAACACAAGTGCTGAAGGCAAATTGTTTACCATTTATTATTACGACACTTTACACTGAAACGCGGGTAGTTTCAACAAAAATATTGTATATTTCCATTCAAGTATTTATTCAAGTCAATTAGGAGGGAATATTATTGAAATACAACAGTTTTTAAACTAAACCATACGAAAAGCGATTACGGTAACATCTTTTGAACGAAAGAAAGCGAAAGTCATTGTTTTCGTCACGATTTGATCCCACTTTCCACTGTAATACGTATGTAATTTCAGGAAAAATATTACTTTTCCGTGAATGCATTATATCAAGCACAGTATGAATAGAATATCATTGTAATATATCAGAATTTTAACTGAAAACTATTAAAAAAACGAGTAACATCTCAAGAACATCGGAAGCTTAGGTAAAGTCTTTTGTTTTCGTCATGTATTTTATCCTATTTTACATTGAAATACGTCACGTTTCCACAAAACTACTATTTATCTCTGAGAATATATTCATTCAGGCGCAGTTTAGGTAAAATAGACGAGTGATGTAATAGTTTTTTAACTGAAAACGATTCGAAAAACACGTACCCTCTAGCCCTGTTCAAGGAAAGGACTGGGAGAAGCTGTTTTGTTCTCCAGACGATGACAAGGAAAATGATTTTGATGGATTTTAATGAAAATATTCAGAAATATGGTATCGTAGTATTTATTCAAGTCAATTAGGATAGAATATTATTGTAATACAACAGTTTTTGAACTGAAAACCATTCGAAAAGCGATTACGGTAACATCTTTTGAACGAAAGAAAGCGAAAGTCATTGTTTTCATCACGATTTTATCCCACTTTCCACTGTAATACGTATGTTCAGCAAAAATATTACATTTCCGTGAATGCATTATATCAAGCACAGTATGAATAGAGTACCATTGTAATATAACAATATTTTGAGTCCTACTCTTTCCATTTACAGAGTACTGTACAAGCCCATAATAATGGCTCCTAAAGTAGATAAACTTCGTTGTGTGAAGAGAAAGAAGAACACATTGAAATTGAGTGACAAACTTGAAATAATTAAGAAACTAGATCGTGGTGTGAGCAATACTGTTCTAATGGAAACATACGACATTGGAAAGTCTACAATTTATGATATATAAAAGGCAAAGAATAAAATTTAGAATTCACAGCTTTTTCATTAAAACTGCTCCTTTTGATAAATGAAGCATGCTATATTTGCAAATGAATAAACTATCAAAATGTACCTGTTCATTTCTTCTTTATTCTTCATTAAATTTGAATTTTAAAAGTACTGCCTGAGAATCCGGAAAATCCGAAAATCCGGACCGACCCAATCCCCAAGCAGTCCGGATTTTTGGACTTCTACTGTACATCACACGTATATTTTACCTAAACTGCGCCTGAATGAATATATTCTCGGAAATAAATAGTAGTTTTGCTGAAACGTGATGTATTTCAATGTAAAATAGGATAAAATACATGACGAAAACAAAAGACTTTACATAAGCTTCTGTTCTTGAGATGTTACTCGTTTTTTTAATAGTTTTCGGTTAAAATTGTTATATTACAATGATATTCTATTCATATTGTGCTTGATATAATGCATTCACGGAAATGTAATATTTTTGCTGAAATTACGTACGTATTACAGTGGAAAGTGGGATAAAATCGTGACGAAAACAATGACTCGCTTTCTTTCGTTCAAAAGATGTTACCGTAATCGCTTTTCGAATGGTTTAGTTAAAAAACTGTTGTATTACAATAATATTCCCTCCTAATTGACTTGAATGGAAATATACAATATTTTTGTTGAAACTACCCGCGTTTCAGTGTAAAGTGTCGTAATAATAAATGGTAAACAATTTGCCTTTGGCACTCGTGTTTCATGCACGGCGAGCCTCAGTTTATAGGATGTAGAGCGTTTTTAGTGAAGGTTTTGTTGTTCCATTACCCTCAAAAACGTGGGTCGAACTATAAACGAGGAATATCGTAAATTAACGATTTCTTGGTCAAAAAACCAGGGTCGACCTATAAACGAGGGGGGGTTATAGACGAGTATATATGGTAGTTTGCACAAGAGATAAAAATTTTAGTCTTTTAGTATAATACATTTGAGTACAAAGTGAGTACTGTACAGTCATATGTTAGTCAAAATTATGGCTTTTTCACAGGAAAAAGTCTTTATAACTAACCCCAGTGGTCAGGATAATATGCACTTTATTTTTTTTGTTTTTTATATAATTATTTATCGTTTTTATACATTTAGGATATTCGCTGGAAGATTTGGACAATCGGCTTTTTCGGATACGTGGTCCCCCCTCTTAGTCCAGATCTTTGAGGGTTCACCTTTCTTTTCTACCTGAAAGCAGTAAATTACATAGTCTAATAAAGGGCTTTGGTAAAAAATAAGCTGCCTGAGGAGGAGGGAGGGTATCAGAGGTGCCAAGCTATGGAATTGGTAGAAAAAAATCAGGTTCAGTGTTCCTTTTCAACTTAAGGCTCGTGGCTAGTCATCTACCAAAATTATAGCCAGACGAGCTCCTGATGTTAGGGGGTCATGCATCCTATCTGGGAAAATAATCCTCCTACAGAAGGAATGCTTGTGAAGGCCCACTGGTAAAGAACACTAACCTTAAAAAACCTCTGCACCACACCCTGCTTTCCTGGGCAAACACTGTCCAACCAATGCCCAAAGCCTCTTGTAACTTGGCCAATACATTATACAAAAAGTCCTCCCAACACTGTGTCAGTCAGTTTAAGTACTTGTAGTTGAAAGCCTTAAGAATCAACTAGAAAA
The DNA here is from genome assembly GCF_018991925.1 of Homarus americanus. Classification (NCBI taxonomy): domain Eukaryota; kingdom Metazoa; phylum Arthropoda; class Malacostraca; order Decapoda; family Nephropidae; genus Homarus; species Homarus americanus. Next base: position 288,531 of record NW_024732440.1, on the reverse strand, counting down.
ATGCCTGGAGACTCCATGCCCTAAAGATAGCCCAAAGTTCAGGTTCCAAGAAAAGGGTCTTACATATAAACCTACAAAAACAAAGAAATTATTGGAACAAAACAAAGGAGTAAAAAAAAAGACTGAAAGATTACAAGACAGATGGTTTAAACTTCCTTTATACTAATTCTGTGCATTTTACTCTGATGTATCACATTTTATGTTAGAAATGAAAAAGAAAATTTAAATACAGGAATACAATGTATCACAGTACCTTTGAGTTCTACTGCAGAGGCTAAATCATTCCTGGTAGCATCAATAATGGCATCAATATTTGTAAGAGATTCGATGGTGAGTGTAATCCTTTCAGCTAAGTCAGTTATCTGCTCTGGTTTTAGGGAAATATCAAGACCCAGAACCTGTTATCAAAAGAAAAAAAATCAGGTACCCAAACTGGATGAAGCTCTTTTGATTACACTATATAAGTCTGCAAACAAAATGACTTAACGTCCCTCTCAACATTTCTACCTAAAGAATAATACCAGTACTAAACTTATATACAACTACAGTACAGTGTACTAAGTGCTGTACAGTATTCCCTATTGAAATAAAACAAGATACTGTAATGGATTTCCCTCTCCCTCACTCTTCATTTTTTTTTTACAAAAGGCATATCATCAAAATTTTCTCGTACCCTGCACAACCTGACAAAATAAATTTCTGTTAGCATTATTCATTAACTCTATACTGTATATTGTATTTATAAGTATGAACATGTTGTACGTCTACCAAGATGAGTGGTTACAAGGTATTTCGACATACAGTGGCTCTGATTGAAACATTCTATTACCGGTATGTCATGTAATACTTGTACACTCTTATGTCTGGTCATTTGTGCTATATGGCTACACAACAGCCAGCATTATGCTACTTTCTTACAAGTACAAGAGATCACTCTTGGATGACCATCAAACTTGGTAATACTCCTCTGCTAGCCTCCTGTTCAATGTTAACCAATAGACTCTAGTTTTCTACCAACGAGTTTGTCTCCCCTCCTGAAGAGAACATAGTAAGCACAAGAGAGCAAGGTACATTGCCTACTAGATCACTGTTGGGTCATTGAGTTAACTACTCAGTTTTTACTTCTACCAGACTTCCTTTGGACTACTCGACAGTACTGTACTAAACTTACTTACAACTACACCCCAACATTACCCAGAGAATTATGAAATTTATTTTAGCACAGGCATGGGCAACCTACGGCACAAACCAGGTCTTTGTGCAGCCCGCAAAGTGATTGAGAAATTCTATTTAATGTGGCCTGCAGTTCAGGTAAATGCAGCCAACTTATGGTGAGTAAAGCAATATTTATTTAAAGAATAATCTTCACACACAATTCGTTGCTGTTTCATCACCTAAGGGTAAGTAACTTCAAAACTGTAACATTTAAATTAGTATAAATAGTCAACAATATAAACATCTTAACTTGTGTCAGTCAAGTTTGGCACGGTCTATTTGATGGATTAGCTGCTATATGGCAGTGGGTCACTTAGGAATTAACAAAGGTTGGGTAAGTCCAAGTGGGGTCACGGGTAATGATCACACAGGGTATAACTAATTAAATACTTCTTAAATCGCACCTCAGACCCATAGTTGGCGAATAAGTAGGTTAGAAAATTTATTATTAAAATATTCCAAGTGTCATTACGACCACTTAAAACCCAGCGGTGAAATTTTACACAAGCTTCTTTTTGTCATTTGGTTTAGCTTCCCAGTAAGTAATTAGCAACTTGGGTGTTAGTCAATTAACATATTATATTCTGGGGTAACAGTTCTTTAGACGGGTCATACAGCTTTTAACTCTGTGTGTTGGCAGCATCTTCTCGAGCTCAAATAAATCCTTACCTAGACGGTGCGTTTACTATTATGATCATTATAAAATACAAACAATTAGTACCGACCTCTTCAGCTATTATCCTAATTTCCTTGGGTTTAGCTCCTGGTGTACTGAAGTATTCTTGGATTTCTTCAATGAGCCTAGAGATAGCAGCTTTATATGAGTCCGTCATATTGCGAGCCTCAAAGGTCATACTAAAGGCCATTTTGGCTAAGTCAAAGGCAATATCAGACTGACGCTTAGCACCCGAGACACCTCTCAACAGCTCATCTGCTGATGCTTCTTTCTTTTTTAGTGTTTCTTCTGCATCATCAGCAAACTTGAGTGCAGTTTCAGCAATGTTCACTAAACCATCGTTGCAGGAGAGTCCACCACACTTGCCACAACCTGCGCCCCCACAGTAGGTGTCACATGGATCACCACGCCGGTCACACACCTGCCAAGTATTTAAAACAGTTGTCAAATAATCAAGCTATGTCACTTTTTTTTTACAGGGAATAGCCCACCCAGGCACAGGTTATCGACCCACAACAGGGCCAAGGGAGAAAAAAAAATAAGAGTAAAAAGAAATTAAAAATAGAAGAGAAAGACTATATAAATCTACACCATGAAGATGCCAGAAAACCAGCTTTTTGAAGTGATACAGATTGTATGAGTATGGAAATGCAGAAGAAGGCAGAGCATTTCACAGTTTGGCTGTGTGAGGAAAGAAGGATGTACTATAACGGGTTATTCTAAAGTGAGCGGTATCCATACAGAAACGGTGGGGACAGCGGCCAAGACGAGTGTTACAAGCCCACGGCCTTGCCGGCGGTACACAGGTGCCAAATCCACTGAACATTGCCCGTTAAAGTACCTGTAAAACAGAGAGAGTGAAGCAACATTGCAGTGAAGAGAAAGGGAAGAGAGATTATCAACTAAAGGAGAAGAGTTAACAAGATGAAATGCCTTTGATTCCACCCTATCAAACAGTTGGACAGAAGAGCCACCCCAGATATGAGAGTAGTACTCCAAGTTAGGACGAATGAATCCCTTATAAACTTGAAGCAACTGCTCAGGAGTGAAGTAGCTACGGCATCTGTACAGCATTCCCAGCATTCGGGAGGTAGCTTTAGCAATGATATAGATGTGTGGCTTCCATGACGTTTTAGAGGAAATGGTGACGTCTAGCATATCCATTTTAGAATTTTGCAGAATGATTGCATCCTGAAATGTGAATGGTGTGAAATCTTCTATTTTGGAAAGTGAATTGGTAAATACGGTTTTATTACTATTGAATTTAACCATTTGGAGATGCTGCACAGATCCGCATTGATAAAAGAAATGATATCGGCTCTAGAAACAGATCTAGTTTGAGAATTAGGGGGAAGGGGAAACTGTGAAGTTAACTCACCAGCTATTAGGTAAATTATACTAAATTGTTCATTGTAAAATTTGAATTTCTCAATAAAAGTTTAGTATCTAAAATTCTACTTGTTTTCCTATACCTGCTCATTGAGATCAGGCATGCCATCGTCCATATCATCTAATAATTCACTAAGTGACGCCAAATTTGCTTCATTCTCATCCTGTGTACGGTTGAAGCGATCACCAGCATGGAGGAGGAGATTTTCAGTCCTTCGGCGGTTGCGTTCAGATTCAGACACAATAACCCGAGTAAATTCAACTCGTTCTTGTGCAGCACGTGACCTCTCCCCAGCATGTCGGGTCAAATTCAATGCTCCTATGCAAATGAAAAAAAAAAAAAATGCATTAGTATTATTTTTAAAATTTTCATATGAATGTCTTATCAACATCACAAGTACACAAACCCTCAAAAGTAAAATAATTAGGTGGTAAATATTATAAAATAAAAAGTACATATAGCTATACGTATTGGCATCTTTGCAAAATAAAACTCGGTAACAACAAGAAACTCCTTAGATTCTCAAGTCACACGCAGTTCAAAAGAAGTGATTCAAAATTACATCAACCTCCCTCGCTCTGATGGGTTTCATCCACAATGATTTGCAATATCATGGTTTATTTAAAAAAAAATTCCAATTCATTAATATATTTTGCAGTTACACTGATTGAACAGCTAAGGTCATGTTGTGGCAACGGCAAATATTAAAACATGCAACAAATCACTCATCGTGAGAAGCACGGTACATCACGGAAATGCAGATACTGTACTATTATAACACACATATGGTAGACCTACACTGACAATAATCCCCACATGATGCCTGTAGCATAAACCGGTTTCTCATTCATTGACACTCAATTACATATTGTTTTGTGTACAATTTTGTACATTCTATGTACTGTACTCAGATAATGGCACCTAAACATCCTGCCATTACTCCTCAATGAAATGCCCTTGCAAAAACTGGACATCGTATTTACACTTAAAATTTAAGTTAGAAAAGCTGAAATTTATTCATTAATCAGACATACAACTCTATTTCCCCTCCCAATATCATATATCTTCTAATTCCCCCATACAGAGACTGTCATTACTTGGTAGTAAATTTCATAAAACTAATGATTTTATATAATGTATATCATCATTCTTATCCGAGTGATGTAGGTCACATCTCTTCCTTCATGCTTTTTATCTATGCTATAATTAATATTTTCACTATTGTCTTATAAAGTTTTCCTCAAACAGGAGAAAAATATTACTTTACATACATTTTTTAAATCTGTATCATCTCAAAGTCATAATCAATGTACAGTTCTTCCAGATAATTCCTTATCCCAACCATCTTTCTCCATTTGTTCTTCACCATCACCTCCTATTGCCTATGAAAGTGGCATAAGACTGTTCTCATACATAAATGAACCCATATTATTCCAAATGTGGAAGAACAAGACTAAATCTTCTCATTTTATATCAAATTAGTTTATCAACCATAAGAAACTCTACCTTCAACATTGGCCTCCTGTAATTTAGTTGCCTCTTCCTTCTGATCACCAGCTTGATTCCGAAGTTCTTCTGCCTGTAGCCGAAGGTCAGCAAGAGCATTTGTAGCCAGGGAGATACGTTGTGTGGTGTTGTCCACTCCTTGTTCTAGCCCTTGGAGGTCAGCCGCAGCAGAAGACAGATTTGCACTAAAGAGATAAAAACTCGAGCATAGTGTTTTAGACTTCCAAAATTATCTAAAGCTCTTCACTTTATGACCTGTCACAAGAACAAAATTGTATCTAAGATAAAACAGTCTGGAGTTTGGCTATGATGTATCAAGGTCTTCATGATAAGTTGATAACTGTCATGATATATAATTTACTTCTGAAATCTAGAGAGATTAAATTCCAAGAAAATATTGAACAAGTATATTGTAGTCATGTTAGAGACTTGTCTTGTGTGACCATACCCTTACTTCAGCTCCACAATTTTTCAAAAATGGGAATGGTTTAAAATTTGGAAATAATTTCATATACAGTGATCCCTCGGTTAACGAACGCCTCGGTTAACGAAATTTCGGTTAACGAATTACCTTCCATAAGAATATTCAATTCGGTTAACAAAAAAAATTTGGTTAACGAATTCCTTACGAATTTTTCCCAACACGTTTTCGCCTGCTTTCGCCTGCTCACCAGCTGTAGTATTAGTCCGCCAATACAGTAATTGGTTTTAGGGCTTAAATTCGTTACCATTTAGGTAAATATCAAGAAGGTTGTACAGTATTCAATAACTTTCCAAGTCTTATATTAAATTTTTTAGTCATTTTAACAATTATTTAATATAATTGAAGCACTGTACAGGGAACTAGTTTTTAGCGCGCCAGACAGCCACTTGACTCACCCAGAATGGCGTCAGTTTGTGTCTCTGCTCAGTGGAGGAAGCATCTTGTTTGAGACTCTCTTGAACATAAACTATTTGTACTTTTTTACAGTACAATTATTGGTTATTCTGAAATTTATTTTACATATTGACAATATATAATGCAGTGCAGTGTTGATTTAAAGAATATAATCTTGAATTACACCAAGTGAACTTAAAATTTTATGGGTGAAATGGCAGCATGAAGCATGGGGTGACTTCTCTTCCACCCCACTGCCTTCTCTTCTCCCTTCTCCTCCATCCCCGCTTCTAATTCCCATCATCATCAACCAGGAGCCTTCTACATGCACACCTCAAAGTAAGTGTACTTTACTGCATTTATTTTTAGTTTGTATGTAATTTTCGGTGAGCCGGAACCAATTATCCAAAATCCCATTGAAACAATGGTTTCGGTTAATGAAATTTTCGGTTAACGAACAACCTTCTGGAACGAATTGTGTTCGTTAACTGAGGGACCACTGTACTGTATGTATATATATATATATATATATATATATATATATATATATATATATATATATATGTGTGTGGTTGGCAGTACAGTATGAGGTAACAACACAGATTTGTTTTATGATGTTATTACTACAGTATTTAGAATAGTTTCACTGGATTTGACTTTTGACGGTTTTTTTTCTTTTTAAATGCTAAACTTTTCTATTTAAATATTATATTCATTCCACTGACATCAGACCAAACTCTGGGATACTAAACACATTAGCATTCCCAACGTCAAAATATCTTGAGTCAGTGTTTTGCCAAGCTTCATGTAGCAGCCCTGTGAGCCATGATAACTAAAACATTACGTGTACTGTATCTGATTTTCAGCATATTTAAACACTCTCAATACAGTACAGTACATTATGGTGTTTATAGTTTGTCTTTATAAACTGACCAGATCCAGTACATTAAGCCCTAAGATACCTGTGTCAGCATTACAGCAGATCTGATGCTTCAAAACAAAAAAAAATAAAAAAATAAGTTTTTATGTACCCTTGGATTTTTTTTTTTATGTGAAACAAAACCTGGGACTTTTTTGGGGTAATTTTGGATCTTTGCAAATCAGGAACTAACTGCACTATATAGAATAAATTACCTGAGTTGTGCGATAACATCCTCCAGGGACACCAAACTGTCAGATGTCATGTTGGCTGATAGTAATATATCTCTCACATCATCAATCTTCTCTTCCATTGATTCAAACTCATGACTGTATGCACCTGTTGCTCCTGTTTGCTTGATTTCTCCAGCTGCATGAATCAGGGATTCTGTGCGTTCTGATCGAGATCATAAAATCTATTAGTGCAAAGAATAAAATCTACTATGAAAAAATAAGAGAGAACTAAGTGAGGATGATTCACAGACAGTGGAAGAACACATTAAACTTAATCTGTTGGGAAGAACCAAGAAAAGTATTTTTCAAAATGACTGATTTCATTTGTAAATAATGAATTTAATAGTAAAGTTTCTACCCAACACTATCATACAGTATTCATTACCTTTTAGCTCTTTGAGTATTAAATCCCAATTGTCGAAGCACTCTCCACAAGGCTGGCAGTATGGAGCCCTGCCAGTGAAACCTCGTGCACATTCATCACATTTGTTTCCACCAATACCTTCTCGACACTTGCATCGTCCAGTGTCATGGTCACACTGAAGAGTTTCCGAGCCTTCAAAGTTGCAATTACATGCTGTAAAAAAGAAAGGATTGTCGTTAGGCAGGTTTGGCAAAATCATTGGTTTAAAAAAATAAATATATTTTTTAATACTATTATGTTAGTTTTAAGTTTTAAGTTGTGTAGCCCTTTATATAACTTTTAATATGCATAAACATTATATTCAGGATGATTGACCATTTATACTCTTTTCCAACTCAAAAAATCACTGTAAAGGTTAAATATGAAAAACACAAACTTTGATCAGTCATCGACTCGTCTTACATGCTTAAAGGCAAAATCTAAGTACGTATATGATCATCTTAATGCACAGAAAAAATATTCTATGTTTACAGTTAAAGGTTTTTAAAAATTCGTTTAAGTACAGTTGGAGAGAGAGAGAGAGGCAATGGCAACTTGACTCCCCTGGACCTGTATAATACATGATATGAACACATTAGACTCAGAGGCTCAGAGCCCAACCATAAACAGAAGCAGTCACCTTGTAAATAAGCTAAATTACAGTACTGTACGCTGTATGTGCCACTTTTACAAGAAAGTGTGGAAATTCAAAAAGTGTTAGACAAAAAGCTGACCAGGGTTGTTAAGGTGATATGAACATAATGAGAGAATGGGAAGTAAAAATTGGGTAAAAGAAGTGAATAATCCAGAAGCAGGTAGCAGAAGGTAGAGGTGAAAACCATGTTGATAATTTAAGACCGTGGTGGAGAAAGTTCTAGAAATGAATATGGTGGACAGCAACTGATGAGCATTCTGACCTTTGATTCCTGCTACCCTACACTATAATAGAAGATCAACAAGATGTAAAAAAAATTAAATAAATAATAGAGAGAGAGAGAGTAAAGTGACAACCTGGAAACAGTGTTGGGTCAAAGGAGATTGATTATACCATAGGAGGAAGCAACAGTATACAGAACAGAGGATATATGTTCAGTACAGCTTGGAGGATCTTCATGGTCACCACTTCCTAGAGGAGCAAAGCATCATAGGTAAGAGAACTATGATGAAAAACTATGAAAAATACAAGCCTACCTAAGCATTCTATCCGGGGATTGCCATAGAAGTTGGTTTGGCATTGATTGCACTGGCGGCCACCGAACCCTGGGCGGCATTCACATATTCCATCAAACTGTTTAGGAGAAAAAAGTACAAAACAAATTAAAGAAAAAAATTCCATGTAAGGTAAAGTGGCCATATAATTTAAAGGACATTGTAACTTATAGATTTATTAAGGGAAAAATTATTATATAGATTTCCATAAACGACATCAAACACAAATGGATACAGTTAAACACGCAACAATAAAATTAATTTACAGATTAAGTTCTAAGTAAATTGTTAAGTGTACGTATTGTACTTCTAAATGTTGTTATTGTGAGTACACAGAATAGACTAAATATACGTTTTGTTAGAATAGAATTTAAGTGTGTGTACTGACACCTTCACTGTCGCCAAAACAGGTAACAAGCCACCACTGATAGAATGGTACGAGTATTGTCCCGAGTGATGTTCTCTGGGTGGACACATGACTCAACAAGTGGCACCCTTGCCAAATGATCCAAAACCAAGATGAACTTATCAACTGTGCCCTCAAACCACAAAAAAAGGCAGAGAAAATGATTATGTAAAAATAAAATGTGTCTAATATGTGATGTGTTATCTGTGTGGCAACCCTGCTGTAGTATTTACTGTTACTGAAAATATTGAGAGGAAAACAAACTAAGAAATGGTTGTTTTGGACAGAGTACAGGGAAGGAGGAGCCATGTGTATGAAGTTAATATAATAATCTTTGTGAATCTTATGCAAAAATATTTACAAAATGTGATAGTTGTAAACCTTGTGTAAAACATTTATTATTAATGCACACAAAATTAGAAGCCACACATCTACCTACTGAAAATTGGGATCGAGATGATAAAAGGTAATAAAATACACTAACAAATTAATAAACTAATGTCCATGTCATCACTCTGCAACATGTCGAGAATTAATTGTTCTTGCTAGTCACATTTATATCACTCCATTAATTAGTTTAACTTTCTACCTTTTACAACTACTTACAGAATTGCTATGGCCACCATAGCCTTGTCTATACTGCTGAAATGACAGATATATATATATTAAAGTATAAAACTACAATACAGTACACTGAACACCTTCACATTAAGATGTATGTACCAAAATGATGACTAACACTTTGTACAGTACTATAAATAAAAATGTGTCAACACAAAATATACCACAACTCATATTACATTAATATTATTCATTATCAAAAACATAAATGCTTCATTTATATATACTGTACTGATGAAACAATATGAAAAGTCTACAGCAAATATCTTTTGTGATGCTCCAGGATTGTTGTCAATTTTAAGGTGCGAGACAGCTGACAATGGAGAGGTTTTGGTAGAGTACTGAACAGTAATGCCTGCAACTCTAAATTATTATACCTATACAGTACTGTACACACAGTATATGAATAAAAATTCCAATATTTTGAATACTGTATAAAGAATAATAATTACTCTGAAGTTAATACAGTATTAGTTTATGTTAATCATCATCAACATTTTACAGCCATTTGTTTCACTTGCGCAAGTTAACAGTAATACCTGATGGCAGCTGTTGGTACAAAACAGAAGTAAATTTTCTCTTGACAATAACAATACAATCTTCGTGATCAGTAATGTCAGTGATCATTTAGACCAAGAATATATGGTTTAATACTTAAAACTAACAGTGCTGCTACACTCACCTCGTTGCACTGATCGGAATAAGAACCAACAGGATCACAGGCACAAGCCTCACAACCCATGCCTGAAGCAATCTTCCAGTGGTTAGGGGCACAGTGATCACACTCCAGTCCTAACACATTAGGAAGACAAGGACACTGCCCTGTCTCATGGTCACATACTCCAATAGTCTGATTAGAACCCAGAATATTGCATACACATTCTGAAACACAATTCACAAGTTTTTCAATTCAATTCTTGGTATAGTTGTTTAATATATCACACATTATATAGCAGGTGTTAATACATTCAACATGTAAGTGGGCCCAATAAGCCTGATGGCCCAGTATGGATACAACAGATTGTTTGTACAGTTGTTTTTGGTGCACAAGAAGGAAGTGTGGCTAGCATAGCGACCATCTTCACTTCCCCAACAGTAGAGTTAGGTACCCATTCACAGATGGATGAACTGGAGGTGCCCTGTGTATGAATCAGTGACCCTCAAGACATGAGACACGTGCTGTACCCACTCGGCATCGGCACCCTTATTTAGCATAATGTCGTAATCAACTCTTCCAATACCTGAATCATCAGCTCCCTTGATATTTACACTACAAACTACTATACTCACAACAAACATACGTGTCTAGTATTTAATCCTCCTTCCACTTATTTTGAGACAGATCTATGTAAATGAGAGATAAACATTTCTTTAAAACAAGCCAACTCCAACAGTAATAGGTCTGTACTAGTGGGAATTTCAAGAGGTGAGCAGACCAGTTGAGCTTAACTATAGCAACATAACAAAAGATGTCTCCTTCCAGTCATACACTAATGTAAAGATAATAGTACAGTACATAGAATTTTTTTTAATGTTTATCACTTAATTATGAAACATCTTAATTATGCATAAAATACCTTATGAAAAAAAAAAACTCCTCCGAAACAACAAGATGCAGAAAGAGAATACATCTACAGTACTAGCAATCTTCTTGAGAAAACTCTGACAGAATCACAAATACATCAAATTAAAAGCACCAGATTCTAACCTCTGCATTGTTGGTGGAGAGCATCGCCATAAAAACCAGGCTGACAGCGTTCACAGTAGAAACCAAAGGAGTTGAAGAGACATTGCTGACACTCCCCAGTATGTTTATCACAATTACCAGGGCGAGAGATATCAATGTTGTTGTTACAATTACACGACTGACAACTACCGCCAGAGATCTCAGGGTTACCAAAGTAGTTATCTGCACATACATCACAACGGGCTCCTGAAATTGAGAAGTTTCTTCATCATTCAAGGAAAATTATAACTGGATCGAACCGAGTAATGGCAAAATGTGAAGCAACTTAAGATTATCTCGTGTAAGTAAACATGGTAACAATAATACACCTTTTGTTAGTGAAATGAACAGGAGCAACATAATATAAAACTGAATAAAACACAAAATATTCTTTCCTGGAAACAGAAATCTCTGCCAGTGTGTATATGAGAAAGAAAAATACAGGACTTAGAATTTTTTTTTAATATCAATGCAAACTGACAAAAAGCCTACAATTAAGAAAGATGCTGAGACTGCAGACAAAAGAATATGGTGGAGATGGATTCAAAAAGTCAAACCCTGACCACTGGAAATGACAAAAGGAAGAAGAATTATGACAAACAAAGATAGTATCATAATTTAGAGAAGTGTTGAATTTGACACTACTGGTTGGATGGTAACATGATCCGAGTAATGGAAATGGACTCGATACAATTTTTCAGCATTTAAATGATTGTGTTAGTGTTCCAGAATCCTTTATGACTGTTTTAATCTCGAGAATGCACAGAGTCATCATGAAATTTACTTACCAGCATAACCTACTTCACATTCACACACAACATCTTTGGTTCGAGGGTCGAGGGAGCAGCGATCAGCAAAACTGTGACCAGAATCTACAGTTCCAGGACATGGACACCTTCTACATGCAATGCCCACATCCAAGCGTGGATCACCATAAAAGCCATCAATACACCTACGGAAAATATGTGCAATCAATTACAGTGCTGCCAAATTATTTATACATCAAACTATGAAATGCAAGTTTTATTTTGTGACACTAATCCATGTTAAAAAGAAGTTCCCAGGCACACTAAGACTTACAGAGCACAGTTTGGTCCACTGGTATTGTCTCGACATTCATGACAGACACCTGTGTAGGAGTCACAAGTGTCAGCATGGCCATTACACTCGCATCGCTGACAGTTGGGAAAGTTCCAGAACCCAGGCTGACACTCATCACACTGACGACCATACGTGTTTGGACGGCATTTACACTGACCTGTCACAGGGCAGACAGTTACTCATTTTCTACAATACTGTATCAGCTTCATGTAATAAACCTAATTCTTTAGTGATTGTGTTTCTTGTGATAAAAACAATACCTGTATGCAAAAGTGATTTTGAAATCAGAAAAAATAAAGCAATATCTGAACAAAAATTAACTTTGGTAAACTGTTCCCTATGTCCAGACTGTGTAGTGTGAAGCTGTTTCTATGTGAGAACTGGGAAGACAAGTAAAAAGAGAGGGAGAACCTAAAAGGCTTTGGGTAGAGAATTGTTGAGTAATACAGAACTATTCTAATGACTAGTTGATTCACTCAACCCAATCTATACTTAACAGTAACTCTTATGTCACCTCCCCTTGTTAAATCAAATTAATAAAGGTTTATTGGACAGTACATAAGTGCAGAGTCAATATAGTAATTTCAACTGTACATAAACATGTTATGACCACTGTAATACTGCCTCGGGGTATATTTTAGACATAAATATACAATTTGCAAAGTGAAATTTTCACATTCATTGACAAGTGCCTGCCCTATACTGTACTGTAGCTCATGTATGTGATGTTATAATGTATTGATGAAAAGTTCTCACCTGTCTGCTGGTCACAGAAGTTGTCTAAAGCTCCAACAGGACTGCAGCCACAGGCTTTACAACCTTCAGGACCAAAACCGAAAGTGCCTGGCGCACAGCGATCACAACGGCGCCCAACAACATTGGGTTTGCAGTCACACTGACCACCTAGTGAACTGCAGATGCTGCTGTAGCTCCCTGTTCCATCACACTGACAGGCTGTGTTCAATATTAATGTAAGAATATTCCATAACTTAAAGTAAAGTTATATACAGGTGTATGGCAGTTAAGACCAAAACTCCCTCCCTATTCAAATATCACACACACTATGTTAATGTCTAAAAGTTTAAATTTTGATAAATTAATTAATCTGTGGTGAAGGCACATCATCAACAAATGCTGGTTTAATGGACCAAATTAAGGACACATCAATAAACACTACAGTATTAGAAAAATAGAGATCTGTCTATTTGTAGTTTAGGACAAAAAGTCAGATAACTGAACTTCTATTTATACAACATATTCTAATATTCTCCTTGGTGATGGGGGAAGTAGAATGTGGAGCAGCAGCAGCAAGAAAGGAAGTCTCTCTCTCTATGAAGACAGAGTGAACTAGAGTACTATGTCAGTCTCAAGAGATAAACCTGGCAACTCAGCTGATCCCCTCAGGAGGCTGTGTACATTTCTTGTTTAACTGAATATTTTCCCGGCTTCCTTAACTCAACACATCAAGTGAACATATTTTTATTTATTTATTTATTTTATTTATTTATTTATTTATTTATTTAATTTATTTATTTATTTTATTTATTTATTTTATTATTTTTTTGGGGGAGGGGGGAGTTGAAATAAATAATAGCGTAATATTTTGGGACCTAAAACATAAAACTGATGCATACAGACAAATGCTTTACAATATAGTATTTACAACCCAAGGAGTCCATCAGAACCTAATCTAATAAATTGTGGGATTGGTTGTAGCCAAAACATCAATTAAAACAACAGCAGGATATATAGTCTTACAGAAAGCCTGTCCATATACATAGAAGCCAATACTGTCCAAGTGGTTGTCTCTGCAGACTTCAGGGACCGTGGCAACACCCTGGCCGTCATAGAAGCTTTCACTACACCGGTATCGCTCGTACTCATAACGAAGATCATCATTTTCAAAGGAGCCAGAATAGAATGGAAGTTTTTCAGCTCTGGGAATCAACATAATCTGAAATTATAAATTATTTGTTGCAACTTTTATACTGTATACAGTTTATTCCACAGATAAGTAGATAAAACTGGTATGCATGATTAGAAGTAGAGAATAAACTGGGGACTGTGACTGATAGATATTCAAAATACGGAGGGACTCTGTCTATACTCAATAATATAACATATAAAGCTTCTGTAAAGTGTCATTGAACACAGTATCTCATGTCAAAAGTTGGGCACAGTCATATGCCACAACAGCAAAATATTATAGCATGCAAAAAACATCACAAATTTGAAGCACATCAGTCAAGTTGTCAAAATATCTCCTGGTTATGCAGGCTCTTCAAACATCAAGAGGCAGAGGCACACAAACTGCATTACCCGTCAAATAATAGAATACGGTACTGAAAGAAGGGAACATACTTATTTTACTCTTCCTTTCTCTACATTGGCAAAGTTATTTATTCTTCTAAAATCCTCTTATGATGTGCAACTCTTCCACAAGGTGTAGAAAGCTGATGCAATGTTCCAGATCAAGTCATTAAGACACATTTGACAAACATATGCACTGATAAAGGACAGATGGATACAGAGATGGCTCACATTCTTATACCTCCCTCTGGGCCAAAAGACCTGAAGGGGAGTAAATACAACTAGGTTTTACCTAGACCTTAGAAGAGACTATCTGCCAAACCCAAGAGGCATCACAAAATAGTTTACAACAAATTACTAACACTGAAGTCATGAGGCACAACCAACAACATGTGAAGATAAATGCATTTTTCCTTAACTTTTAACAATGTAGGGGCTAAAATAGAACTGATCAACTGAAAACTAAGACTACTGTAAATGTAAAGAAACTTCGGTAATTCCGAAACTGAATTTAACATCAAGACAATGTTCTCTGTTCTGGAAACAATGCCAGAAAATGTAAGATACTTACAGAGTCTACGAGGATGGATGCCGAGGGAGAATCTGTGCGAGCATTTGATCGTCTGAAGTCAACTCGTATTTTGTAACGTTTGCCAGACTCCAAACACACAGGTGGGAACAGTGTTACTTGCCGACGACCTTAAAATTAACAAACTGATTATCGAGTATTCTCGTCAAAAACTGTCTATACATCGTTCACCCTCACATTTAAATGATACCCTCATGTTTGCATGGTATCTTTTGAACAAAGTGAATATTAATTTTAAAATCTTTGCAATAGACATCTATTTCATTTATTCATTATTTACAGACAAATAATAGGCATAAATGTTCTCTATAATAGATTCATTCTAAACAATACCAATACATACTATCTGGCAGACTAATAATCATCTGGTCATCAATGGGTCTGCTGTTACCACAAGGTCCAGTTGGATCAATAGGTTCAGGACGCTCCACTGTCACCATAATGTTCTCCCAGTCTCCACGGAACTGTTGGGGGAAAATATTATGGAGATTTCACTAACTCTCCCTTTATCTCTGTCACCTGAGGAACTTGATACTATCCTGCAAGAGTCAAACTCAGTGTTGTCAAACTCGGATTATGATCACAGATAATGGTAAAAACAGCTTTTTTGTTAATACATTTTATTTTCACTTGTAATGCAATTATAATTGTGTCTTAAGAATTTTTAAAAACATTTGATATATCTTTGACACTCTTGAGATCCAGCACCCCCCCCCAAAACGGTTAAAGGCAATTGTAAAATATATATTCTACAGCCATAGTTACGAAGGGGCAAACACGCTCCTCACTAAAAGAAACTTACCTGAGGTTCGTAGCGAAGCACAAGGTCATATTCCATACTAGTTTCAATGTTCTCAACCTCAAATTCAAGGTAGGAACCCTCGAACACTCGCATGAAACCCAAGCCCGTCCAGGTGGTCTCCCGGCCATCACGGTATGGTTCTCTCATCACAACTTGGCAGTTCTATGAGTTAAAGTGAGATATATTACTGTAAAATATATACTGTACACTACATACCATAACCGAATCTAACGAGTACTGTACATGGATAAAAAAAAAATTTAATACGTGACAAAAGCCCATCACATCATGTTACTACCGTCCTGTAATCCATTCCATATTTATTTATTTAGCAATATTGTAAACCGTTTGATTGCTGGGTTGTTAAGAGATGAACGTTGGGCGACGGGAGCTCATCGTTTCGTGCAAAGGGAACAGGGAATGAGTCGAGCATTATGGTTCCAGTCATCATTGAGAATGTAGGTGATTTACTCAGTCCACGGGGCTCACAACCATACCAGCTTGGCAATGGTTAGCACACTCCCTGGTCTGTCTGTGTGCAGTATAGTGTGTGATCTGGAGCAGAATACCATTAAGCAAATGCTAAAAGTACAGGTTGATGACAAGGACAAGACTGTGATGAAGGTGAGCTACGATATGGTAAATTCTAGGATGTGTACTGGAGTGGAGCACCAGAGAACCAGAATACTAGCGTGATGTTGACGTCTAAACCGTCGTGTGCTGAAAGAAGCGGGGGCCAGCAAGCGATAACCTTAAGAGAGGCGAACTAGTGTGAAGGTACTCTTGATAATAGAGGAAATGTTTGTAATCTAGAACAGGGCGAGAGAACAACTGAGTTTGGCAAAGTGAATCCTACGGGAACTCGGCAATATTGAAACTTTTGTTTTTTTCTATGTTCTAGATTGTTAACTTTAATATAATAATTTTAATGTGTCATTGATCTTCCTGTTGCATCTGTCCATCCATCTTTCACTGTGTCAAGTGTTGCATGTTACCTGGGAATGGGGGATAAAGCAGTTGAGCTTATGTGACGTAGCGATCATTAAGCTAAATATGCATATAGTACTCGATATATTAATGAATCATATATCACATTATCATAAAAAATGCATCAGAAATTCTCATGTACAGTGGGGTAGGCTATAACGAATCTAATTGGTTCTAGAACCTTGTTCGTTATAGCATTCGTTCATTATAGGATTAATCCGTTCCAGGCCCCCAACCCCAAATACAACCACTTAACACTGAAAAATATAATATCAAATTGTAAAAATTGTAAAAAAGTGCATAAATATGCATCTAAACCCTTGAAATAAAGAATATCATTAATACTTGTAATACAGAAACAATAAATTAGTAAAAAAAAAAAAAAAAAAAAAATTATAATGTTCGTTGTAGGAGTTTCGTTCGTTATAGCATTATCAATTTTATAGGTAAAACCGTTCGTTATAGGAATGTTCGTAGTAGGATCCGTTCGTTATAGCATACCCCACTGTATAATATTCATATTTCAAATGTTCATCATGACTGATCATAGATTATAAATAAATAGTAAAGCTCAAGCTGTCGGAACACATGAAAAAATAAATTCTAGGTGATGTATTTAAACAAATAGCGAAGGTTTCTTAAGTTATCTCATTAATAACAACAGGCTTGGATGTACTGTACTACAAAACAAACCCAAACACACAAACACACACACAATGTAACTGAGATAAAGACAGATGACAAAAACCCAAAGGTTACTGATCACAACCAGCTCTAGCAAAACTGCCTTCATATAATGTGTGGTTTTGTCTAATGTCATACTTTCTGGGAACACAACCCCAGGGTAAACAGAGGAGCTGCTGTATTCTATTTTGTGTGAGTTTTCTTGGGATTTTTTAGTATAGGATCAAACTGTTTCATTTAGTTAGTAACCAACACCCAAAAAAAAAAAGACAATAAATATTTAAGTTATGCCACAGCAACTGAAAGCCTTTCTTTAATTGGTTTTAGTTACACATCATGCTGTCATTATTTAAAGGTCTGCTGCTCTTTATCTATGGTTACATAATACAGTACAACAAAGAGATCATTATAACTTCTAATGGCACGTCTGCAGTCCAACTGGCTTTTGAATGAAGTCATTTCAAAGCCAAGGCTTTAAATAAACTGAAAAATAAAGTGTAGCAACCATGGCTAAATATGTCTCCCAAATGTTAGTAAATATTTTAAGAAAATCATTTGTCTTAATAAGAAATCAATTTTCTTCCTTAACCCTGAATGAACTATATGTTTATCCATGAGATAAAACACTTAGTCCATCAACCAATGATATATCCTGGAGATCTGCTTCAAATTGAAAGAGTATCCCCAATTTATCAAGATGATTCTCATAAGGTTAGGTGATGTACATAAGGAAGCACCAACACCATAAACAAATCCTCAGGTAGATCACTAAATACATACACTTCCACTGGACTGTCTGGCGTCATACAGACTCGCCTCCTCACAATAAAGCTGTAATAAACATTCACTGATAAAATCAAAATTAAAAAGAGACATTTTCTCCTTACCGTTTTCTTTCCCAGTTGTTCCATCACATATGTAGCCATAAACACCAACCATGAGCCAATTAATATACTGTATTCAAGAAAACAGCTTACATCCCAGAAAAAAGTTCTTGATGGTCATGTGTAAACTTATTAATTCACAATGATTTAATAAACACTACTCTTTCATAACTATAGTTTAAGTGTAAATAATACGGACTACCTACTGTAAAAGGTTATACTGTACTAACTAATGTCAATATAATTTTATAACTGGTATTACTGAGAATTTTTAAAGTACTGGTATTCCAGAAAGAAATTCCCATTTACTCTTTCCTTATAACCATATCTAAAAAAAAAAAGTTACTAATTTCCAAAGATTTCCCATTGATGAAACTTCATAATTATGATTCTTGGGGCAGGAATCTCTCGGGTTAAAATTTTGAAAACCAAATCTTATGATGTAAGACTCGTTACGGTAATGCCCAACTGTAGTGCTCATAAAAGGAAATATGCATAGAATGTCCTGGACTACCACACACCACTAACAAATTACCTCGCTTCTTTATAGAGTCGGGTCATATTTTCATCAACTTCTTTAATAATATCCAAATAAATACATCCCCTTACTTGTTGTACGTCTCTAAGTACAGACAGCAACCAACAACAACCTCAACAAGGTCAAACTTTCAAAACCTGAAGGTCTTCAAAATTTAAATGGAAATATCTTGCCATGTAAAACAGGATTGTAACTTGTTTAGCTTGGGTCACATGCATGAATGCAAAAAAGTGGCCTTTGGTTTCCACTCACACAGACACTGTAACCTCTAATACATGTGTTCTTATTCATGTTCACATTAATTTAATTATTATTAGAAATTTCAGCCTTATAATGGTATCTCTGAAGTGACCAAGTAATGATTGTAGTGCCACAAACAGGACATCTTTGTTCATTTCCTTTGAAAGCAATATGGTGCTAGAATGAACTACCAGTATATATGATATGTAAAGCAATGTTCCTGCACTCTTGCTTTTGTAATTAATGCCTTCTCCATCCACAACAATAAACAAATTGGAAAACCAGTCATGAGTTTCCTAAGTGGGTGCTGCCTCCCTTTACACCCAGCACTTAAATGTGGATACGGAAGATTTTTCAGTGAAGATTGAGCAGCAAATATTTCTATTTGAGATTTTACACTTACTTAAACAAAATAATACCCAAGTAAAATATTGTTACAAGAAAAGTGTCTTACAATGTACAAAGCCCAAATTTTTACCACAATTTGAACACTGCTTGGTCTTGGTCCCAAGCCATTCAGGCTTTGAAAGTTTAACTATTTACACACCCCACTAATATGCTCTTACAACATTTGTCATTAAAACTTAAATGATAATCTGCTAACAACTTATATCTTGTTTTACTGTACAAAATACAAAGCCCAAATATTATTTCTACATAAAGTAATTTTCTCTAAATCAGAATTTTTAAACAATATTCCTTTCACCAGTTATGACCCAAGTCAAAGGCATCAACCACTTTATTGTCATACGTATTTAGAGAAATTATTTAAAACGGAACACTTACCTCAGATCCTCTAGCAAGTTCAGCTTCATAAGTGAGGTAGTTGAGTGTTGCCACATAGTAACCTTCTTCAGGGACGTCACAGCGACGACCAGACACGTGCGGGCGACACCTTCAAGGAATCAGTAATTCATGCATCATCTACTTAGATTAAGAATTAAATATATTATTTAGTAAAAAATTTTCAACTGTTCCAAACCTTCTATATTATAATACTGTACAGTGTACATATTAAGGCATGAAGCACATGTACAATAGTTTACATTTAAGAGTACTGGTGCCTTAACCTACACTGAAATGGAAATAAAGAAAATATTTCACCTGTTCCTTTATAGCTAGCAATATGAGCAGCTTGCTTCATATTCATCTCACACACATACACAAAGTACATTAATACAGTAATGAAAATGAAATATTACCATATGAATAAAACAGCTTGTTTTAAATGTGGAAAACAGCTACAGTATATGTATGATAAACTATAGTAAAAGAGACTCGACTATAAGTAAGTTATCTGAAAGTGTCGTATTCCAACCTAGAATGGACGTATGAACCAGAATTCCATTTCTGGATTTAAAATTTTTTCTAAAAATGAGGAACTTTGAAGTGAAGGCAGTATTACCTGATGTATTAAAATCTTAAAGTAAAGTTAATAATAATAAGGAAGGAAAATGTAGAGAGGAGATAAAACCAAACTGTACTACTCAGTATAGTACCTGATAAAGCCTTTAAATATAGTAAACAATGACATCACCATCAGAGAAGACAAAGATAAAGACTAGTGTGTGTAACATTGACATACTTGCACTGGCCATTGAGAACATCACAGTTATTGTCCAGTGAGCCGCCCTTATCACAGTTACAAGGCTGACAACCATCTGGGTGCTCTGAGAGGCCGTAATGTTGAGGCAAACACTGGTTACAATCTCGTCCAGTCACAAAGCGCTTACAAGAACACTCGCCCGTTTGGACATTGCAGCCCATGTTATTAACAGTTCCAAGAAGATCACACGAGCAAGCTGAAATTAGAAGATTTTAGATGGTATTGAAATTTCATTAAAATGTAAATTTTATGTTTACACTGAAGAGTAATGATATTTTAACAAATTGTTTTCTAAATATCAAAGTGTCTATTATTCTTTCGAATAAGTTACTGTAGTTGTCACAATCATTAATATTTCAAAGCAATTATAGTTTACAGTGCAACAGTTAAACACACATTAACCAACCACTCAATGTAAAATGAAAGGACTAATGAACTTTTCCCACAATAAGTGGTGACTGAAGACTGAACTCATCAATATACTATCCTTGATAACCTCTTATCACTAAAAATTAAAAAGATAATAATACTGAATTCTGAAAAATTGCCTTAATAATCACAATAAATTAAGCACAAACACAATGCAAACTTTAACGAATATATACATAACCTCATTTAATGAACAATATTATACACATGTACAGTATCTAAATCCATCAAATGCATCATATTGAAGTCCTTTCATTTCACAGAAAAACAAACAAAAAAATATGAGGTTAGTATTGCAAATGGGTACCGGGTAAATAAAAAAAATTAGGCAACTGCCAATGTGTATTTCTAATTTCATAACACCAACATTAATCTGCAATATCTGTAAAAAATTAAGATTCCTCTCCCATAAAGAAGGTATCCCAGCTTGGCCACAACCACCGGAGCACATTCTATATTAAAGGAAGGACAGTTTGGTAATCAAGACACTGCTGAGAATAATGTACTACACTGATTCATGGAGATAAACAAACTAATGCCAACATCTAACCCACAATTACCATGGGAAATGAGAGCATCCACAGGTACAGTGGTTAAAACAACTACTGTGCATACTTTGTGGGGAACAATGAGACCATTGACGATAAATTTTGGTATACAGTACAGTATGACGGCTGTCACTAGTCACACGTAAAATTTTGGAGCATATCGACCCCCACCTGCACAGAAAGTTGTTTTAGCTACTTTACAAGTGTCAAGAATGATTAATCCCCATTGAGAGTACAGTACTAAATAATCTGTAATGTACCCAATATAACAGCACAGAATTTGTACATGATAGGGTCAGTGGCTTGCGATTTGACTTGTCTTGCCTAAAGCATACAAGACATAAACCAATAAATAAATTACAATAAAATGCCCTCGGTGATCTGTATCCTTCAGCCCATCCCCATACTCTCCACCCCACATGCTCCTCTATGCCCTCGGTGATCTGTATCCTTCAGCCCATCCCCATACTCTCCACCCCACATGCTCCTCAATGCCCTCGGTGATCTGTATCCTTCAGCCCATCCCCATACTCTCCACCCCACATGCTCCTCAATGCCCTCGGTGATCTGTATCCTTCAGCCCATCCCCATACCCCCAACCCCACATGCTCCTCTACTTATCCTCCCCATATAATCTCCCTTCTCTCCTCAGCTTATTGCCCCTACATCTACCTACAGTACTTCTCCCTCATCCCCCACATACATCCCTTTCCTTACTCCACACAATCATCCTTCTCCTTCCTCCAAACAACACACATCCATCTACTACATCCCTAATCCTGCACTTAACCACCCATCCCTACCTCTCCCTAAAGACTATTGCATCCTCCTCTCAATAACTCTAAAACCTCCTTCCCTAATTCCAGCCAAATGCTATTCTCCTTACTTACATAAATATACTTCCTCCTGTCCTGAAACAACCACCTTTCTAGTGCCACATGTCCACTATGTACTGAGCTGTAAGACTAGGTGCATCTTGATCTTATTTTTCCCTCCAAAACATACCCAACTGTCCTCCTTATAGACACAAAACAGGCATCCGTCATTAATAAAACACTAAACCTGGGATAATTATACTGTATTATGCTTCCATACATATATTATAGTATTACTGTTACTAACGGCAAGGTGCTATGGTACAATAGTGAGAATTATATTGCTGAAATACTACCATTAATGTTACCTACCACAGAGCAAGCATAGTAATTAAACACTTCACACTCTTCATACAGTATTATGCCATTATGTTTACATGGCAACCAATAAAGCATAGATGTCAATGTAAACTGTTAAAGATGCCTAGTAATGCACCTAAGCAGGTCTTTAAAAGTCAACATTCTTACGTTTACGAGGCCATTCTGATTTTGGTTGTGAATAATAATCTTCTGTGATTCCTGGAATGTCAACGAAATTAAGGACATAAGAACCTAAAACTATTACTGTACTATCATAGCACAGTACAGTAGTTTCACACACACACACACACACACATACACATATAGAGTAAATACATTTTGAGGTATACAAAGAAAGTTACACTAAATATAAGTGCTTAGATGACACTTTGTTTTACTGTATTATGAGAAGTTATTTAAATACTTAAAATGACCCTTCTACATGAGACTGTGTGTACCAGAGGGGCATATGTGCCAAAATTCAGTTTCTAGACAATTGCATGTAAAGTTTTAAATTACCTCCTGCATCATACTGTACATCCCTTCGTGAGCATACTTTTAAGTACCAACAGCTTTCATCTCAAAATCAGGTGAGTAGTTATTCAAATGTGTCTCTTCCCTTCCCATACTGTATTACTACTGTGAAGACCAATCCTTATAATTCTCTTGAGACATCACCTTAAGATCAAATAATAAAGAGGAGGCCGTGATCCATCCTCTAATGCACGAAACTACATACAACCCTCTTGTAGAGTTCAGTACAGGTAACTAGTGTTACGTAAATAAAATATTTCTTTTCTTACTCTGACATCCTTCTGGGTTTTCTGCTGAGAAGTTCCAGTATCCAGCCCTACAGCGGTCACACTTGAGGCCATCAACATAAGTCTTACAGTGGCACCTGCCAGCCAACAGACCACTGGCAACATCAGTGCGAGAATCACATATGGCATTGTCTATTGAGCCCCGGTTATCACAGTTGCAGGCTGAAACATAATAAATTCATGAATAAATAACCAAAAATTATCACAATGCCAAACACATTAATTACACTTCTATTAAATACATCCAAGCATTAATTCAGACATCACAGCCATCACATTAATAGAAAAAATCTCAACTTCATTAATGCTAAATTACATGACAGTTGATAAAAGTAAAGAGGACCTACGTTGGCAAACTTCAGCATCACGTATATCTCTGCTGGGATCTTGATAATAGAAAGGTACACATTCTTCACAGCTGCGACCCTGAGTGTTGTGAGAACAATCGTCACACACGCCACCTGAGATTCGGCCTGTGTCTTCATACACTTGAGGATCAAAGTGACAAAATGATGCATGGTTGTTACAGTTACATCCTGTAGGAGAGAAAGAAGGATATACTTATTTAAATAACTTCTGTATTAACCTAAGATACTTATTAAGCCTCAGACCTACGTTGGTGTTCCTGGCTTTTAACAGCCTTGAATTTGGCCTTCTAGTGTAATACATATTCTTGTGAAGTTTCATCAACTCTGTATAAATACAAGAGTTACACTCCAGACAAAAAACGTCTACACACACCCAGACACCAAGGTGAACAAACAGTCCCATACCATGATACAGGTACATATGTTTCCACCATACAGTATTAAAAACCAGACCCAGGATGATCTTGAAAATAGGGTCAAGGTGACCAGAATCAATATAGTCTTCATGTGGTATTAATGTCTACTCAGTATGTGTGTTGTGGCTCAGATCAATGTTTCTCGAGACATCTTTCAGACCAAATGTGTGACATGAAGAATAACAACTGGCAGCACATCACTAATATGTTTCCCATCTGGGGGTTGAGAAACAATATACACTTGCTCATATCCTGATCTTACAATGAAGTGATACTAAACCTGAAATCTTGGCATCAACACTGAATAACAATGCTTCATAATAATGTAATATGTTGTGCATACTAAAATGAGTCATAATGTTTGTTTGTGTTACTCCAGTACTCTCATACAGAAATTAATTCCACTGTTCACTAACCAAAATTATTGAGCATTATATCTAACATGAACTACTGTAATTATATAATGTTCGTATTTTCCAGGCTATTCAATTATTAAATACAAATATTTGTTAACAGGTAAGTATTATAAGGGGTTACATTACTTTTAGATAACTAACATGATGGACATACCACGACCTCATACACAGTCAAATTAAACACAAAAAGTTACATACTTTTACATGCATTCGATTCCTGTCCAACAGCCGGTCTCCAAGGAAGGTCATTATAAAAGTCTTCACAGTTTTCACAATTAAGACCTTTTGTGTTGTGTGTGCACTCACAGCGCCCATGTACCATATCTGGTCGATCTTCTACACCTTCCAGCGGCAGACACCGAGATGCATGACCATAGCAGGAACATGATCCTCTCACCACCATATCATATATGGCATAATAGTATTTTTCCTGTTAAAAAAAAAAAAAAAAAAAAAAAAAATTTAAGAACAATCAACTCCTTGAAGAGTATATACAGATACTGTACTCTGTATACCATTTCAACAGCTATTTCATTTTTAACATATGTATTTACAAATATTTATACCAATCTATGTAATTCATCACACAAATAGAATACCTTTATCTCTCTTCGGTTATCCAGAAGTTGATCACCGAGTGTATGAAGTTTGGTGAAGTTCACTCGCAGGTTAGTAATTTTGAGCAAGTTCTGAACTTCATCACTGTATGGATTCTCTATCTCAATATTTGGTGGCAGTACTCTGAAGATCACCTATTAGATAAGAAGTACAGATTAAAGAGCTGTATAATTAGCTTCAAGATAATGATGGCAAAGTATTACCTCTAACCTCTACACTACAGAGATGCTACTTTTAATATTTTATATGGCTAATGTCAGATGATTTCATTCAGCAGAGAGAGGACCCCATACACAAGGGGTTAAATACAAATTGGCTTGTCCAACATATACAAAGTTAGTTGTATATAATAAAATTTTCTGTAAGTGATGTATAGGAATCCTATTACCCCAAGAAGCCTGCACTCCATTTTTGTGAATTTAGGGTAATTCAGTCCTTTTCAGAGAAATTGCAGTAATTATTTTCTTGTTCTTTAGCGAAAATTTTATTGTGTCAGTCTCTATCAGCGAGCAGATATAAGAACAGACAGCCAGACAAATATATAGGTACATAGAGAGTTACAGCGTTCAATTGCAGAAGATGTCTGGTCAGTACAGTATTACGAATGACAATATTCTTCAACAGGCTACTGTCCCGTACAATTAATGGTAACACACAATATATATCATGACAATAATGCTTTGACATTCCTAAAAGATAATAACTAAAAAACTTACTTCACCCTCAGTGGACGGTTCAACAGCTGAATATCGAGACTCACAAACTACATCATTGATGGAGGTTGGAGGGCCCTGGGGAACTCCTGGGAAGGCATCATTGCAGTCATAAGCAAAGTACCGATACACCTGCAAAATAACACCCAAAAAACTTCCCTGCAAATTAATGTTTTCATAAATGCTACTGATATAGGGACTGTACTGTACATGCAAATATTTCAAAAAATCCTAAAGACAAGGTTTACATAAAATAAAAACAGGAAATGCCTTGTGTTAGTTGTTAATGTGTACAGTGACCTGGTTGACACATTATCAGTACCAATAATAATGTCTTAAACAGCATGTAGTTAGCAATCATTTATTAAGTCAAATGCTTGTACATATTTGCTACTCTTTTGCTGACCATTAAACATTAAGTAACTTCACAACAGTTTGTATTTTCCACATCTTTAGTGTTTATATACAATTATCCTTCATTCATTCTTATCAAAATCTATCATTTGTTTTACTGTTTTCAAAGAGGAAAACTTTAAAACATGTTCATTGATTCCACACATCTGTTGATTGACTAGTGTAATTACTGTATCATACTAACCTCTGTTACATGGTTGAAGACCTTAGTCGTTAAAGTGTAATAATAACATTACGTATACAGTAATTTTGTGTTAACATTGATTTTCTGTTGTTTTTCCATTCTTGCAAGCCTTTTCCTCTTAATTTTAATTTGTAATTTCACCACTTATCATCTTACTAACCATTCAGGAGGTTGATCTGTCCTCTTATTTAATTAACTTTATTGTCCAGTGATAGTAAAGCAGGAAACCAGATTACCCCGAGAAAACCTGCAATGTTTGCTAGAGTCACACTGGATAAAACCCTTCCCCCGTCTCTTCCAGGCCAGGAGTCAAATACAGGACACAGCAGCGAGAGATTAATTAATATCATGGTGGATTACATACAGAACTAGACTTAACTTGTGATACCCCTGATTGAGGACAACTGAAGCTTAATATAGTGAAAAACTTAATAAGAATATGAATGAAACTACCTTCCATGTCTTCCCGAAGTCAAATGATCTTTCAATAAGCATGGCAGAAGGTCTAAAGGTTCTGAATGTGATGATAAGATGTGTAAAATGAAACTCTGCCTCCAAGTTCAACTGGATGCTGCTGTCCTCTACGCCATTCTCACTCTGCCACCATGACCGCCGCTGAGTACTTCAGGAGAGAAAAGATAAAGTCATGTTATTAAAAATGGTTTGATGAGCAATTTAAAAAAATACCAAATAAAAAAATATCAAAAATATTAATAAATGTACTTTATAACCTACAGTACTATGTTGACGAAATAAGAACATGAGCCTTCAATCACTTCATTCAGAACACTTTGTTATTCCCCGAGAAGTGAACCACAGTATTTTAACCAGTATTTTAACTGCCTTGGTTACTGTTGAGGAGGAGGCAGACAACTGATGTGTTTATCTCAGTGTTGGAATAGTAGGCAGACTAGTGAATTTTCCCCGTGTCT
This sequence comes from Homarus americanus, assembly GCF_018991925.1. Classification (NCBI taxonomy): domain Eukaryota; kingdom Metazoa; phylum Arthropoda; class Malacostraca; order Decapoda; family Nephropidae; genus Homarus; species Homarus americanus. The sequence continues at coordinate 260,575 of NW_024732440.1, read as the reverse complement.
GGAGAAATACACAAACGTGTTATTTAACCGTCATTCTTACCAAAGGATTACAGTCCACTGCAGGTTCAATAGTCACAGTACCTGTCTAGTACAGTACTGTGCAATACCTGTACTCTCATTTCTTAAGCATTTATGTACTATACTTTTAGTTAAGCAATACAGTATATTTAATCTCGTATGGATAGTCCGTGTAGTTGCTCCTCGACTTACGACGGGGTTAGGGACCCAAATCCAGGTCGTAAGTCGAATTGGTCTGGTCGAAAATGCTTAAATAATAGAAAATCTAAAATGGGTCTCTTTTTCTTCTCAGCACCACAAAACTCTCACTTTTAAGCTTGCCAGCCATTTTAAAGTAAATTACAAAGGAAAATTTTGTCAGTACACAGCGCAATCACTAACGTTGGGACTCGAAAAAAAAGTAATTTGACAAAATTTTGGTACTACTGAGGCGGTTGTGTCTGGGTGGTCGTTAAGTCGAGGAGTAGCTGTATATCATTTAAAAATACAGTTCAGGTATACACTTAACATTACAATTAAAACTACAATAAATCTGTACAGCAGTAAATAGATAAGACTTTTGTATTGACAGATATATAAAATGTCAGAAATAAACTGGACTTTAATATTTTTTTTTTTAGAAACACACTAACTTATCAGTAATCCACAAAACTTTCCTAGAAAGAGAAGTTCAATTTCATTAGGATAGGTTCATCTGCTTTCATAAACAATTAATTCAATAGTTTAGGGGTATTAGTCACAATATTAGTCTATCATTCGTCATTGTACAGTACCAGCTGTCATGAACACAAAACCTTTCACCTCTACCTAAGCTCTTCCACCTCTTCACATTATTTACTGTACTGCACATTGACAGTGGTTATGTTCTACTGCTAATATATTTTGCCTTTCACCACTCTGACATAGACTAGACTCTCACTCGAGTTCAATGTAAGAAGGGACGTAACTCTGCCAAATATCACAGGTTATCTTCAAGTACCCTGATGGACTCTTTACTAACATTGAACTCATGATGATAAAGGTGGAAATATCAAAATACTGTTCAGTTATGTTGGGTTGAGTTGGGTTGGGTTATTTACTCTGAGGTAAATAACTTCTATACCTTCCCTCTTATCCCATCTCACCACACCACACGCTAGCTATAAAGAGCTTGTACTCACCGGCGATCAAACCTATACACAATGTTGTCAATCTTGTGCGAGTATTGAGGGCTGCCATCAAACCGGGGTCGAGAATCACACCAGAAACATTTTTTCCGGTCCTTCAGATGAGACACAATGCAGTATCGCTCCTGTAGGGGGAGAGAAATATAATTTAAATTCATGTTAGGTTAAGACAGTACAAATTAGTTGGATTATTTTAAAGAGACATCAGCTTAGATTACATGAGGTTAAATTCAGGCTTGGTTAGTTTAGTAGGAGATTAACCCCTTCACACCAGTGATACCATTTTTACTATTTTATCTGACTAATGCCAGACGATTTTAATCATCCCAGAGAGGCCCTGTACACAAGGGGTTAAAGTTAGATTAAGATTATTGGTACACTATTCAGTATTAGTAAATGTCAGTTGTCTTTAAGCATGTAAAAACATCTACAGGAACAACTTGTACTGTATTTTCTTTTTCTCTTCTGTTTAATATTATCAAATCTTTTCCACTGGTGCTTGTAACCACACTTCTCAAATATTCTAAATCATATTTGTCTTTGAATGATATCCACACTACAGATTCTTTTAATACCTACTGGCTCTCTTGAGATGAATGTAGAGGCAAAAATTATACTGTTTAATAAAAGAATAACATATTAGTTATAGTGTCAGGGAGGAAAGGGAGTACTGTACTAACATGGAGGGGAGGATGAGGTACTGACAAGAGAGAATACTCACCCTCCTGTAGAGACCACAGGTGGATATAGCAGAGAGGCTCTTCTCACGACCTATAAGCAGGTTACCAGTGGCAGGATAGCAGGAACTCTGGTCACATGGGTGGGATGACCTCTGGCCATAACCTGTCTCACACACACACACATACACACAAACATGTCATTAGTGTCAGCATGGAAATATACCTGTGAGGAGGGTGGGGAGAGGGAGGCGGGACACTGAACATAAATTTTTAACCCAAACTGTCAACAAATGAAAGCACAGATACATGCTAAAATACACAAAATTAAATATAAAAGTTAAATTGACATGGATCAATGACCAAACTACATACAGTACCAAAATTGTCAACAATGGGACCTGTTTATTGTGATAAAAGTCCTAGGTAGCATACTGTACACACACGTGTGAGGAAGATGTACATCAGCTGTCAAATATTAACTACACTTATGACAAAGGGAGTGATGAGTGTCAATCAAACAATCCACAACTAACTAACACACATTAACATCCATTAAATTTTACTTCACATGCTTTACATATCAAAAAGGTTGTGCATCAACACTTCATATGAACAAATTAAGACATTGTCAAAACAGAATTTCATTTTCAAAGCCAAAACACAAATGAACAACTAGTGTACACCATTTCTCAAAACAGTGTTGTGGAACAGTGATGTCACGTAATAATTAAAATACATGTGACACGATATGACACAGTGGACACAACTGGAAGATGGGGTGGAGGATAGGGGAGGGAGGAAAGGAAAAGGGCAAGTAAACACGAGTCTCCTGTCTAAGAAGGGGTAGGGGAGGGAGGAAAGGAAAAGGGCAAGTAAACACGAGTCTCCTGTCTAAGAAGGAAGAAAAAACACACAATACACACTTCCATAATTGTGAGACACAGGAAACATCAATCTGTACATATGGAGATGCTGTGCATAAATAACTAGACGGGAACACAAAGCCATTCTAGACACATAGACGGACAAGTTTTAGGCAGCAAGACAAGTATCGTGCAGATGTTGGGAAAAGCAGCAGTTGGGGAGTGAACTATGGCCGCAGTGGTTATAATATATCACCCAACATACATTATCTAGTTACAAATTTGATGTTGAAAAGTGAAACGGTTTTAATGTTACGGCTGGGTAATGAGTGTGTGTGTGGGTGGGGGGACTGACCAAACAATGATGCACACGTCCCACACCCTTTGAGTGACATGACACCCCCCACCCACACTATGCAACCAGTTCGCTCACAGTTCACACACACGTCACATCCTCGCTGAGTTAGGTAACCTTGATATAATGACCACAAATACCACGAGACAGCCATGCTTGTCTCATCTTTATTCACACTGAGTCAAGTAAACCAAAATATTATTCTTTAGTGACAAATATATACTGACGAAACACATATCCTTCCAAACTCGTCCACGGCGAGGGTAATTGGCCTTACATTATCATCACAATGTCTATTTCAGAACAATAACAGATTTTTGACAATTCTAAGAGGTTGGGATGGTTTGGGCAAACTTAGGTTACAATGGGTTAATTGAACCACTTTCTAACTCTGACTGACTCCTGTGATGTTCTAAATGATTTGTGTACAATAGTTTACTCACCTCAGTCACCTGTGAAAGACACCGGATACTTGGATTCACTGAATCAAAACCACTAACCTGTGATGTTTGTGTTGACCGACTCTTGTCAAATTCTTAATGAGTTACAAATATTCATAGCCTAATACTTAACACATTAATGTTATACAAGTACTTCTTCACATTTGTCAACCATAGTTTCAGATGTATGATAATTACAATATATAATATGATAGCTACCTTGATGGACGTTAAATTAATATAAAGATGTATATCAGTGTCCTGAAAGTTTGACACTAACACTGCGATACAGCATTAATTTAACACAGGGGTTGTTGTGATGCTTCAATCGAAACGAGTGTGTGTGTGTGTGTCAAAGCAGAGAGCATATGTACAGTATGTGTCCCAATATAGCGGTGATGGCGAGGCACACCAGGCCAGGCGGTGCGGGCGTGGCCCTCTACCGCGCCCGACAGAGCTCCCACGACAAATCCAGTCCACACCCACGCCCTATCCAGCTCCCACGCCCTACACAACTCCCACATCTCAACCACATACCCACACCTGTCTGATAATATCTAGGCTTAACAGAACCAGAAGTCTTAGAAAAAAAAATATCAAAATGTACGTCCACCACCCATAAGTGGCGTGTTACCCCCGTTGACAACTGACGAGCCAAGTACACCTGCATGGTCTTCCTTCCTGGTAGAGCTGTTCTCATCAGACAATAAATGATGGTCACAGATACTAGGTTTAGGAACTACTGTAGACACCATCAAACTGTAGTCTAACAACATCTGTATTCTTTAATCTAATCAAAATATTTAAAAGTTAACACACACACACACACAACCTAACCTAACCAAGCCCACATACCCTACACCTAATCCAACTAAGCCATCTTAATTACCTTTACCTAAATTAACCTAATCCGAATAACCTTCACCAATCTACCATAAAGCTAACTTCTTACAAGTGACCTAACCCAGACAAAATAACCTAACCTAACCCAGACAAAATAACCTAACCTAAATAACCAAAATAATCTAATTTAACCCAAACAACTTAATCTAAACCAAATGGCGAGGGATTCTACAATCAAGGCCGGGGTTATGTTGTATTTCCGGTGGGTGGTCGACCCGGGTGCAGACTGCCTCCACCCACACCACCGTCACCAGCTGCACGCCCACCCCGCCTACACTCATCGCCCCGCCCAGTAATACCATCCCTCACCGCCATAAATATTATCCTAAACAAAACAAGTAATTGATATAATTTAAATTTATTTCTCTCATTAAAGATCCTCAATATTCACTTGGGCAAAATATAAGCCTCGAGACGGTGGTGAAGTGTGCACGATGAACTAACAACGAGACAGTGTTGGACGAGCTTAACTGAGTGTAATGTGTAGCGTGGGAAGTGACAGCAGCAGCAGCAACTGTGGTCACATACACTCCCTTCCATCCTCCACCTGTTCCATCATTCATTACTGTACTCGAATTCACACCTTCAAAACATTAGTTCTACCTTGTACTGTACTGTATATACAACGTACGGCAGCTGACGATACTATCACAAGTGTTGGGGTATACTACACTTCTTCCTGTCACTTTCTACACCTGTCTTCCACAACTCGCTTTATTTGTTCCCTTCACCGAGGTTTCTGCGCCCCTTCACCCATTAAGTGGGAAGGGAGTTAAGACGAGTTGCGAAAAATAATAAGGGATTAGAAGAGGCATTATCCCCTCCGGCGTTATCTAAACTAATTTATTTACAATCTCAACACTAGCTGCTCCACATATTACTTGATTTTACAACTGGTGGAGTATGTACTGTTAAGCAAGGCAAACTGTACAGACGCGTCAAGGTGTAAATGGTACAAGTTCCGTACAGGATTTAACAAGAAGGGCGATATATGATGATTTAGAACAGAGTCTGGATAATAGTTAAGCACGCTCCATCATGTGTGTCTGGGTGTAGAGTACAGTACATGATTGTTCCGTACAGGGCAGAGTTCATCCGTGGTTGTTTCTCCAGGATAATGGCAGACATCTGAGCCAACACAATTAACAGTTTACCTTACAACAGTGTGGAAAAAACGTTTGATAAACTGTGGTCAGGTCAGGTCACGTGTGCAGGAATCTAGTAAATGTGTGAATTATCAATATTAACACCGGAGTGACTCACCTGAGAGAGTCTACATCATTTAGGAAACACAGGAGTCATTATGAGCACAGTGGCCAGCAGTGACCCTTCCCGCCCACGTCTACACCTGTGTGCAGTGTCATGGTGGCGCCCGTCCCACGATCGTTGAAACCTGCTACTTCCCCGCCCACATGACGCCCACAACACGGGAAAAAATAGGGTGGGCCGTCGGTGGTAGACAGTTATGGTGCGGCGAGCAAGGCGTGGAGGCCCCGCGCCCAGCACTCTATAGTATAGGTAAAGCAACACTAGGTCACACTGTCCCATACTTACATACTGCACTCGCTCCATACTCTGTTTTACCAACCGAGAGAGAGAGAGAGAGAGAGAGAGAGAGAGAGAGTGATGGTGAAATTACCTTTCTCGGTGGTAATAACACACTCAAACACTATCAAGTCCCTTTTTCTAAATCGTCTCAATCATCTTAAATCATTTCAAATGGTCACAGTCAATCCCTCCCTCCGAGGCTCTTACACATCAAGTCTCACACACTTGTCGACAATTTACTTTTACAGTACAGTACTCAGCTGCATCACCTCTTCCAAGTACCACCCTTCCCTTCTCATACACCTCTCCCCTCCCCTTCCCAACGCAGGTACACCTCTCCCCTTCCCAACACAGGTACACCTCTCCATTGCCTTCCTCCAAAAAGTTTCCCTTAACCCTGTCCTGCCCACCACAGCATCCCCCCGGCCTGATGACCTGATTGTCCACCACCTCGTATGATTAAGTATAAAGATGTCAACTGATGGAAGGTGTTGCCCAACTTGTTCATCACCACCGACACACACATTTACAGCATCCGTCTACATTTGTTACTACTGACGACACACCTGTGATGACTCCACCTACCTTGTACACTGGGGCGATGGTGAGGACGAGGTTGGAAGTATAGTTCAGATCGACACAAACTGTTCATGCGTTTTAAATTTAATGTTATAGGCGTGCAAGTTATACAGTACATGCTGAGTAATTCATTTTTGGTTTCCAGCTTTCTAGAACAAGTTAACAATTATCCAATCAAACAATACAAGGAACAATAACGACGAAGAAAATGATAAATGTTTGGTTAAAGAGATTACAGACAACCACACACAACTTAACTGTGTACGGTGCATGACTTTGTTGCTGTGTTAGTGAGGAGTGAAGGCCGTCATCTGGAGCCACCACCGGGTCAACAACAAGAGTCGCACCTCACTAAACACTTCTCTTACGCTAATGGTTAATACCTTAACTAAACCTCATGGTATGATTAGACTAACTCAGTCAACTGCTCTACACCAATTATTACAACATTATCTACGACCACCGCCCTGTTATTAAGAGTTAATGACACACAACTAATGTTAACAAGAGTTTATCCACCACCACACCCAGAGCTGTTAATGACTTCACCTCCAGGACCGTCCAACATGTTCATATTACAGTAATCGTTAACATGGTACGCGGGAGGCTGTGGCAGTACACTTCATTGAATTTGTGGATGTTAATATTTAGTAGTAACTCGGTCAGCTAAGACAGCTAATAAAATTGTCAAAATGTGACATCAGGATCCTCTTGGCAGGGATGTTGGGCTCTACATCTTGAGGGCTGGCAGGGGAAGGTATACTACGTATGACATCCTGTAGAGCCCTCCAGTGATTTCTAAAGGGGTTTGTGTTTGGGGATCAGGACGTTTCCAATGTTAGGGGAGTTGGTCCCAGGGGTTTGGTATAGGTTAGTCCACACCAAAAGAAGGCGGCTTTAGGTTAAGCCAGAGAGGAATTATAATAATGGCTGGATTAATGAGCCAGTGTTCCGTCATGGTGACTGTCATCCTACCTGACGAGGCGCCAAACCCTCGCACGACGAAGGGATGCTTGCTGTCCACCTCAGAGATGATGGGGCCGCGGGCGAACTCCTCATCGTAGTCCTCTTCTTCATAGTCCAGTGTGTGTTGCTCCTCCTCGGTGTTCCTGTGGTAACTCTCACCAAATCCCACATCACCCCTCTGTCTACTGCCACCACCACCTCCTCCACTGATGATGCCTCCGCTGGTGTAGGAGGAAGAGGATCTGGTGGAGCCACCGCCACCACCTCCTCCACTGATGCCTCCGCTGGTGGAGGAGGAAGAGGAGCTGGTGGAGCCACCGCCACGGGAGTCATAGCGACGGTTGTAAGAAGTCTCGTAGCGTGTGTTGGAGGAGTGTGAGGACGAGGAGCCTCTCTGGCTCTCCAACGAGGTGGACTGTCCTGGGACACGGGAAGAATAGGTGGTGGTGTTCCTGTAGGTGGTCACGTTCGAGCTCCCGGGAACTGTGTAAGTGTAGGTGGTGAGTGATGAGCCTGGACGTGTTTGGGTGGTGGTAGTGGTGGTGGTTTTAGTGGTCTTAACGCGCCGTGAGATGGACGACCCTGGGCGGCGGACACCCGTATATTCATGACCGTTCCAGCGAAAATAGTCTTGACCGTCTTCGGTCTGCCCGCGATGCCGGTTGAAGTACGACTTATCCACAACAGATGGAGTCTCTTCCTCCCCCTCCTCCTCCACTGCCTTTTCTACCTTCCTCCCTCGACCTCGTGATCTCGATCTAGATTTTGATCTCGAGGAGCCACGCCTAGAGGATGACCGTCGGGAGGAAGAAGTGACAGAGGAGGTGGAAGAAGAACCGGTATCGCTACTTTGACCTGTGGAGTCAGTCTCTGAATTGACGGTAGTGTAGGTGTGGGAGGTGTTGTGGGCGCCCGAGCCGGGGCTGCCGTAGGATGTGTAACTCACAGTTTCCTGGGTCACCCCATCCGGGCCCGTCACCGAGGTGGAAGAGGAGGAGGAGGAAGAAGAAATGGCTGAGGAAGTTTGGCGGGATCGGCCTCGGTCTCTGCCCCGCCTGTTAGTAGACGGAACGTAGGACCGACCGTAGACGACGCCGCCCGCCCCCCGAGGATCAGACTGAGCCTCGGCGTCCCCTGCAGGAGGCCACAAGGAGAAGACAGTGACTACCGCAGAGCCCATACAGAGAATTACAGACTCCCGTACAAATGTTCCTTTACCACAAACTATATAATGCTAAAAATAAAAAAAAAATAAAAATAATAATAATAATAAAAATAACTATATGGCCAAAGTATCTTACCTAACCTAACGAGACCAAACCACAACATTTAATACTTGAAGCTAAACATAACCAATTAAAAAAATATAATATATATTTTTCTAAACAGTTCAACAAACCCTGAGAATTAAATACCTAACCCAAAACAATAACAACCTAATCTAACAGAGGTCAGTGATAGTTAAGTTAGGTTAAGTTAGGTTAGGTTAGGTTTTATGCGACACAGCAATTTCTACCCCCATACACCAGGTCACCGCCACCCATAACAGCCTCACAAAAGTTCCCAGGCAGATCAACCCATAAACACCCACTATGGCAAGAATTACTTAGACCTTGTACAAAGCAGTTTATGCAGGCGAGAAACTTTGTATATGAAGAAAATGGAACTTTCTACTTGGTGATACTTAAAGGTTCTACTTGGTGATACTTAGAGGTTCTACTTGGTGATACTTAAAGGTTCTACTTGGTGATACTTAGAGGTTCTACTTGGTGATACTTAGAGGTTCTACTTGGTGATACTTAGAGGTTCTACTTGGTGATACTTAGAGGTTCTACTTGGTGATACTTAGAGGTTCTACTTGGTGATACTTAGAGGTTCTACTTGGTGATACTTAGAGGTTCTACTTGGTGATACTTAGAGGTTCTACTTGGTGATACTTAGAGGTTCTACTTGGTGATACTTAGAGGTTCTACTTGGTGATACTTAGAGGTTCTACTTGGTGATACTTAGAGGTTCTACTTGGTGATACTTAGAGGTTCTACTTGGTGATACTTAGAGGTTCTACTTGGTGATACTTAGAGGTTCTACTTGGTGATACTTAGAGGTTCTACTTGGTGATACTTAGAGGTTCTACTTGTGTGATACTTAGAGGTTCTACTTGGTGATACTTAGAGGTTCTACTTGGTGATACTTAGAGGTTCTACTTGGTGATACTTAGAGGTTCTACTTGGTGATACTTAGAACTTGGTTCTACTTGGTGATACTTAAAGTTCTACTTGGTGAAACAACTAGATAGAATGTGAGGGAAAAGTACGGGGAGGTGTAGAGTGAGGGGGAGGTAGTGAGGGGGGAGGTGTAGAGGGAGGGGAGGTGTAGTGAGGGGGGAGGTGTAGTGAGGGGGAGGTGTGTAGTGAGGGGGAGGTGTAGAGTGAGGGGAGTGTAGAGGAGGGGGGGGGGTGGGTGTAGAATGAGGGGGTGGGGGGTGTAGAATGAGGGGGGTGGGGGTGTAGAATGAGGGGGTGGGGTGTAGAGGAGGGGGGGTGGGGGTGTAGAGTGAGGGGGTGGGGGTGAAGAGGGGTGGGGTGTAGAGTGAGGGGTGGGGTGTGGAATGAGTGAGTGGGGGGTGGGGTGTAGTGAGTGAGGAGGGGGGGTGGGGTGTAGAGTGAGGGGGGGTGGGGGTGTAGAGTGAGGGGGGTGGGGGGTGTATGGTTTTCGACTGTCTTTTGGGCCCGGTAGAACTGGGGCCCCGTAGAACTGGGTCCCGGTTGACCTATAACCAGACCCCCTCCCTCTCGGCTCACCTAACCAAGTACTCAGTATATCCACAACAATAGTCATCTTCAACAAGGTATCTTAACGCCACCAGACTTGTACACACTAACTCTACTCAGTGCTATATTAGGTCTTATCTGAACCATATACTTATATATGTACTGCAGGATATAACAAAGATATCATCATCATTAATATAACAATATATAATCATAAAAAAAATCAATTTGGTATTATATTCACTTAAAGATATAGAATGAAAGGCAAGGGAGAGGTTAAGTGAAGGTTGATATTCATGTAGTAGCCACCACCACCAGGCCTCCTATACCACCTTTTATGAGAGTAGTAGTAGTAGTAATTGCACTATTCCCCGCGCTGCATTACCACTAGTGTCGTTCATGAGCAACACGACGTGAACGACATATTATGATACTGTATTGGAGTCTCACACGTTGCTCCATCAAGTAGTATGGGACGACAACTCTCACGCACCCAAAGAGTTCAATGAGTTCCATAAATCGACGTATGAGTACCAAATATATATACAAGATGTTAAAAAAAAACCTAAATGATTAGGGAAAGATCGAGTAAAATATAAGCAACTTAAAACGGCGAGGAATGGTGGTGTATAATATTAATACTAGGCGCTGGTGAAATGCACACTCTTCCCCTCACCTGGTCCACACTGACTCCCTAACATCAACACAAACTCTACACCAGACAATCTAATCCTTCTTTTCCATCGATATATTCTCATCAAAACATGCACAAAAAATATCATCATGCCAATACAAAAGCTAGAGCAAGGAAAACTAGACAGACAATCTCACACGGCATAACCAGCGAGGCAGACAAACACATCCCTGTACGGAGCATACAAGGTGGATAGATACTGGTATGTGATCAGGCTTCAGGCAACACATAGAATAATGCTACGACACATGTTCACGGTGCATAACGAACGACAAGCTTGTGACAATCAGGTTACTACAGTAATTGTCAACCATTGAGCAAGTGTGTGGGATGCCTGGTGAGGAAGGACAGTACCTGGGCGTATGACTCTGGTGCTGGAGGAGGAGGTGCGAAACGTCTTGGTGCGGGTCCTGCCTTGAGGTCTTCGATGCTCCCCTACAGTTATCAGGTGTCGTTCGCCCTCATCTGCTCCGATGCCTTCCACATCCTGTTCCACCTCGCTCACACCTACGTAACCACACCAGGCACTACTACAACTTTAGCCACAACACAACACACTACACTACCACTGCTTCCTAACACTCCACCCATAAAACAGTATAACTTGTTGGTCGTCTAGCCTTGTCAGATGTTAATAAGTGAGGACCATAACACAAACACGATATGAGAGAATGTTGAGGTGTTGGCGCACACTCAAGTAATATCTTTATCTTAGCCAGCAGCGACACTCCACTCACCCACTCTAGATGTAGGTAATTATATCCATGTGTGTGGGGTTGCGATTACACGCATTTCCATAGAATTACAACCAATTATATATATTTCGTTTTTTCAATTATCAAATTCTTTTGTTCACTCCCGATAAAATGAAATCCTCAGATTGTTTACTTGCCACCAGTAAGGTCAGTAAGGTGCGGCGGACACCAAGTCAGGGAAAGACTCGTGTACTGTACACTGAAGTCGGAAAAACATAAGGATGATACTATAACGTATGCTACATATTGATTATGGGTGGGTCAGGTGGTAGACACACCTGGAAGGAGAGGAACAGGAGAGAGAATGGTAGAAGACCAACAGTGAGCGTGACAGAGAGGGTTTAAGATAACACGAAGGATTATATCCACACTCATATCCTCAATTTACAGACACAGTTTAAGTGAATCTTCGCCAGGCACTTTGTTTCACAACGCTTCACTCCAGGTCACAGTGAGTGCACACCGAGCCGTCAGGTTCGTTCACGTCAACCTTATCGTATAGCGTCAATATGTAATGCCTGAGACTAAATACTGCCACAGTGAGCAGCAACTAAATCCCCTGGTGACCCAAGGCCCGTGGTGCCTGCAGCAGTACGCAACTCCGCCTCCCACAGTAAGGAGTGGTCCTGGACAGCCGGCCAGCCACACAGAGTAACAGGTGCATGAGGTTGTCAATGAGACGGTGGTGGGGGCAGGAGCGCCTAGGGGCCCTGCTCATGCCCTGGGTCGTCCGTCACCCGCAGCAGGGCAAGATTAGCTGCCAAAACTGCTCCCTCACCACACACCTCCCCTCATCTCGGGCCTGGCTCGCACACCTTCCTACAACCTCTCCCAACTTTTCCTCTATCGATACACACAATCATTCTCACTTAAACAACAAACCCTCCAAACACTCTGAGGTGTAACCCACAACAAACGTAACAGGAACGACAGACACACACCATCTGGAGGCTGGCAACAAGGAAGCATCACAAGACAAGTGATCAACATAAGGGTGTTGCCAGCCTACACATATACTCCCCCACACACCTTTATTCTTACTAAATTACATGGTAATTTCTTTACCACCTCGGGCTGCTACCTGCTACACCTTCCATCCTTCTTCCATACTCCTTCCTTACACCTTCCATACTCCTTCCTTACACCTTCCATCCTCCTTCCTTACACCTTCCATCCTCCTTCCTTACACCTTCCATCCTCCTTCCATACTCCTTCCATACCCCTTCCTTACACCTTCCAGTCATTTTCATATAACTCCTTTACAAAAAAATATATATATATTTCGCCAGCAGGTCAGGTCAGGTCAGGTCAGGTTAATTCAATATTTTACTTTACGTCAATACAAGATCATTTGATACAAGTTTGTCCATCTCTTGTGTACTGCTGCCATCCTGAACACTGCAGCTGGGTGTGGGTACAGCTGGGTGTGGGGTACAGCTGGGTGTGGTACACTAGGTTGGTTGGGGTTAGGTGACTAGTAAGGTGATTCATTTACTGTAACCACTCGCTTCCGCCCTCTTGACAGTACACACACAGAGAGAGAGAGAGAGAGAGAGAGAGAGAGAGAGAGAGATGGTGCGTGAACAAGAAAAGACACTTTCTCCTATGCCTGGGCGGATACCAAGATGGACTGGGGGCAACACCCACCCCATTCCCACCATCCATACTCCCCCACACCCATCCACAATCTCCCACACACTCCCACCACACCCATTCAAAGTCTCCCACGCCCATCCACACACTCCCACACCCATCCACTCTCTCCCACATCCATCCACACACTCCCACATCCATCCACACTCTCCCACACCCATCCATTCATACCTCTCACTCTCTCGTACTAACCCACAGTCATCCACCAAGCCACATCCACATTCTCCCCTACCCACACAATTTCTTGCCCATCTCTCTAGTCCCTTACTCAGCCACCCACTCTCTACCCACCCACCAAACACTCAGCCACCCACTCTCTACCCACCCACCAAACACTCAGCCACCCACTCTCTACCCACCCACCAAACACTCAGCCACCCACTCTCTACCCACCTCGCACAATGCCACCTTACTCATCCATGGCATTCAACTCTCTCCAGACAGGGACGGACGGACGCTCACTCGCCTTATTAAGATAAACAAAGTATGTGTGGGTGATAGGGTCTCGAGAAAGCATACCAAGATTAAGGTAGGTGACCACGACGAAGGAAGGACGTTTGGAAGAGAATGAAAGGAGAGAAAGAAATGAAGGAAGAGGGAGGGAAGGTGAGAGTGGTAGGATTAGTAGGAAGAGGAAAGAGATGGAGAGTGAGGAAAGGAAGGTGAGGATAAATAGAGAGGGGAACTGAGGAGGTCGAGCATAACAATAGGATGGAAGGAGAGACGACGGGTAGAAGGACAGGGTTATGTAGCTAGAGGGAGGGCTTGGGAGGGGCTGGCGACTAGCAAAAGAATAGGATGGGAGGAGAGGGATAAGAGATGGACAGCGTCATGTAGCTGGGGAGGGAGGGAGAGACAAGGGGGGGTTGGTGGTGGCGGGAAGGGAGGGAAGAAGGGATGGAAGAAGGGAGGAACGGAATGAGGGAGGGAGGGAGGAGGGAGGGAGGGAGGGAGGGAGGGAGGAGGGAGGGGAGGGAGGAAGGGAGGGAGGGAGGGAGGGAGGAGGGAGGGAAGGAAGGGAGGAAGGGAGGGAGGGAGGAGGGAGGGAGGGAGGGAGGGGAGGGAGGGAAGGGAGGGAGGGAGGGAAGGAAGGAAGGGAAGGAGGGAGGGAGGGAAGGAAGAAGGGGAGGGAGGGAGGAGGGAGGGGGAGGGAAGAAGGAGGAGGAGGAAGGAAGAAGGAAGGAATGAGGGAGGGAGGGAGGGAGGGAGGAGGAGGGAAGGAAGAAGGGAAGGAATGAGGGGGGAGGGAAGAAGGGAAGGGAATGAGGGAGGGGGAGGAGGGAGGAGGGAGGGAGGAAGAAGGGAGGGAGGGAAGGAAGGAAGGAAGGAGTCATGTGGGGAAGAGTAGGCACTATCAGTCGCCGCCCCCGACACTCCGATAGTGACCACGCCCCCCACTTCCTGCCTGCCAGGGGTCACGACCACTCTCGTCTGCTCTCCTGTAACACTGACTCCCACTCATCACACCACTCTGCTCCTCGATATCCTGGTTTACTCTCGCCCAGCTGTGCCACTAAGAGGGTTCATGCTGTCTCTGCTCAGTCACGTTATTGCCCACTCTGTATCGGTATTTTTCAGGCTAAATAAACTGTATCAATAACTGCCTAACCTAACCACATCGGTACCTAAACTACACTACCTGACCTGATCTCACCCACGTAACCTACAGTCCTAGACAATTTCAATAACATTCCTTGTCAAACCAATGTTATTCAACAAACTCAATAGTTTTACAAACAGTACCTGACCTAACCTAACCCAGCGTAACCTATCCTGACAGATACAACATCAATATCCACCACACATGACGACAAACACACACAGTCGATTACAATACTGTAGATGTGGGGATAAAAAGCTAGGAGTGTCTCATTGTCGTCACCCACACGTCTGGTCCTGACTACTAATAGCTACTGTAAAAAAAAATATATATCTTAATGTCTATAAACAGAAGACAAACTATTTGTCGTCATCAACATCATTATATCATTGTTATTCCTCCCACCACGGGTGTAGGAATGTTCATGTTGGTGACATACCCAGCGACCTGATCCCCCACCACCCTCCCTTCCCCTACCACATACAAACACTCCTCCCTTGGGACGGAACCTTCCCCCTTCCCCGCCTCTTTCCATCTCTCCCTGCACCCTCCCCCTTCTCTCTGCACCCACACATGCTCCTCAGTCACTAAGGGTATTATCACTGTTCACTGCCATACACAGTGATAGCACCCTCATGAATGTGACCTATACTATTATCCCCTTTGTGTATGAACCTCTGTCCTGCGTGGCAGTGAACAGTAACAGCACCCCCCAGTGTCAAGACCTGACTGAATTATTCAGATAGGCAAATTGTACCTCAATTTTTGGTAATAAAGTTGTTAAACAAACTAAAACTCTAGCCAGCCCCCTTCATCCTTGACCGAATCTCATAAATCTGAGAGAGAGAGAGAGAGAGAGACCTTTGTGGCAGGAGCACCGTGACCCACCGACAACCAGTAATTAACTCTCCCCATGCCCCCCCACTGTTTCCTCCTCTCATTTCCTTCTCATTTTGTCGTTTTAAATCCTCTTAGTCCGTCTTTACCTCCTTTGCTCTTCTACTGGTTTAGTTATCTACCAATGTACTCTTACCCTCTTTATTTCCTCCCTCCATATATATGTGTAGTCCCCTCCCTCCCCAACCTACTTGTTGTCCACACCTGAGAACCCCCCCTCCCTCCTGCCCACACCTGAGAGCCCCCCTCCCTCCTGCCCACACCTCTTACCCCACACAGTTCACCATGTAGAGTAAGTCTATCATGATGATACTGTGTTTCACGTGAAGGATTAAAAGTCCATAACTTACTAGTAACATGAGACAAGTTCAGGCGAGTCACAGATGCTGCCTTCCTTAAGTACCAGGTGACAGGAGTAGTGTTTATCATTACGTGTTGTCACCTGGTCCTCTCTCTCTCTCGTCAGCTCATCATTCCATAAGACTTCATAGTGCTTCCCTGCTTACTGTTAAAATTATCCTCTCCATACAATATATTCACTTCATCTGTTTGTATTGTAAAGAATTAAGCATCGTGTGTTATTCTTTGTACACTGACGCGTACATTGTAACCTGATGCAGTGGTATACAGTATATATAGTACCTAAAACTCAGAAATAAAGTTAATAAATCCTAAACCACTATTATTATTTATTGCATCATTATCCTTCCTATACTAACATTAAGTTTATCGGTTTGTTTTACTAAATAATAAAATAACGCAAATAATATAAACCGTCCCGGGGGAGTTAACTAAGAGTGTAATAATTAAGTCAGAATAAAATTAGGATCTGATTTTCTAGTACAGTATTAATTATAGTCTCGTATGGCCTCACTATCCGGGAGTGTTTGTTCACGACCACCACACGTGAGACTACAGCGCCCTCTACACTCACCCAGGGGTTGGTTGAGTCATGACGTAATGTTTCTGAAGAAGATTACAAACAGCAGCAGCTAAACCTTTCCTCAAGTACCTACGTTACGTTTAGCTGGTTGTGTTTTCTAAAGTCACGTGCTTCAACCAATCATAGCTTGGCTGCCGTGCGCCCTGTAGCACGTCACAATCATTCATCGTCAATAATCACGGGACACCAAGTTACGCCATTCCTTCATCTACAGTACATGAAGTAGGTTGAGGATCCCCCTATAAACACAATGCTGGCTTTCGTGTATGACCCAGATCCACCGCCATACTCTCACACTCGTATACTCAAGAATGAAGTTGCTGTATTAATTTATTGCGAGTTTTATGCCTCCCCTACAAGACATGCGGAATATATTTATATAAACAAATATAGGAGCTCGTAGACGGGTGAACTAATACAAACAACAAACACTATATTCGCCATCCAGTCGGCAATTATAGTTATGTTCACACCTCAACATTCTCTCACGCATCTGGAAAGTCTTGTGGAGTAAAAACCAAGGGAGAGCTTCACGCTTGAGTTCTCTCCAGTCCGCCTCACACAGTACCCAGTCTCCCCCAACGGAGCCGCGCGGGAAAACGTGGTGCAAAATTTGAGTTAGTTTACAAAGCTGAAACAATGGCAAAGTCACTAAGCCACAAACTAAATTATACCAAATCACACAAAATTTAAACACCAGAAAACACCCAATTAGTATAATAAAACTAAGCATAAAAAAGGCTAGTACTATAGTAGTAAACTGTCACTAGTTACAGAAACGTCCCACACTCGGGCGCCACACTCACCTGGACAAACGACCGCAAATAGTATTAATAAACATATTCCGTACAAGTGAATGATCTTCATGGTGACTGGTGTGGACTAGACGGCGAACGATGCACACATGAGTGGCGGAGGTGGCGTGGTGATCGCGGGCACCAAGCGTAGTCAAACTGGTGGCTGCTGCACTGATGGTGGTGGTGACCCTTGCTGATGACCTCTGACGTCTAATTCACACACACACACTGGCTGGCTGGCTGGCTGACTCTCTGCAACACCAACAAACACCACCAGTCAATACTGCCTCCACAACATGACAATATATACAGTATAATCTTTAGAATCCCTCATGGAGTCACGGTATATGGATTATCATTTACGGTTGGATTAGTTAGCTCATAATAGGTACAGTTTCGTTCGTTAAGTTGTGTGGGTAAGGTTAGGTTATCTAGATTAGTGACGTAATGTTAAATAGTTTAGGTTAGGTTTGATTATTTAGGTTAAAAATATATGGGTGTAAAGGGATGCGATGGCTGGGTGGAGACAACACTCGCCTCCTATATTCAAAGTCATTGCTTCGAACCCCCGGTCCATCCAGCTCGGGGACACCAAGGCAAACCCAAGTTAGCATTCATCGACTACGACTAGGGTACAAGTGCTCCTGGCAGGCGATCGGACATGTCGTCAGGGAATGCACCTACTGTCAGGAGCCAGCGGTCAACACACTGGAACAGTATCTCCTCGACTGCGAAGTCACACAGTCTCCGAAACTTCCAAGAAGAACACACAACACCAGCTGCCACTCTAACCCGAAAGGCCCAAACAAACCACATTCACCACCTTCTCCGGGTCATCACACGATACCCACCACCCAGACAGCTTAGGAAGTATCCTCCCCCAGTAAGTGCGGACCCCAGTTCGGGGGGCGCACCACTCCGAAACTGACCACGTCCAAGAGTGGGGGTTGGTGGTAAGCCTTCACTGACCGAGAGTCCGCTCACACTTGCAAACCTGCAGTATCCTTTCATATCTGTAGGTAGGTCAACCTCCAATCCCAAATCCGATCTGGCTGCTCCAAGAACTCCAGTCGGAACCACCAAACGGGCCGCCTACAGGCAAAGGCCCGTGTCGAACTACGGTCCGACAATCTCAACAACAACACAACAACTTGGGGCAGTGCAGGTGGTCGCGTGCAGTGCTGACCACATGTCTCCTGTACCAAAGGCTTAGTTAGTATCAGTACGCGACGCTGTGTCCACGGTAACGCCTGTTACTGTATATCACGAAGCGTTATTCCTAGGCCAGGATTAAATTCCATACAAAACTTTTTCCCAATTCGGATGCCTCTTCCCCTGTAGGCTACTTCGAATTGGGGAGTTAACAAGTAAGTTTGACTATTGACACATGAAGGTGGACATCAGAAGTAAACAAGTAAGCGAGTCAGCTGTCGCCTGACTTATGACAACACGCAATAAAGTTGTGTCAACGTGACTGAACAATGGAGGGATCCCAAGCCCCGCCCAACTGGGTCAGCGGCCAATCAAATCTCTTGAAATTCACACACCTCCACGCTCCTCCCATTCACATTTAGCTTTATCGTGACACTCGTTGATATATCACTTGACTGGGTACTTCTTGAGACATTTAATACGATTTTCACTTACGACGGAGCCTGCAGTTTTTTACACAGTATATCACGCTCAACTGTGTCGATGCCTTTTTGTAAGTAACGTCACCATTACATGTGAAATTTCCCTGAACTATTTGGGATCTGATATACTGTACTTTATATACAGTACCTGTATGTACAGTATATAGTCAGTGAGGTGGATCAAACGTGTTATTTGTGAGTCCCCAAAGCCCGATTGGTAGCTGTACAAAGTATTATAATCACCTGAACATACACTGACTGCTCAAGAATTTTGGAAAAGGTGGACATGATACTTACTGGCAGTGTCCCAGCTGTTACTTCAACAATAATCGGAGAACAGCGAGGGTGACCGTGTGGTAGTGGGTGACCTCGCCTGGGTGCGATCACAAATATTGTGTACTTAAATTTTGTTCCTTAACTGGTCTGCAGAAACCTTACCTAACCAGGATTGTTCTTGTGCAATTTTGATGCCATTGTTAGTTTTTTGTGTGATTCCGTTTAGTAAGCAAGTTACCTTGGAACACTTAAGCAAGTAACTTTAGCAAACCGAAAAATAATGAATATAAGTCACTTTACGTAAAGAATTTATAAAAGACAATCTGGTTGAAATGTTCCCTTTGAACTGTGTGAAAGCTTTCTGCCTATACAGTAGTCACAAAGACAGAGGTTTTTATTCTACCTGCTAACCATATTTGGAACATCTGCACGTGAATTGAAATCCAGTCTAGCGTACAGTATTTACATTTTATCCCTTAACTAATGACCTGTGAACAAATCTAATCAAGACAGTGTTAGTGTTATTTTGGAGGTTATTCTTGTGTTTCACCTAATGTCAACAAGTTAAGCTACATTTCTCGTTTCCAGTTAAGTAAGATCTAACGAAGTAGCCAAAAGCAATCCTGATCCAGATTCTGTTTACCGAGCGACTTCACAGGACTGTTCCATATTTTCGGTTTTAAGGTCCTACAACTCTTGAATCTCTTTTGTGAGGGAATGAACGATCATAGTTAATTCTTACAAAACAGTATCTTAACACGAGGACGGAAAGAGCCGTTACCTAATTTGTACATAGGTGTGACCTTTTTATTCACACTTGGTAGTCGGAAACATGCACCTCTACTCCACCCTTGGCAGGATGATAGTCCCTCCCTCGTAGCGTTGTTCCACCATCAGGAAGTGCACCCTATAGTGACCTCATTCATTGCTGAGTGCACAAGGGTTAAGTGTTCGAGCAAACACTATCCCTCACTTGGATCAGGAATCGAACCAGTGACCGTTCATTTGGACAGGAAAGGCTATCAACCGAGCAATGAGAGCAGCTGTGCTTTTTTTGTTTTTAGGATGGCACTTTATAGTTCTCAATTTAAAGTCCCAAAGCATCGCCACGTATTTTCTTATGCGAAGGATCTGGTAAGCTGACGGATTTTTTTTTTTACTTTAAATTCTACCCAACGTGAGTCAACAGCAGTGACAACACTCATCTTTTACATAACCCGGAAATTCTACACCTGGATGAACACGAGAACACTTGATATTCTGTAGTGTGTAATGGTGGTGAACAAGGAAACAAAGATCATTTTCGCAATATTTTATTTCTATATATCCATCAATAATTTACCCGCCACCTTAATAATAGTGATAATGTCGTTAGCACACTAGCCATGGAAGTGCACTCACACAGCACCACCAGAGTTGACAAAAAGATGGTACTAATGTGCTGGAATGATGCAGATGAACTGAGCTCACTGATAATGTTATCGCCTAAGAACCAACAGCTAGACTAGAATATAATTATGTACTTTGACGATTATCAACTTGCTTTCATTATTATTTATAACTGGGCCCATTAGATGGTCATCACACATAATACTGTGCATTTACTCGTGTCCTAATTATGCAGAGGTACCATAGTATTAGTCTGGTTATCACGTTAATAGATACTGGGCTGGCTCAAGCTTCTCATTTTTGACGCCCGAGTAGTAATCAACGCCCACCACAGGATCAGCGGGTCATTTTTATTAATATCTTTTAAAAAGCAGACCGGCACTGCTAACCAAGTCTCTCAAGAGTTCGTAAGTATTTTTTTCCTGATAATTAGACAACTACGAACTTATCAAACGGCTAACCTAGAGGAAATATATAGAAACATCCAAAATTACATTAAAATTGCACTGAAACTCTACCGTATTTATTTAAGCACCAGAACCTGACACACAAGACGTCATCACTTCATGGTGTAATACAGGCTCCGTGATTAACATTTTCTTACGTCTGTGGCTGCGAGTCCTCAAGTCGCAAGTAGGATACACGTGAAATTGGTACTTTAACAGAATTATTAGAAATTGAACACGGGAGCGCTCTTCTTCTTTGTATCTGTTGTAAGTGTTACTCCAAGATGTCCTTAGCCTAACCTTGCTGTTCAGGCATTGGTGGTGGGGTACTGCCCTCCCCCCAACAAGTAGCTAGAGGCTGCCTGCCCGGCTCATGCCGCCGGTAATCGTAACTTGCTACAAGGACGCCCACTCGACTCTTTCCAATAACACACTACATAATCACTAAGTAAATACTTTAAATTCACAGTTACTAACCCGCCGCATTCAATACTCATTATTGTTAATCAAATGGATGAGGTACTAGAAATGACATTTACTTCATTATACGGTGGCTACAGGTACAACAAATACCACTTGACTGATGAGATGATGAGAAATAATGAAACAGCTCACGAATCATGTATAGAATTTCACAGGTGTATCTGACTCATTATCCGAAGATCGGTAAGTTATCTCAATAGTTAACTAGTGTACTGGATCTTAGATATTTAACACTGCAGTAAAAAGATAACAAGTAATTATTAATATCAACATAGAAAGATCACAAGGGGGGGTTAATTATCGTTACCTTACACATGTGAATCACCAATAATGTAGGAGCCATACTTTGCCCAACTTATACTCCCTTGCCTAGTGTTTTACAGAGTTTTCCGGCGTATTAGCGCTGTACCCCATATGCAGGTTAAGCGTGCAGCACTAAATATCTGCAAGTGTTGATGACTTGATGGTACAGTACTAGTAATGGTACATAAACACTTAGGAATAACTATAGCTAACAATGGTGCCTTCATTTTGGTTAGGGTCACTATAACATACACCTGGGGCGGGGGAGGGGGGTGTAGTTAAAGATAATGACTGGTAGTTGAAGCAATATGTGACATCTACTCTTGTGGATTAATAATACATATACGAACCTGTTCCTATTTTCTCGACACTTTTGACAATATACTACAAGACGTTAGACACCTACTTTGGAGTTATATGTCTATAATTTGTTTATGCATACAGACGTTGTTGTTGTTTTACTAATACAACATGAAACACTATAATACAGGGGAAATCTGAGTGAACGAACATTTAAAATCCTTGTCCCTTACTTACATGACCCTCCAGTGGATAGTAAGCACCGCTCAAGTGGCACCCAGCCTCATTCAAGTGGCATTCAGTTCAATTCAGGTGCTACCGTCCCACTCAGTTGGTACTGTCCCATAAGTGGCACTTCACCCCATCTAAGAGGAAGTCCACCCAGGTGGCACTCTGCCCTACCAAGTGGCATCTAGTCCCATCCACGTGACACTCGGTTTAATTCGTGTTACGTACCTAGATAAATTAAGTGGTAACCAGGTTCATTCGCGTGCTAGCCAGCCAAATTAAAGAGGCAGCCTACTTCATAAAAGTGGTGGTCAGCTACAGTACTTTCAAGTGGTATACACCTCACTCGAGTGGGACCCACCTCACTCGAGTGGTACCCACCTCACTCGAGTGGTACACACCTCACTCGAGTGGTACCCACATCAATCAAGTGGTACCCACATCAATCAAGTGGTACCCACATCACTCAAGTGGTAAATAAGTTGCTAATAACTCAATCACTATTGTTGATCTTTGACTCGACTCACCAATGATGTTCGTAAGATGTGTAAAAGACAAAGACAACGACAGTAGCCACACGAATACGAGTGTGACAAGACACTGATCCACATGGGGTGAAAACGTCACACAAGTTCACACCGACGTAGCAATAAAGGTATACTATACACACAATGGTATAACACTAAAGTGATTTAACCAATGACTCGAGAACGCTGTTAAAAGCTTGTTTACATTGGGATCCTGCGTGAGGCTATAGTTAAATCTTAGTGGTTCCTAATTAGGTTAGGTTAGGCTAGGTTACTTTATCTTGTATACGATTTATTGCTGTAGTTTCACACGTCGGTGATTGCAAACATTAGTCGAATGCTTGTAGTGACGCGACCTTAACGTTATTCTATGTAACACTACTGTAACTTGACTATGGATAAAGATACTGAACTCAAATTACTACACTAACAGCTAGCCTAGTTCATTCACATTCATGGTTAGGTTTAAGCTGAATTAATACAGGAGTAATCAAATCTAGCTCCAGAAGCTGCTTCATACCGGTCCTTTTAAACGATGATCACTATATAATGCAAATAATAAGTTACAAATTCACTTGGATTAACATTTGCTTCAGTGGTTAACTGAAATACATAAACCCTTTTTGAACACGAGTTTTAGTTACAGGTGTAACAAGGTGGGCGGCGAGCTGTGGTTCCCTGGGGGAGGTTTAACAACTGTAGGAACAGTCTTGTCTCTTACCTTTGGAGCAGCCTAAGTGTACCACAACCACTGAACTCTCTTGCCGAATTAAATCTCAAAGAGAAGAGTGAGCTTCTGTAATCCTTGTACAGGTAGTGATGCTGTGGGACAGGTCCAAAGTGCCACAGTAACATGCACCACAGCACTGAGGGAGGAGTGTCAGGCAGCACACCTCCAACGTCCACAGTCTCTAGCACACTAACTTGTGATCGCCCACTCACTGACAGGGTTGCCGAGCTGGCCGCTACAGTGTAGCACTTTGTCGCTAAATTTAATATACTAATACCTGTATAGGTTTTCAATTAAGAATCAGAATGATAAATTTTTATATTCAGAAACATATGCATAATTTTACATTAGGTATTAATTATATCTACAATATTTTTCATGTGACAAATTTATATTAATACATTAATTTTTGGTTTTCAATGTTATTGGAAATACATCTAAAAACTACTAAGTGAAATAATTTGCCAAACTCAATTTTACAGCCATATCCGGTAACAAATTTACTTAGTTATTTTCAGATTATTTAGAATTTTATGCTATTCGTGTACTGTACAGTATTACCTTCTAACCTTCGTTGTCTTAGCCACTGTTTATGCCGCGTAATTGTTTCCAGATGTTGTGGATATTATTCTTGGTATGAGTGAGGACATCATTAAATGATATATAATAACAACTTTGTTACTGATTTGCAACTTAAATTATGCCCACAGCATTGTGTGCGTGTTTATAAAGTATTGTACTGCACTGTATGAACAAATCTTAGGTGCATTTGTGGTCTTTTTACTCAATCTTATTTCTTCATCCAAAGGGTAATGCTAAATATTCTCTACTAAACACTGTACACTCTAAGTGTAAAATTTCTTTAAGTACTAATTTATATACCAATTCCTCCAAAGAGTGGGCGTGTGGGCTACACCATATATTGTCAAAATCATCTACAAGCATTAAACTTAAGTTATTTGATTTCCCGTTCATTTAAGAATTCTATTTTGTGTCAAAAACTTCATCTGATAACAATGAGCAGCATGTTTTTTGTCTATTGTATATATCTGCCGCTGAAAAATACTTCATAGCGGATACAGTTGGCGTTGGTAACGGTGGTGGTGGCTGGGCCCACCCAGTGAGGTATACCTACCCAATGCCTCTTTAAAATGCAAAGCCTCCTCAAAAAATGAGCTAGTTAATTTCTATAATAATAATAATTTTCATCTTTAGCGTCTTATTAACAATGTCAATAGTAATCACACTCTAAAGAGCAGTGAACAAAGAGCCAAGAGAGATTCAGCTGAATTGCACTGCGGCGGGCATAGTGGTTTGCTGCCGTACCCATCTCAACCCCGATTATATTTTCAAAATCATTTTCAAAGTATCTGGTGCACAATGAGACGTGTGATTTTTACACATAAAACTTTTTACAATCAGTATCTGTCCGCCATTACAGTTGGTTATATTGATGTTTTAGTAAGCTGTACAGATGTTAATGCATGGTGAGGGAGGAGCCCCGCCGGCGTGAGGTACGATAACTACACACTCTCTACCTCGCACACAGCTGCCATCTGCTTGGAGGTTTTTTTTTCGGATTCAGTATTTTATTCGGTAATACAAGTAAAAGTACATATTTACGTAAACAGTGCAAGCGCAGTAATTTCAATATGGCGGAAACATAAGAACTGGTGCTTTAACCTATATATAAATAAATATGTAGCTAAAAACTACTTCGTTATTGTAATCAGTTAGTACATGGATCTCTAATATTTCCCTTTGTCACTATTTATGGTGATTCATTGTGCAGTATCTTGTGCTAAAGACAAAAATTACCGTAATACCTAAACTCAATAATTCATAACTGAATACTGTACAGCGCATAATTTGGACATTTCAATGTAAAGTAAACGATGGATTCTTGTGTCAAATACCTTATAAACATGATTAATGCTTATTAACCTTAAACTTGTTTCTGAAAGCAGACGATCCGAGCCTACGTTAAGCTTATGAAAAAGTAAATAGTTACCAAGTCCTGTTCATGTTATTTTTTTTTAACATTGGCCATCTGCCGAGCCTTCCCACAAGACCTCCGCCCAAGACACACCCAATTCATTCATCCGCTCAGTCAAGAACTACTCTAATGACGCCACGCCCACACCAGCACCTTCGCCCACTCCAGCAAGAATTACTCTAATGCCGCCCACACCAACACCGCCCACTACAGCAAAATAAATGTCAATTGAATATAATAAGATAACGAGAGGAAGGAACATTAACATACACACACACGCGACTGTACTACAACATACTGTAGTTAAGACAAAGATAAAATATTGCTTCATAATTCACATTATTATTTATTGCCATTAACACTTAATTAGAATAAGAAAAATTACTTTATCTGATAAATTCATATTTTTACTTGGGTTTGAGCTGGGTGTTACTTACGTTACTGACAAGCTTTTACATGTCAATCAAACTGTTTACTTAGAGTTGTTTAGTAGTTACTGATTGCCTGTATCGTGTATTATTATTTTGGTAAGGTAGGCTAGTGTATATGGTAAGATCTCTACTTATGAGTGTGTTTGTACATTTTAAGAGGCTGCGCTGTGTTGCTTATTTAAGAGGTGAAGAGGTAGATCAACAGTACTGAGCAGTCTATTCGTTGAAGCTTCTTATTCGAATCATTCTTGTACTTGTAAACAGGATTTATTGTGATGATTCTTCTAAACTTATTTGTATAAAAAAATAAAAAAATAACAAAAATAAATAAATAAATAAATAAAAATAATAAATAATAAAATAAATAAATATTGAAGTGATAACCGTGGTAACATTATGAGATGTTCTTATTACCACCATGCTATTGTACTATTCCAGATGATACTAAATGTTACATAATACTTCCTTGAGATAAATGTATAGTATATATCAGGTGCCTAAAAGAGAGCTCAGGTTCTCAACTGGCTCAGCCATGTTAATATTGTTATTATTATCCACTCTGTAGCTGTGTTTTTATGACTAAATAAACTGTTACAATTCAATTCAATTCTTATTTCATAACTGCAATTGTGTTTCCTTACAGGCGTTAGCGTGTACAGTACGTTATTATCACTGTTAAGTTACGCAGCGTGGCACTGAAGGTGTCGCAATGAGTGGCGCAACAGTCTGATGATATATAGTCTTCGTGTATTTTTTTTGGCAGCCGGCTCCACGGGTGCCAGACTCGGGGTGCCAGGCTCAGGGTGCCAGGTCTGGGGTGCTAGGTCCAGGGTGCCAGGCTTAGAATGGCATTTGACGTGTACCTGCCGGGATTTATGACGGATTACTCACACACACACGCTGCCTGGGGAGTATTTCTAAATTCACTCACCAAGGAATATGATTGTCACAAGATTCTCACAGAGTCATACATGTTACTCTCAGCTGCGTGAAGTGAAGATTTATCTTGCTTATTGGTACAGCGGGATGGTGTGACATCGAGGTGGCATCTGCTGTTCAGATCTTCAAGAAATTATATCCGCGTTCCAGAGTGATGAAGATTCTGTTGCGTCACCTGTGTGTGTGTGTGTGTGTGGTTAAGGTAGAGTCTCAGGGGAACTTTGATGTTATTTAGGATCTTAATTTTATGCATTAGTTTGTCAGTCGGTAAGGTTAAGTAATGGGTGTTGGTGAGTGGGTGGCAGGTGTTAGTGGGTGGCAGGTGTTAGTGGGCGAATGAGTGAGTGGGTGGGTGGGTGGCAGGTGTTGATGGGTGGCAGGTGTTAGTGGGTAGGTGGATGTGTGGCAGCAGGGCGGGGCTCGTGTCATATTTGGCCACAACTACAAGTAAATATAGACGTTGGTTCTCTTCCTCCTCCTCCTCCTCCCGGCACCTAACTCGACAACGCCTCTATAACTGTGCTCGGGATCCTGCTGTTATTAGGTTAGGTTGGGTTGGGTTAGGTTGGGTTGGGTTAGGTTAAGTTGGGTTGGGTTGGATTAGGTTGGGTTAGGTTGGGTTGGGTTAGGTTGGGTTGGGTTAGGTTGGGTTGGGTTAGGTTAGGTTGGATTAGATTAGGTTGGGTTGGGTTAGGTTGGGTTGGGTTTGAGAGAAGAAACTGGGAGTGTCGGGTAAGTCCAGAATAAACAAAAGGCCCTAAGAGTCAGAGACTGATGGGTAAGAGAAGAGGTCGCTAGGACTGCGAGGCGTCAAATTACTGACTACCAGCTGTTAGGGGTCGACCCGGGCCAGTTAAATCCGGATTCACAAACTAATCTTTCTTAAAATGTTCCCCCAATAGATGTTAAAAGAGGAAATTTAGGTGTAATTCTGATGCCATGGACCTTATTTTATATTTAGCTGATGAGAATCAGATAGAAATATAATTAAGTCTCCAGTTATGAAGAAAATTATATGTTGGAACAGCCGCTCGCTGCTTAAACACACGATCTCTCTGAGTGTCTGAAAGAACAGCTAAATGATAATAATTACACTACTACAACAATGACTACAACTGCTGCTGCTTCTTCTAATAATAATAATTGTAATGCAAAACAATTAAATAAAGCTGTGAGCAACATTCAAGCTTGGCAGATTTTATGTTAACAACCAAACCTTGGGACACATCCTATAGTGAGAGAGAGAAACAACTTACAAAACCACAACACGGGCATTACAACCTTTCAGACAAGGCACAATAGGGCAGTTATCATAGTCACTCAACATCTTCAAAGGGATGGGAAACGTGCCATTTTTTATGATGTCACGACTCACGCACCACCAACACGAGAGGACACGACTACAAGCTAGCCAAGTTATTATGTAGAACGAACACGAGGAAACACTTCGTCAGGCTGATAGACCTATGAAACGGTCAATCGGATCAAACTGTGGAATCGAGAACAGTAATGAGCTTCAAAATATCCTTGACTAAATTATCAAGAACAATGGAGGCATCCTACACAGACCACTGGCCTTCTTCCCTCGACATAGCCACCTCTAGTGGGTGGCCATTAGGTAAATATGAAGGAATGTCGGCACCTGCACGTCACCCATCCACTTAGTCCATGAGTGACATGTTTTATGAAATTATTTTAGTTAATTTCAGAAGCTTATTAAAAAAAACAGTACAAACAGACATTACACACACACAGCTGCGTCAGGGATCATACCAGACCATTACCATATTCTGAGTAAACTATCAGTCCCTATAGTTCACTCCTCGCCCTGTACACAAACCTTAGCAAACGACCCAGTGTCGCCCTCTGTAGTTCACGTCTTTTCTCTTCTGTGTATTTTCAACATTTAGCTCTGCCTTTTTCTCAATAAACCGTTGATTACATTTATTATTATTAGTAGTAGTAGTATCATTACACATAGTGACACATAATTTAAGCGAGGGATGCTTTCTCATATTAAATGCAGATCCCACACAACCCCTTTGGTCACTCTTGTGCCTAAAACTCTCGCCAATCCATTATTTTTTATTATTAACATCCAATTTTAAGTCGAGTCCCCTTTTCCTTGTAAGTAACAGACGACCGCGCCTACCACCATTACCCCTCGCTTACCACCATCCCCCCCTTCGCCTGCCACCATCCCCCCCCCCTTTCCCTACCACCATCACCCCACCATTCCTCTCTGGTGTGGAGACAGTGGGTTGGGTCCCCCGCGGCGGGCTGGGGTGCGTGCGGGTAAGGTTACAGAGGGGAGATCCTCACGACGTGTACACAAATGTGTTTGTCCCGAGAGCGTCAGGGACAGTCTGGTCTGGTTCACATCTGTTGCTGCTCTTTATGGCGGGAGAGCCAAGAAAATAGCGTCACCTTAACTTCTCTGAACTATACATTTAGGGGCCCATTCACGCCTGGGTAGACTGGTGGTGCCCCGGGCGACCCTTAGGACGGGAGGCGAGTGAAGAAACCTATTAGAAAACTGAAAATTAAGAGTACAGTAATAATGGTTTACAGGCGAGTGAAGATGAGTGTGTGGGCGGTGACTACTGGCTGACCCTCGCGTTCACTGTAGTATTTTTAGAACATATAATATTACGTTCACGCCCCCCAAAAAATAAAAGTCAAATATATCGTTAGGTTTCCCCTTTTCTTAAACAATGATGCAAATGAGGCAGGATAATACAGCTGTTACCGAGTACTTTAGAAGGTGTTCGTGGCCATAGTGTTGATGTAAGTGTAGTGTAGTGGTGACCTAGATGTGTCTTATCAAGCAGTACAGTACGACCGCCCTGTGTCTGACCTCCCTGTGGCGACCTTCTGCAGTACTGGTGTTCCCACATGCGAGACCTTCCCACACACACACACACACACACACACACACACACACACACACACACACACACACACACACACACACACACACCACACACACACACACACACACACACACACACACACACACACACACCCCATCCTCTAATCATATCATCTTTGATCCTCTCTTTCTACTAGAAAAATATATACACATACACCCTTCTACGTCAAGTAACCCAGCATGACCTTCTGTCCTTCTACAGTACTGAGTGTGTGTGTGTGTGTGTGTGTGTGTGTGTGTGTGTGTGTTGAGCTGAATGAATACTAGGTACAAAATACCTCACAGGATAACTTCAGTAAACTATAACGGAATAAAGTAGTTTTTCGTATCACCTGAAGATTAGACACCTTAGATTAGTTCACCTGAAGACCAGCCACCTTAACTTAACCCAACTTAACTCCCACGGGTGAAGTAAGCTGGGTGTACCTAATCTTCACGTCATCTAAATGTTCTCTTCACGAACACTGGAAAATGACTGATTGTTAAGCTTGTGTATAAATGAAGATAATGAACCAGCCGTGAATAGAACCCGGGACACAGTTGAGAGGCAGCATCTCCAGCACAACATACTCTACCACCACCGCTCGTATTACTTAATGATCAGTTGTGGTAAAGAAATTGTATGCGTCCTCTTGGAATTTATACTTAACAGCTAGTAGTAATTACTGACTCTGTATCTGTATTTTTCTGGCTAAATAAACTGTTTCAATATCAATCAAAGTGTGTGATGAACGACTGCCCCCTCCCCCCTCCCGTTGATGGCCACTGTCACTCTTAACATGGATCCACACCAACGCAACATTGCTGGCAACTTTGTTATTAACAATGTTGTGAACATTACACGAAAATGTTTGCAACATTAGTGTTGGAAACATTGGCACCAACAGACATACATTAAGATGAACCACAGTGTTGGCCCTTCAGTGACCTACGGTCCTGGCTGTGACTCCCACTTTATTTATTTGTGTGACCTTTTGTAACCTGAGCTCTGAGGGACTCCATGCCAAGTGTCACCATATCACTAGGGAGTGTGGGTCCACTTACACTGTGTAAGGGATGCACAACCTGCTTCACCTTCCAAACATTAGTAAGGTCAGTTTAGATCAGTTTAGGTTAGGTTAAGTTAGGCGTTGTGGTCGCCATGTTGGCTCAACAGCTGATGCCTGGGGGGGGGGGCGCTGACGTCACCACCTCAGTGAAACATGACCTATACACTAAAACATGTGAACCTAAGCACCCTGAGTATACTCTGCCCTGGGTATATCTTATCTTGGGTCACCCTGTAGCCTACAGGATGTAAGTATACCCTGCCTTGGGGCCACACCCAGGATATACCCTGCCTTGGGGCCACACCCAGGATATACCCTGCCTTGGGGCCACACCCAGGATATACCCTGCCTTGGGGCCACACCCAGGATATACCCTGCCTTGGGGCCACACCAGGATATACCCCTAGCAAATACACACCAGGATATATACCCTGCCTTGGGCCACACAGGATATACCCTGCCTTGGGGCCACACTAGGATATACCCTGCCTTAAGCCACACAGGATATACCCTGCAGCTTAAGCCACATAGGATATACCCTGCCTTGGGCCACACAGGATATACCCTGCCCTTGGGCCCACACAGGATATACCACCCTGCCTTGGAGCCACATCCATGATATACCTACTGTAAGCCACACACCCGGGATATACCCTGCCTTGAGCCCACATCAGGATATACCCTGCCTTAAGCCACACCCAGGATATACCCTGTCTTGGGCCACACCCAGGATATACCCTGCCTTGGGCCACACCCAGGATATACCCTGCCAGGCCACCTGGGATATACCCTGCTGTGAGACCACATCCAGATATACCCTGCACCCAAAGCCACACCCAGGGATATACCCTGCCTTGGGCCACACAGGATATGCCCTGCCTTAAGTCACAGGATGTGCCCTGCCTTAAGCCACACAGGATATACCTGCAGCAAGCCACACGGGATATACCTGCAGCCAAGCCACACAGGATATGCCCTGCCTTGGAGGGCCACACAGGATATGTACCCTGCCTTGGAGCCACCCCGATATACCCTGCCTTAAGCCACACCAGGATATACCCTGTCTTGGGCCACACACAGGATATACCCTGCCTTGGGGCCGCATCCAGGATATGCCCTGCCTTAAGTCACATCCAGGATATACCCTGCCTTAAGCCACACCCAGGATATACCCTGTCTTGGGCCACACCCAGGATATACCCTGTCTTGGGCCACACCCAGGATATACCCTGCCTTGGGCCACACCCAGGATATACCCTGCCTTGGACCAATATACTGTATATTGTACAGCATAACAGTCTGTACAACTCTGATTAACATTCCTGAAACATGAAGCAGAGAGATACTGCTAAGTGACCATTGAACAAACTTTACACAGTCTACACAATACATCACTTATCTCGCAACATTTCGTCAAGTCACTTTACACTGTCCTATCTACTTACAGTATCTCGCATTAAACACTTACGGTAGACACATGAAAGTTATCCACAATAATTAAATTACAGTACTGTAGTAGTACTCGGCCTCTGGGCACATGAAGATATATATATATACAATTACAAAGCCTGAGTGTTTGTAATACCGCTTCTAGCCGTCACAATAATAATTTTTGCTCAGCATGTGACTCAAGATGTGGACATAAAAGTCAACTTCTCCGTCAGTACAGAAGTGAGTATCCCAAACAAACAGTAGCTGAAAATGGGGACTCCTAATGAACTCCCGACAAAGCCACTATCAAAGCGAATTAGAATTATTATATAAATATACAATGAGAAATAGTGGTTGCCGAGTGTGGGTGGTTGGTATGTGTGTGTAGTGGGGTCATATATCATGAGTTTGTGGTATGTGACCAGGAACCCCCACCCCACCCGCCACTCCCTCCTCTGTGTTCGTCCTCACCACACGTCTTCCGGTGACTCGAAGGTCTACCAACACATGGAGGTTAAGTAGTCTAGTAGATGGCTATTTATAATTCGGTAAATAAGGGAAATACATGAATGAGCGGACACCTTTCTCTTGATCAGAAGGGGTTTACTCTTCCACGTGGTAGCTTTTCTGTGGGGTTAAGATTGTTTGGTTCACACTCAGGATGGGATGGAGAAAGGAAACTCACAATGTGCTCTCTATATGCATGTTGTATTGGATGTACAATGCAGCTTGGTGCTGGGAAGGCAGCATGGTTACAAGCGTGATGTAGAGAGCTGGTTGGTGAGGACGCTCAGAGAAGGACAGCTTGTGGGTCGCCATGCTCGCCAGCGGGAGAGAGGACCGCCAGGCAGGCGGAGGTGTTGCTGGCTGGTTGGTGTAGGTAGAAGGAGAGACAGATCACCACGAGGTCAGGTCTTAAATAGCGGGGGTAGGCGTGGCTTAGCAGTTGACCCCCGCTCCGTGTGTATGGCGGCGCTGGTTGACCTAGACCACGAGGCATACACTGGGGAATTGGTGGGGTCGGCTAGGCAGCGACAAACAGCGTTTGTAGGGGAGAATTCACTACACTACACTTGGACTTCACAACACTGGGGTAGTTTTCAAAGCAGGCCACTTGACCGACTAAACTTCACCTATCTTGTATGGGATAATTGATTCGTGTCGACTATTATTATTGTGAAAGATTTAAGGCCGTGGTGGCGATTTTGACGGTGTCTTAAAAAAATCTCAGTTAAATAGTTGGGAAGCTCTCGAGAAGACAGGGATCATTGTCGCTAAGTTAGAGTTTAACATTGAGGAATAATTTTTACATTTAACATTACATTAAATGTATTTTTTACATAATTTTATATAAATAATTAAACAATATCTATAATTTACGATATATACATAATAAAATTCTTGATATTATAACTATTACAAACATAAACATTTGCATACATAGTCCTTGAAATATGTGAGCTTGCCTGTGATTGGTCGGTGGGTAATGATCTGAACGTTGATTGGTAGAACACATCTCAGCCGGGGAACGCCTTCACGGACGGCAGCTGAAAGAAACAATGTTAAAATTAATTCACGAGTATGACCCCAAAAAAACTATTATGATCTAATTCTATACGAAAGAACAAAATTTAATTTACCTTAATCTACTCTAACGATAATTTGAGAATTTTGATGAGGATAAGTTATGTCTTATTAGTTCATGTTTTTTGGTAATTTCTAATAGTTCTCCCTGGCCTGTTCGTGGTATTAAGTTAACATTAACCAATTTGGTGAGCTAAGTCAAGGGCTCTGTTATTTACAAGTGTCAGGAATCACTTTAGCTGAGACAAAGATGTGGTGTAAACACTCTAAGGCTAATAGCGAGAGGTTCTGTGATGAAGGTGTCTCAACCATAACCTCTGATGAGCAAGTAAGTCAAGACCATAGCAGTTTAAGTACTCACGTATAGTCATTTAATTGTTGTGATTCCTTTAATATCATTAACCTGCCTCAGTGTTCAGCACAAACCTATACCATCTTGTTCTTCATTTATTAATAAAACAATTGTAACATGAATGAGTAATTGGTACGTTGGTGTTAGTTTATTCCTCACTATACTGTTGAAAGGTGATTTTAAAGTTTATTATCATAGCCAAAATGTATAGTGTTATCTCAGGATAATTGCTTACTAACAGTTAAGGCAGCAGTACTCTGGACTGAGGGGACAGCCTAACCAGCAATTTTAGAAAATTTTTGTATAGAAGATAAAAACTTAACCTAACCTAAACTATTCTAACAAAACCTAAACTAACCTAACCCCCAAAAGCCTAACAACCTTTAAGTAACTTGCTGTATGTTAACTGCATCTGTTTTGCCTGTAAACACATTGTATTTTCTTGACCACAGGCCGTACTTTTCCTAAGATTGCCGTGACTCACAAAAATGTCTATTACATCATCTGAAAAAAAAATATTGAAAATGTTACACACATCCATGTTCAAGAAAGGTTCGACAAAGCTGAGGTGGAAAAGATGGAGAATACCACCGCTCATTGGCTGAAATATTTAAATATCTTAACGTCCTTGACATTCATTGGTTAATGCCTAGTGACAACCAACATGGTGCATCAGGCCAGGGGAAAATAGCCCTTTTTTATGTATAAGTGATCGTCAGTACAGTCAACCCTCGCTTTATGCGTTTCCACGTTTACGCGGTACCCTGCCGAAACCGGAATGCTCACATTCCGCGGTGCGTGTACCCCTTTACGCGGAGCGCGGCTGGCGAGCCGCGCCATTTTTGGATCCAAACCTCCAGCCATCTCTCCCGCCATCCGCCATGTTGTGTAAGCGGCGCGAGCAGGGTGCGCACAAGGTCACCCAGTCATCAAAACATTACCGAGTTCTTCACCCGCCACCCACCACAGCCGGCCCAAGTCAGTGATAGTGATAATGATAGTGAGGATATGGACTTATATGGACTTTGAGGGGTTTGACAAAGAGGCCCTGCAAGCCTCTGTGGTGGATAGTGATACAATTGATACAAGTGATACAGGTGGGGGCCAATAATCTGCCCTCTGCCTCGGAACCAACCCCCCATCCCCATCCTCTTAATTATTAATTGTGTGTGCATACCATCATAAAATTAAGAAGTTATTTTTACTACAACGTAGGTATTGTGTCTGAAAAAGTGGAGTTCGGGGGTCGGCCCGGTCTCTATTTCAATTAATCCCATATGTTATGTTGTTCACTTTACGCGGGCCGCCGTGGGTTGAATTAACGTCGTAAAGTGAGGGTTCACTGTATTAACTAACTAATATCCATTTACACAGACGGTCATTGACATGTTTTTGGTTGATGTTTTTCTCTTCAGTGTTTCTGCAGGATCAATTTTTAAGTTCTGTGGGATGAGGTTAAATCATACGCACTGAAAATTTATATCTTACCTCAAGAATAAAGCAAATTGGGTGGAGGAACTACACACTAAGAACAGTACAGTACTGTATATTCTTTTTTCCAAATTTCTTCATAAATAATCATGCTCTGAGCTCCTCCAACGCCATGTCTGCGCTACGTATTGATAAATCCTTTCCAGTGATTGGCTGAACTCTTAAAGTGATGGAGTGGTTGCTAACGAGCTTTCCGTTTAGTAAATTCGTTTAGCACTGTATGCACAATTTACACAGGAAGATCTAAACAAATTTTTCGAATGGTCTGAAAAATGGCAGATGAAATTCAACGTGGACAAATGTAAAGTACTCAGTATAGGAGATGTAAACAGGGAAACCAGATACCAGATGAACAACGATGCCATAGAGAAATCCGACTGCGAGAGAGATTTAGGAGTAATGATAAGTAGGAACCTGAAGCCAAGTAAACAATGTGTTTTTGCTCGTAACAAGGCTAATAAAGTACTTGGGTTCATACAAAGGAGTGTTAGTTACAAGACTAGCGAGGTCATCCTAAAACTGTATCTTGCTCTTGTGAGACCACACCTGGATTACGCAGTTCAGTTCTGGTCACTGTATTACAGAATGGATATAGAATCCTTGGAAAGAATTCAGAGGAGAATGACAAGACTAATACCGGGCATTAGGAACCTTGAGTATAGAGACAGGTTAAAGCATCTTAATTTGCACTCCCTCGAGAGACGTAGAGCGAGGGGCGACCTGATAGAGGTGTATAAGTGGAAGGCAGGGCTAAACAAAGGGGACTTTACAAAGGTACTCAAACTCTCCAACCGGGAGCGAACTCGTAACAATGGTTTTAAATTAGACAAATTTAGATTTAGGCGTGAAATAGGTAAACACTGGTTTGGAAACAGAGTAGTGGATGAGCGGAACAAGTTACCAAATATCATCATTAACTCGAATACGCTGAATAGCTTCAAACATAGGTTGGATGCTTATATGAGCAATAGGGGTTGGGTGTAAACGGGACTGCCCAGTATGGGCCAATAGGCCCGCTGCAGTTTCCTCCATTCTTATGTTCTTATGTTACACGAAAAATGAAATTTCTTAAAAAAAATATTTTCATATTGCAAAATTAAGATATATGCAGGCTGATGGGAAGCAAAAGAATAAATAATGTAATTTAATATATTTTGTTATGAATCAAATCATGGGAGCAAATTAATGTTTCATAACTTTGAATTTTCATAAACCAAAACCTCAATAATTGGGGACTGCCTGTAGTACTTCAAAACGACTGCAGAACTCATGAGAATTAAAAATTGTGTGAACACTTGTGACTGCACTTACAATGAATACATTATAATATTTTCTTAGTAGAAACAAAAGGATATTTACTATCTTGCTGTATGGTACTTGATATTTTTGTGTAAATTTGTTCATCTGTTAGAGTATATAGTTTAGTTATACATTATATGGAAGGGTCTGGTTTGGGTTGTTGACAATTTTAACACTTTTTTATTTATTTTTTCAGGTTAGAGTTGAAAAAAGTGTTGCAGCTATTTTTAACTACTTCTTGAACACTGGGAATGATGCAAAGGAGCCAGTGTTACATCGTGAACGACACATTGCTTACCTGAAGAAAGGACTGAAGCATCTGCCGGAAGGTTTTGTGGTGAGTCACGTGTCTCGGCAAAATTTAGCCTAAGTACTGTCAGTGAACATTATATAGACATATTACAAGAGATACTGTGCTGTAAGAGTTGAGTTTAGATCCACAACTTAATTTCTTTAAGTATTTTATCAGGATCATCACTGATATGTTTGTTTTAATGCAGACAGCAGGGAAGGAAAGATGAGATGATTTTGAAGACTTATTTAGGTGGCAGACCACAGGAATTGATTAAACCTTATCTACCCTATAATGTAACCATCCGAGGTTAGTCGTTTTTGCTTACCCTTGCCCTGGGAGTTGTATGCTGATGGTGTAGTGCTGATAGCAGATAGTATTGAAGAGGCAGTGGAGAAATGGAAGGCTGGAATAGAGTCAAAGGACCCTAAAGTGAATGTGGCAAAAACAAAAGTACTGTAATGATTACTGGTGTGGGTGAGGGACCTGTGGTGGAAAATGTGTTGACAGCAACTCAGTAATGTGCAGCAAGTGTGGTGGTGGTGGTGGGTGAGCAAGAGGTACTGTAGAGTAGATGGCAGACTGAAGGATGTTGCTGACTTTAAGGTGTTCTGTATGTGCAGGTAACCATGTGCTCACAACACCTCATCACTGAGATATGTTCCAGGTGTGTGTTGATGAGTTCTGTTACTAGTGTCTAGTGTTTCCCATTTAACCACAGCTGCTGTGTGAGAAGCCTCAGACACTGTATCTTTTAAATGTTAAACTTTTAAAGGAATCTATCATAATGGAAGTAATCCTTCTGATGTCTTGTCTCATCCTTGGAGTTCTATTATACACACAGTACTTTGTGAGAGATGTTTATTTGTACAGTAGGGTGATGTATGATGTGTGTATTTGTACAGTAATTGTTGTTTATACCCATACAGTACTATATTCTAATATACATGGGACCAATTTCCAATAAAATCAGTCAATTGAACAAAAAGCTGTGAAGGTACAACAAAGAATTTTTTTAGAGTATTAAAGAATTTTGAAATATGTTGGTCCATCAAATGACATAATTGAACTGACATTAGCTGACAAACACATTGCTCGATGATTGCAAGGCCATTTTCTATCACATGAAAAGGAGCTTTGGCCATAATTACAGTATTTTAGCTTTTTTCTGTAAAGTATTACTGTACTTTTGAGATGAATTTTAGTGGATGGCATTGTGGATGCAAACTGTTTGTACTGTACAGTATTGCACTTTCTGGTGAACATAACATGGGTTGCATCATAAAAGATACTGATGCACAAAAACAAACACAGTATTTTCTGAAGCACTAACTTGTAACTTTAGAGGTTCTAAGGCGTTAAGAAATTATATATGTGAGCAGATGCAAACCCTGCCCACAACTGTTCCCATGGCAGGGTAAACATCTGACTAGTGATGCTGTTACGGTAAATTAGTGTAGTCGCCACAGGAAACACTCTTCTTTAAACACCCAAAAACATTATGTTATCATTATGTGAACTGTTACCATGGCAACACTTGGTCAGTTTTGTTTATCACGTGGACTTTGGTACCTATTGATCCAATCTGTCAACCTGTACCCGAATTATTTTGGGGACACAAACAGACAGACAGACAATACTAAAAGACCACAATAAAGTGACAGAGCTAACCTTAACATTTATGTATTCTATTGTTTTATTTGTATTATGTGCTGTTGTTTTCAGTTTTAGGAATCCCTTGATATAATTGGAAGTAAATTTTGTAGTGAAGTTCCTTTTGTTTGAGGAAGGATGTATAGATTGTAAATTTTATGAAATATCAGGTTAATTATGATGGTTAATTATTTGTTATTGATGTAAATTGGGATGGTTATTAGAATAATCAGTATTGTATATTTCTTCTACAAACAATGAATGTTAAGTGTTATCTTTTGACGATGATTAAAATGTATCCTGTTTTCTTTCAGAGTTTGGATGCCAGCCGTCCATGGTTAGTCTACTGGGCTGTGCATGCATTAGAACTTTTAGATGTGAGGCTGACGAATGATGAAGCAGCTGGCATAATAGACTTCTTGAAGCATTGCCAGAACCCTGAAGGTGGCTTTGGAGGGGGTCCAGGCCAGTACTCCCACCTTGCCCCCACATATGCTGCTGTTAATGCTCTTGCCATTATCGGCACTAAGGAAGCTTATGATGCAATTAATAGGTAATAAATCCATAATTTATGTTTTTTATCTCGGTACAGGACTTGAAATCAGAAGTTCTGTTTGAGTAAAGACTGTCTGCCATAGTTTGCTCATTTGTTTTTATTTTTGCATACAGTGGCACGGGGTGACTTGACAGGAAAATCCCCCGAGTCTCAGCATAAGTTATCTATTGACTCTTGGCAGGATGCTAGTCCACCAAAGGGTTTTTCTCTTCTGTACACTTAAGTATCTGGAATCAGAAAGTGAGTTTCCAGAAATAACCAATTTTCTGAAGTTCTGGAGTACTGTACTGTATTTTAATTAAAATTCAAAATCCTCTCAAAATTTCATCTGCTGACCTAGCTTAGAAAAAGTGGAAATTGTCTCAAAACTCAATAAGTTTCAACCAGCAAGTAAACTCCATGACCATTAATGGTTCATGAACCACAACAATTTTTGGCATTAAGTAGAAATGTGACAAATTACATACCAATAAGTTTTATGCTGTTAGTGAACCAGGTCAGACCTGTGCAAAAGAAAAAACTTCAGTGAAACCAAAGCAGACAACATGGATAAAACAAGTACTGAACCGTCATTCAAACAGCAAGAATGACCAGGATTGTTTTTGCTCAGAGATGCTGTAACTGCATACACCAGCCAGCTGACTCCACTCTCTACTTCTAAATGCTACCTCTTGAAATAAAGACTAAGAATAAATAAGGAAAAGTTGGGATATATGGATGGTTGGTAGTACCTGTGAGAGTGGCTGCTGCCCTACATGGTATGGCTGTTACTGTACTGTACCGGACAAGACTGGTGATTGTAATGTCAAATATACATCGATTGTGATTAATTCAAACAAGTGTAAATAAGCACATAATGATATACAAACACAGTATGGTGAGGTGAATATTAAGTGGTTGTGTAAGGAACACCTTGCATAAGTGAAAGATGGTTATGCTGCTCCATATTCCTTAACACACCAGTATATTTTTTTTTCTCATTTTGATAAACCTTCCTTTTTGTTTTATATAACTACAGGGAAAAGCTTCAAGAATTTTTGTGGGATATGCACACTGATGAAGGAGCATTTCGTATGCACGAAGGTGGAGAAGTGGATATTCGTGGGGCTTACTGTGCAATCTCTGTTGCACGACTTACTAATGTGTATACAGATCATCAGTTCTCTGAAACAGCCCATTGGATTATGCGGTAAGATTTTCTTTAGTTTGGTTACTATGTTTCTGTTAATGAGTGATGCAATGCTTGCACTGACAATTTTTAGTAGTCATCATCTTTTCCAAAAAAATTAGTAGCTGAGCTTGATATGTAGAGCAAGATTTTAAAACCAGACAACATCTTGAAGTCACACAGAACTAATGGAGGAACGTCACGTGAGTATTGAAAAGCTGATGAAATATTTAGAGAGAATTTAAGGGTGGGCATAAGGGAAGGAAGGGAGTTAGAATGAAGGATGTGATCACCTAGAGGAATATAGAGTCAAGGTGGAGTCATGGAGAATATTTGTACTATGACATATAGTCGTAATTATAAGACATGGTGTTGTGAGAGATGGGCTGGCAGGATTGGTAAAGTGATAGAGCCAGGAATGAAGTGAATATTTGCTGCTGTATACATGTGGAGAGATAATGTTTTGAAGAATAGAAACTGCATTTTGATTACACTAATTGTGTGCTTGTATTCATAATAATGTTGTCACGATGTTTGTCGGTAGATGCAGTTGTTAATAAGCTTGTGGATGCATTAGTTGGTTGAGGGGGCCAATAAGTTTGTGATATACTGTACTAGCCCCAAGCAGCATGTACTCTACCCTACTATAGCTTACTTTTTCTTCTTCATGAGTCAGAAATTACACACAATACTGCACATACATCTTGCCCTTCATTAGTTTATTTGCAGCTCCAATTAATTGATAAATAATAGTGAATGTATGTGATTTATTTAATCAATATGAAAACATGACATAAGCTTGGTGTATATTTTAAAACTATGAAAGTTGTGGTTTTGTTCCTAATGATATTGTGTGTTTTGTTTAATGCATATATCTCTTTCATTTTTAGATCAGTCTCGAAAGAGTGGCATGTTTGTTGAAAGAGTCTCGAGGGATAAATTCCATGCCTAGAAAGATAATACCTGTACCTGTACACTATAGTTTTAATTGTGATTTTAGAACAGCAGAAAGCTTTGGCAGCGAACTTTCAGGGATTTGACCAATAGAAATCACTGACTTGATCTCAAACTTTGTCATAGTACCACTGTAAGCCCTGAGGCTCAGCTGGTTACATTATAAATTCTCTCTGTACAAGACATGGATAAGAAATTATTTTGGTGGCATACTGTGAGTTGGGTACCGGCCAAATCAATGACCCAGGCTAAGCTAACCCTTCTTGCTTGATGTTACCACCTCACAAATTGTGGGAAAAGGCATAAAGGATGTTAGGAGTATTAATCAAATCGAGAACTTAATTCTTTTAATTTACTAGGTGTCAGTCGTATGAGGGCGGGTTCAGTGGAGCACCGGGCATGGAGGCTCACGGTGGCTACACTTTCTGTGGCTTGGCTGCGTTAACACTCCTTCACGCACACCACCTCTGTCACACTCCAGCGCTCTTGGTTAGTTATGAGGCCTTTTTTGTATTTTTAAAATCACTAAGCTGTTTTTTCAAATGGTGTAGTAAGCTGATAAGAGGTAAAATGATAAAAAAGCTTATTCATGTTTGCAGCACAGTATCTGCCCTGTACTGAGGGATTTTCTTAATAATTTTAGATATTTTTTGAGGATCCATTCCTTGTTTGTACAGTGTGCCTGGATTCTAAGTATACAGACAGTATGAATGTATGTAGAGATGGGCACAG
Source organism: Homarus americanus (assembly GCF_018991925.1). Lineage (NCBI taxonomy): Eukaryota > Metazoa > Arthropoda > Malacostraca > Decapoda > Nephropidae > Homarus > Homarus americanus. The sequence continues at coordinate 217,772 of NW_024732440.1, read as the reverse complement.
TACATCTTTTTCAGTTTTCAGCACTACTGTATTTAATAGTTGTACAGTATTGGAATGGTATGGGAGACTGCTTGAGTTATTGTTTTCTTTTTATTTTGCTTGTTACAATTGATTGGATAAAATTTTGGAATTTGTAAACTGTACAAAGGCATAATGCAGTACCCTTTATGATCACTGGGTGAGGGGAGTTTGGGGAATTTATTTATTTATATAAAATATCTGTTATTATCAGAGATGGGCAGTGAACCGTCAGATGCGATTTGAGGGAGGTTTCCAAGGTCGCACCAACAAATTAGTGGATGGTTGCTACTCATTTTGGCAAGGAGGACTGTTCCCAATTCTGCATACTCTTCTTACTCAAGAAGGTATGAAAGTACAGCATGTGTATGTGTTAATTTCTCATATTTTGCACCTCACTCATCTTTCACATTCAGAGAAGAAAGTTCCTATGTATGTATTGATCTCTATCACTATCAGGATCAGAAAATTTATCAAGGTATATTAACATGTAGTGTGTACGTTTAGGTACAGGTGGTCCCCGACTTATGAATGCCCGCCGATACGAATGAGGTTGAACTTGAAATTTACAGTATATTTTATTTATCTGATGACTTATTTTTATACTTTCATTTACTGTATTTTGTCATTCTTCTTTTTCTTTTGTCTTAAATTAAGTGATTTTAGATATATATAAGGGCTTAGGCTATGATATAGAGGGATTTTAAACATTGTTCTGTAAGTACGGTATGCACATAGCATGTGTTCCGACTTACATAAAAATCCAACTTACAGACGTCTTCAGGGACGGAACCCGTTCGTAACCCGGGGACCCCCTGTACAGTATAAATTACAGGTACAGTGTTGTGGCTGTTACAAAGATGGTGCCTTAACTTAACCTATAAGTAGAGGTGTGTTATTTTTTTATAATGTTAAGACAACCTAACAATTGTGAAAAGAATGAGGTTAGCATCATCGGGCAGATGGAAGGTGACTGTCATAACCCTCTTCTTTTCATCACAAATTAAGTTGATAATCAACGAAATAAAGAATAATAGGAAGCAGGAGGGATCACTCTCCATATTGAAAACACTGTCTCTTATATTGTTGAACTGATTCATATAAGCAATCAACTGTCTAGTAACTTTTTAATATATTAATGAAAGTAATATTTTCCAGATGCAGTAAATATGAGTGCTGAACATTGGATGTTCCAACAGGAGGCGCTCCAAGAATACTTATTACTTTGTTGTCAACATTCACGAGGTGGATTGGTTGACAAACCTGGAAAGTATGCATAACTTGTTTGTTGTCATATACTGTACACTATAGATATGTTTTATACCATACCCAGCACACTTTGGTTGTAAACTAATGTGTACCTTCAATTGTCCAAGGTTCTGCAACAATGTTCAAAACCTTTAAGGTTTATTGCATGTTGGTTTATGTATTACATTTGTGAAACACAACTTATTGTACGTCTATGACCCAGCGGTTCCCAACCTCAGGTCCTGGGTGTCCTCAGTAGGGTTGCGAGGGGCCTTCAGACAATTAAAAAAATATAGTATTTATCATAAAGTCAAACAAATTTTTGCTTAACATTCAAGCTATATAATATATTATATGCCTGAGGGTCACGACACCATATTGTTGGGAAATTTAGGGTCGCAGCCAAAAAAGGTTGGGAACCACTGTTATGCTATAATCTTAATTTGTAATTCATAAAAAGTAAGTCATTTTCAGACATTCCTGATCTCAAGGTTAACATTAGCAGAAATTGGTTAAAATCAACATACAGTACAGGTATATTTTAATTAAGAACTTAGGCTGTGTTGCAGAACCTATACTGAAGTTCTTCACCTTATGAAATAGAATAATAATAAAAGAATGAAAACTAGAACATTTCAAATTAACCCCTTCACTATGAGGGATCCCACATTTAATATCTTATTTGGTTAACACCAAACGACTTTATTCACCACAGAGGGAGCGCTGTACACAAGGGGTTGTAGCTTAAGTATTCTTCCACAAAACAAAAAATTGCATTGATTTATGAAATACAGTATATATTTATTTTTATTGTTGTATGGAACCCTTTCATATCCCGAGGGAGGCATTAAAAAGATTTATACATTAGATAGTGTACTGTCTATTATTTGTTTAATGATATTAATGTGTAAGACTTAGTCAATATTTCATTACAGGGGACCTGACTTCTACCACACATGCTATACACTGAGTGGTATGTCTGTGGCACAACATTTCTCTGCAGCTTCTATACACAAAAAAAGTGTTGTTGGTCACCCGTCCAATGAGCTGGTAAGTTGTATGTTAATGTGTATTTCTTGTTAGAATAAAAACTAATGCACAACAAGAGTAAACCTTGAGCCTTGTTTATTACTCAAGATGAAGATATTTCAATTTCAATTGATTTAACAAAATAATTCCAAGTACAGAGTATTAAACTAAAGTAAGGAATTTTGATTGGTGGTTCTTTAATAGTCATTGAATGAACTTTAACACACTAAACACAACACGGCAGAGAAAGTGTTAGTGAATACTGTATTGATCTTAATGTAATACTGTACTACAGAATAGTGAATAATGTAAAAACTGAACATTTGAACATTCTCTGATTTCTAATTAAATTTGAAGGTGGTATATGGGCAATGAATGTGGTTTTACCTTTAATGTGCTGTTAAAGTATAATACATTTTAGTGGATCATGGTGTTTTTTTTGTTAGGTACTCTAGCAATTTGGGCCCCAAGATGCATGAATTTGAACTCCTTGAAAGTCTGTAAATACTAGAGGTCAGGGGTCATGAATGGGAGATTGGTACACATGCCAATCCAGAAACCACGAATATTGATGGTCTACTGTTTCATTAATATATTTTTAGCTACCTGTGTATTCTTGGTCGAGTCCATAAACTTTAAATAATGGTCACATGACTACTTCTGACTTTTATTTTTAAGTTAGCAGAAAAATACATTGTTGTTATGATGTCAAGTCAGAAATTAAATGTGAGAAAGAATGAAAAAAATACAGTACTTCTTTCTTCAACAGATGTTAGTGCACCCGCTGTACAATATTGGGGTCGAGTCCGCTGTGTCGGCTACACAGCACTTTAACAATTTACTGGTGCCTCAGACAAGAATATGCAGTGCACCATATTCTAATAATATCAACAGTCAGCAAGAACAGGTTCAAACATAAGAATCATTCTGCTTTTAGGAGCATATTTCTGAATAGATTTTTTAAGTCTTGTTATAACATGAAGTACCCAAAAAGTTTGTAAATATTATATGAAAGGGAGATAAGGATCCTTCTGAGATCAGTTGAGGTACTGAAGTGAGTTTGAACAGCTTGGAAACTTTAAAGGAAGAAATTTACATTTATGTGGAATGAGACGAGTGTGTTGTGATGGTATGTCATCAACCCAGTGCACCGTATATGGGGTGTCCACAAGTAAAGTGATGAAGCGACCCGCCTCTTGAATGCTATTTTATGTCATATCAGAATATCCCTGTAATTTTTCCATCCCAAATTTGCTTTGTTTATAGTGTATGAGCGCACGAGTTTGAGCTAAAATTCAGTGTTGTCTTAAGAATTGTTTACTTTACTCCTCATTGGTCATTTGTCTTAACATTCTGTACAGTACTAGAGTGTACAGTATCCTCAGTGCCTCTAGGGTAAAAACATAAATACTATGTCTTTAATGTTTCATTTCTTGGAGAAGCATTAAATATTGTTAACACTGTGCATTTCATTAAATAAGTTTTTAAAGGTTTAATAAATAAATATCAAATAAAGACAATTGATACGCTAATGAAAAATTTAGTTTCCCTGGTTGTCAATAAATGTCAACCCGACTCATTAATAAATACATTAGTTATCTAACATCTAATTTTAATATTACAATCAACAGTAATAGGAAATGTTTTTATTGAAACTATAATATTTGATTAAATTAACTGCGAATCAGTAAGTGCTACAATGTACGATAGTTCTTGGATGGTCAGACATGCACATTGCCTTGTGAACTAGTATCTGCTACACGGTTCTGTAAACATATTTTATTGCATGTTTTTGACAATTATTTATAGTTAACATTAATCGTAATGCTTTACCATGTTTATTTTGTTTTTATGTATACATTACTTTTGTTTAATGTTGAAAATTCTGGATTTTAGGTGTCAGTTCCCCACACCCCAATTTATAATGTTGTAATTAACTTCAACCTGCACGGATTCCACCTGAGTGAGCATCTTTATTCCCCATTACCTCGCACAGGTCGAGGATCACCGTACGTCCGGCCAGTTATCATATTTATTACTTTAATAGACTACAGTAAGAGCCAAAATACACATATTCTACATTGTGTATTAGCTACATTCCTTTTGTGGACTGTAAATAGCTTAATTCTATCCCAAGTTAAGGTGATTTAAGTCTTATAAACTTTAACTGCATTTTCTCAAAACTACAGTTATGTGTCTTGGTCACTTTACTACTTCTGGACGCCTCATATTTGTTTCAGGAGTGCTAAGGGAACAGTCAGCCAACAAAGGTATTTTACTTGGCAAGCCATATTGTGTTAGGTGAAGGTTTAATTTCAACTGTTACTATTGGGACTCTGAATACAGATTTTATATGTATTATAAACCTCTTTGTTTTGCCTACTTAAATATTAAATAATGTTATATTATTACCTAATATTTAAATCAACATGTTCAGGTAAAATTTTTGAAGTTGCAAGTGGTGTCTGTGATTTCATTGTGATATTTTTTTTTCAGTGTTTTGTAAAATTTGGTTAGGTTGACAACACAAGTACAGTATGTACACATTTCACTAATGGTAGAATGATGCAGTAATGAAGGTGAATGTTCTTCCATTTTATTAAATCTCTCTCCATCTGTATCATATTGCCTTATAATGTGTTCACACCAGGGTGGCACTTACAAATTCTTCCTCAAGTAGTACAGTACACCCAGACAATTCGCGGATTTTTATTTCACAGTCCTCTATTATTCGCAGCTGACACCCTGGATGTACCCAAGAATGTCTGCTGGTAGTTTTAAAGTTGCCAGCATTTCCGCGGCTGGGACAGGGAGCCATTGTATATGTGTGTGTGAAGACACACACACAAAAAACACATACAAATAAATAATATTGGGAAAATCATCTCAAATAATCAGAAATAAATTTATTAAAAATGTGACAGTCTCAAGTCTACTCCATGTTTTATTAATAAAGCACGGAGTAGACTTGAGGGTAGACTCAAACTTTTAATAAATTTGTTTCTGATTATTTGGGAGAGAATTTTCCCTTTATTATTTATTTGTATGCATTCTGTGTGTGTGTGTCTACACACACACACACATGTATACAATACAGGTAAAAGAAATAATTGTCCTAAGGGCAAACACAGAAAGGGAATATGCATTTCTTTGTACACAAGTAAAAATGACCCCCTCCCCCCCGCACTGGTCAGCAAATGTTATTTGGCGATTCGCAGCCATTTTGAGAACTTAACCCCCATGAATTTGACGGGCTTGCTGTACTGTTGTTACAGACCATCATCTCACCTTAAACTGTTGAAGCCCCAGTAACAAAACTCAAAGCATATCATGAATTCCACACATATTGGTTTGTGTGAAATGAGAGGAGCAGTTGTTACTTGCTTTCGGTATGAAATAAGGACATGTAAAGAAAGTATGGCTACCAGAGTAAGGAAATCCAAGAGGAATTAAAGTTTTAATTTTATGTATATTCTTTTATGTTTAAACTTCTGTGAAGATGACAACTTGAACAGAATGCCTTAGGCTTCCTCTGTTGACAAGTCAGACTAAATTAAACAATTTACTCAGATTATTAGATTTAAAATTTCACTACAGTTCCACTTTTTATGGAAGTGCACTTGTTTGTATTTAAAGGTAAACTTGGTACTGAAGGAAGACAAATTTCTTGTATGCTGCTGTGTGGACAAGGTATTGGATAAACTACATTGATTTGTATCATAACACGTTTTGTTATATTTTGCCAGTGGCTGAATTGAAACAAATCATAACAGTTCTAGATGTTTACAGCTGTAATATAAAATGTCACTAAGTAAATATGAATATCAGGTACATGTACTGTAGGTTGAAGGAATATGCCTACTACAGGATCTGTTAACTTGTATGGCATGGTAGCTAAACCTATCATTTTTTGTGCTTACATAATTGTATTCATTCTTCTTTGTTATTGTATTATTCTTGGAGATGTTAAGTCCATGATTTAATGAATACTGGACACACTCACTGTGGCCCTGGCCATTTCCTTTTGTATAAGGTGTTGTACATTGTCTTGGTAGTTCTTGGCCAAGTTGAATTCAGTCCATTGTACTTGTATGTTTGTGAAGAAGTGAAAGAATGGAGATCAAAATTACATGGCTTTAACTACAAATAGTCCCCAATTTACCTTGTTCCCTTTTTACTCAAAACTTAGTTCCTTTTAGGCAATAGAGAGCTATCATGCTCCCACAATCCCTCCATCTTAATTTGAGATTGCAAGTTGTATTGAATAAGTGTTAGGTTTGTCATGTGCAATGACTTAATTAAGTTATATTGATTATTTTTATAATGCCAAATTTTTCATTGAACTTCCTTGAGTGAGTGAGAATATATTTTATGTCTTCAAAGTAATTTTTTTCCCTTATGGAGTTGCAGGTCAGATTTACAATGTATTCACGGTTGTAGTGAGTCTTTTTGTGTATAATATGATTCATTGTTTAGCCTTCAGATGATGGTTTGTTCATCAGTGAAAAAAAACTTGACTCTGACCTCCACTTATTACAAAAAAAAATCAGTACTTAAGTCAGGTTTTACTGATAAAAGTTTTGTTTACAATAATAAATTAACATTAATAAGCTTTACTTTGATTTACAATAATGATAATATATTTTGGTGTTTAAGAATAATAAGAATTTTATTAATGTTTTGGCAGCAAAAAAAAAAAACCAAGAAACAATAAAATCTTCTCTAGTTTGTTAGGAGTGAGAAGCAAGCGAAGGACGGCTTCATGGTCTTGGTAATGTAAACTTGTGAAATTTCACATACAGTGACCCCTCGTTTAACGAACGCCTCGGTTAACGAACTGCCTTCCATAAGGATCTTCAATTCGGTTAACGAACAAAAATTCGGTTAACTAATTTCTTACGAACCGACCTCAACATGTTTTCGCTTGCACTGACCGGGCAACCAGCTTAAGTATCAGTCCGCCAATATATTAATCGGTTCTAGGGCTTAAATTCCTTACTATTTTAGTAAATATCAAGAAGTTTATACTATTCAATAATTTTAAAAGTTTAATATTCAATTTTTCAGTCATTTTAACGAATATTGAACATAATTGAAGGTAAAGTGACTAGTTTAATGCGCGGCATTCAGCCTCTTAACACAGCAAACAGGCGTTAGTCTCTCTGTTTTCACTGGAGGTAACATCTTGCTTGAGACTCTCTTCAACTAAATGCATTTTTTCTGTGTTTCCAAGCAAATTATTGGTCATTTTGAAATATATTTTACATATTGACAATATATAATGCAGTGCAGTGTTGATTTAAAGAAAATAATCTTGAATTACACCAAGAGAGCTAAAATTTTATGGGTGAAATGGCGCCATGGGGTGACTTCTCTTCCACCCCAATGCCTTCTCTTCTTCCTTCTCCTCCACCCCCATTCTAAATCCCATCATCATCATCATCCTTCTACATACACACCTCAAAGTAAGTGAACTTTTCTACCATTTTTGTTGAATTTAGGAAATTTTCGGTGAGCTGGAACCAATTACCCAAAAACCCATTGAAACAATGGTTTCGGTTAACGAACTTTTCGGTTAACGAACGACCTTCTGGAACGGATTGAGTTCGTTAACCAAGGGGTCACTGTACTGTATTACAAAGTCTTGGATGTGTTGATGAATAAGTATGTTGTTTGGCCTTACTCTTATGCCTGTTAGATATGTAGGGCTTTCAAAGTCTTTACTGCAGGAGGTATTCAGGAATACAGGGTCCCTGCCTATCATCGCACAGTACAGTACTGTATAGGCATCCTTCAGAAGTGCAACTTTAAACGAAACGACGCAAAATGAACCAATTTTTCCCTTAAGAAATAATGTACAAGGGGGGAGGGTTAAGTTCCTTTGGAAAAATTTTCACCAGATAAGATAGAGAAAAAGCTAATTAAGATCAAACAAACAATTTGATATAACAAGTCCATGACTAACATTTGACCTGCACCTCTCAGCTATTTAAACCAGTGGGTCTCAGGGAGACATCCTCCACCTTGTGACTAGATACATTATTATTAATAACATGTATTAGTGGCTTAATTATAAAACCAAGATATATTAAGACAATACCTGGAGAGACAATATGTGGGGACTCCTGTAATTTGTAAGAAGAGTTGGGATCTAGGGGCCACTGAGGCAGCCAAACAATTACAGTATAAACGCTGCAGCTTTACTACAAAATAAATTTTCTTGGAGGCAGGTACAGTACAGTCAACCCAAAAAGTAGCAAGACTCCAGGGAATGATGGAACAAAAAACGAGTGATAACCTTGGACGCATTCACGTATCAGTTGGGTTGGGTTGGCCTTTCCTCAATGTTTCATATTCTTTTGGGCGCCTGGAGATCTTGATACTTTTTGGATTAGCTGTACCAGTGATCAGCTTAGGCTGGCAAAGACACTGGAGGTTCTAACTGTTTGTGGAAGCTCTGATAGGAACAGTTGTTGAGTTACACGAATTCTTTAATTACTCAACTTGTATCTAATGAACTGAACTACTTCTGTAGTAGTACAGGTAGATTCTTATTCACACAACAGAGGATTCCACACTTTGTAAAACAGTATTTTATTTAGGTTTTTTAAAGGCATTTAAAAATATTATAGCCTGGCTTTGCTGTAAATACTTCATTGCAGTGATAGACATTACTCTAGCAAATTTGGAACAAATTATAGGAATAAGTCTTTGTAAAGAATTGTTCCAGATATTTAAACTGAGAAAGTGGACATGAAATCTTATAAAATCTTAAAACATTAGGCCTTGGTGTTTTAGATAATTTTTGGTTGAAATAAAATTATGAAAGTAAAAAACTATTAATAATGTACCAAACTCAGCTGCTGCATAAGATGATTTGCATTGAGTGTAGTGTAATAATTAGTTTGTAATAGTGGTACACTTAAACTATTGTGCTGATATATACTGTACTATAGTGCACTTTACAATGAATCTTAAAATTGTCTTAAATCCTTTCTCTGGCTTGTTGGAAACACAGTAGTTTTATGCTTCAACCAAAGACTTGAGTACAACTTAATACTGTAGTGTGTGATATATATTATTAGAGAAGCTAAAGAATATCCACTGTGCGAGAGTGGTGTTCTATCATGTTGGCACACAACTATGTCGTCAAGTGTTGCTCTGAGGTCTGCTCGTTATGATCGGTTCTGAATATAGACCCAGGTCCATACCACCTCATTATAAGAAATGGATCTCAGCATTCGGTACAGTACAGTATATGAAAAATCACATGACTTCTTTATAGTGACTTCTAGAGTTTCTCAGTCATCCTGTTGGCTGTGACTGGACCAACTATCCCTGTGGAAATGCAATGAAACTGGATCTATCCATTGCATCTAGTTTGTTTAGTATACCCCCTGTACTAATAAGAGGGTAGGTTTAGCTGACGTAGCAACTGTAAAAGAAGTTTCCACTTTAAGAATGCTAGGAAAACCTTTCTTTCTGTGTGGCTGAAATATTTGGAGGGTAAGCCTTTGAACTAGATTACTCCTTGTTGATCTGATTGTCATTTTTGTTGCAAGTATTTTATATCTTGTTACTAAATTGCTTGTGGATGTCAAGATATAAAAGATCCCTATTTTTGGTTTTGATCTTCTCGAGGATCTTCATATGTTCAGCATATTACTTTTTCTTTTTCAGTCTTCAGAAACTTAACTTTAAGAAAGTAAAATCAATATTTTTTCACAATTAAGAGGAAAATTGTCGAAGTTACATGTACTAACATTGGATGTTTTTTGGTTTTAGTTAAATTTAAAGAGTTTTCAGTTTTCCCTCCAGTTCAAGCATTATCCATGTCATATTAGTCATCCTGTGATTTGCACACTGAAAGTATTGAGCATCTTATAGAAAAGGAGATTTCTACTTACATATTTTTTTCTAGCCTTTTCATGAAGTTTTAAATAGAAATATAAGATTATTATCAATGTCTGCATGATTCATGTTACCTGTGTAGCTAATGCATGGATATTTTGCAGTACAAAACAAAGAACGGAGGGGGGGGGGTGCCCCCTGCTATGCCGTCTGTGATATGTATGAGTTTTGCTTTGCCTATTTGTAACAGATCTTACTTATGTGAAAGTGTTAAGATGAATACTGTATATGCTACAGGGAAGAAAAATTTCCTCAAATTAAGATATTCTGTCCTTAATTAAACATCATCAACCTCAGTGACAATTGTGTGTTCCTTTAAACAATTGGCAAAGATTTTTTAACTCACCTTTTATTACATTTTCCTTTAAATTCCATAGGGATAACTAGTCCAGCCATTGCCATGTAGACTGACCAAAAATATTAATGAAGGTTTAATTTGTTAGCTGTTGGGAAACATGAGTCGTCCATCTTGGAATATTGTAATTTTCTTGTGAATGGTGTAATGAAGATTGGATTAATTATGTTAAATAGGTATGGTACTGTAAGACCCCAATTTCTTTATCCTTGAAAGTACAGTACTGTTCAGTATAAGATAATTTACACTGCTTAGAAATTTTGTGCATCATTTGAATATTGGTATAAATTAGAATACTGTAACTTGCTTAATATTTTACATACTCTTCGAGAATTAAGGTATTCTTGAAATTCTTTAAAATAGGAAAGACAAGTCATTAATTCTCTACATTGTAACACAATAGTTCTGCACAAGTCAATGAGTAATATACATCTGGAAAAATTCTGGTCTGGATGTGTTACTACTGTGACTAGAGATTATTATTGCTCATGTGACTGTTGTGGCCTCAAGTTCAGGGTTTTCACTGTGCTTCATAATACGTCAAGGTTGGAAAGATTCATAATAAAGTGCGTTCAGATTATTAATTTTGTAAATCAGATCTATAGTGAAAGAAAAAACTTGTCAAAACAGTAGTTTGATGCCCACTGACATTCAAATAACCCTTGAGTATGATAATGAAGACTCCCTAACTAACAGCATAAGAGGATACCTTCGGGCTTCAAAATTGGAGTGTTTCCCCTCTTATGTGGTCCTGGTTTACACCTTTACTGTCAACTGGCTGCAAATCTCATGTCCTACACTTTACACCCATTTTCAGTATCAATAGTCAACATCAATTTTCAAAATTTAAATGACAATATTTTCTGTGACCGTATGGTTAGCACCTGCAATTGAAGCAAAAGCAAAGTTGTGTGACTGCTGGGAACAAAACTCAGGATTACTGTCATTGTGGGGTGATGTATTTGTCTTTTATGTAAGCCATCCATAACACCCACTTGAAGATCACTTCCAGTAATACATTAAGCCTCCCCAGTACCCTGCTCACCTCTGCCCAGTGCAGCGTTAGTTCAGTCATCTTCATACTAAGTACATATACAGCTTTGTTGACTATAATACAGTACTTCAGATCACTTCGGAATTTTTAATAGCATTTAAGATAAGCACAGATTTGGACAGTAAATTGGATAATCAGATGAGATTGGTTGGTAAAAGTACTGTTTCCCCAAATCCAAAATGCAGTTGTTGCTTTGTCTGATGATAATGATTTTAGGTTTTGGAGGCAAATCCACCCTGTATTTATACTGAGAGCTTCATATATTTCTGTCATGAACAATATATATATATATATATATATACTTTCAAGAGGGGATGAAGGGGATTAAATGATACCAGTCATTAACTCAGTCAGTACAATACCTGTACTGTGCATCATGTTGACAGAACTCAAAACCTGGTCTCTATCTCCTTTTAACCACATATATATATAATAACTGAGAAGCAATAGCACCTGTGTATAATAATGTACTGTATAATATTTGTCCAGTATTTGATATTTATCTCAGATTTATCATGTACATAGTTCTTAATATCCTAAGATTGTCCATGCAACTAGCAGACTAAGACTACTGTATAGCAGTGTGTTAGAAGTGTAAGCAATTTGGGACTAACTCAAATCTTATTATTTTTATATTCAAAAGTATCACATGAAATGATAGTACAGTACCAAACACTGCATCTTGTTGCTAATGTAATTTGGTTGCAATTGAATTGGAAGAACAACACAAACTATATAAATTAGTATTTTGTATGTGCTCATTTTTCAATATATTCTCAAAAACAAAGTTTTTCTGTTATCTGATATATATATATATATATATATATATATATATATATATATATATATATATATATATATATATATATATATATATATATATATATATATATATATATAACACACAAGCAATATAGTGTTTCCTGATACATAAACAACATACTGTACAGTGTACAGTATAACTGTGTGCATAACAGGCAGGTCTTGTGCAACACTAATTAATGAAAGTACTGTACTGTACTGTACACTATATCATTGTGAATGATAGAACATTATTTATTTAGGACAAAATGTGAACAAAATTTTTGTACTGTACTGTACTGTATATAAAATCACCCATTTACTGTACTTATTTATTTGAAAAGGTGGAGCAAAGATAATGGAAGGCATTATAACCCTAAAGCTCTAACACCCAGAACTGAGTGAGGAAGATGATTTTCACATGAAATATATGGATGCCACTGTTTCAGGAGTGTTGGGCTGAAACTATGTTGGAAAAACTGTTGATATTGTTACATGACAGACCCTGTAACCTTATTTATAGTTTTGAATACAAGTTGTCTGTTACTGTATTAGCTGTCACGGCTGTATTAGCTGTCACGGCTGTATAAGCTGTCACGGCTGTATTAGCTGTCATGGCTGTATTAGTTGTCACGGCTGTATTAGCTGTCACGGCTGTATTAGTTGTCACGGCTGTATTAGCTGTCACGGCTGTATTAGCTGTCACGGCTGTATTAGCTAGTTGTCACGTCTGTATTAGCTGTCACGGCTGTATTAGCTGTCATGGCTGTATTAGCTGTCATGGCTGTATTAGCTGTCACGGCTGTATTAGCTGTCACGGCTGTATTAGCTGTCACGGCTGTATTAGCTGTCATGGCTGTATTAGCTGTCACGGCTGTATTAGCTGTCATGGCTGTATTAGTTGTCACGGCTGTTTTAGCTGCATTGTTGTACTGTATTCAGTGTGATGACATTTGTGGTGTTTGTTTTCCAACTGTCCTACATTGAAGATACAGTAACTGTTTTTGTCATTTATCAGAAACCACAAAGATTTCCTTATACAGTACCTCTGTTTGAGTTCACCTGGTGCTATCACAAACTAAAAGTGTCTGCAAAATGTGTATCTGCAGAATTTTGCAATGTTTAAAATAGCCACTAACACCATAGTAACACTGAAGCCAGTTATTGAATAGTAAAATATCAGCAGTTCATTGCTAATTATTAACCAATCATGTTGTATTCCCCACAATACAGGGTACTAGTTTTTGCAAGGCAATATGTTTTCATGGTACAGAGGGGTATAGTAAATTTACAAGTTATTATAAAATTTTAATTTTTATGTATCTCGTGGATGAAAACAGTGTTTGTGTTACATGCAATGGGAGCATATCAGAAAGTGTAATCAGCCAGATTTTCAAATTATAACAACAAATCAAATATTAAAATCTGTTAGGTCACGTTTTATCTGAAATCCTTGGGGACAAACGTGTCATGGATTCCGGAATTTTTCAGTTTTTGTCAAGTCATCTTAGGCCAGGACCCCTGTGGCTGAAGTTTATCAAATACATTTTATATTTAAAGAATTTTAACTACATATTGGTAGGTGTGGGATTACTGTATACCATTACTGTGTTATGTAAAGAAATCAGTGTCAGGTGGTTTATAGACTCTTGCAGCAATTTTCCTTTATACTGTACAATCACCGACTTAGAACAGAAATTACACTCAAGAACTGAACCGTTTATTTTACTGTGGTGTAGGTGTTAGAAGTTATGCATCAGGGATCTGTAACAATAAATTAAATGCATAATTTCTTAATATTTCCATTTGTTTACTTCATGGTCTTGGAAGGTACAGTATTGTTAAGTCAACTCTTAATGTATGGGTGGAGAAGATACAGAACACCACACATTCTGAATTTACATTATACTTTAGATTTTTCTTTGCAAAATTAATAATAAAGACATAATGGAATATTTTTAAGGGTTTTGTTGTTGGATCCCCTTGCTTCAATTCCTCATGAACCTGCAGCTTTCAAGAAACAAGCTGGTTACTCCCAGAGATCATTTTTTGGGGGGGTGGGGGGGGGTATTTGGTGTTTCAGAGGATGAATGAATATACCTGTACTACAAGTAAACTTAAATAGACATTATATTGTTCAAGAGACTAGAATCTATACATCCATAAGTAAGAAATGTACAATGTACTGTACAAGTGCTGTACATATATTAGGTAAATAGAAAAAGGCAAAAAAAAAAATCAAATTTTAGCCAAGAAAAAAGGCACACTATTTCAATACCATTAACAAGTAAAGTAATAAAGCCAAAAATATTTTAAGGCGGTTAAACTACAGTAAGTATTGGCTGATCGATTTATTCCTTCTGATGGCGTGATAAAAAAAGATTACTCACTTCAAAAACAACATCGATCTCTCTTATACCCGATAAGTTAACAGTTGATGTGAGTTCATTTAGATATCAGATTATAGGGTGTTGTGACGTCAATAGTTGAATCACACTATAAAATGAGATTACTTAAGAATATTATTGATTAAATCCCACACAAATGATAGTTGGTGCTCTTACATGTAACGTCTTATGATGTAACTTTGGTGGTGTACAATGGTAATTCAACACTCTGAGGTACTGTATTACACTCGCAAGGAAGAGGGAAAGAGAACTTGTAATATTTTAAGATAGCTAATCAATAGAGCTATTCTGAGCATGAATGACTTCAAAAACAACATTAATTATCTCTCTTATACCCACAGTTCATTTAGATATCACTTGCTATATCAGATTACACACACAGGTGCTCTTACATGTAACGTCTTATGATGTAGTGGTGTACAATGGTAATTCACTCTAGGTGACTTTGTTATAGCTAATCAATAGTGCTGAGCATGGTAGTTACACTTGCTTAGGGTTTACAGTAAACAGAGCACTAGTCAAGGTAGAGTCTCCGTGTAATATCGACGACCTGTACTGTAGGTTACCAGCTATGAACAGTGACTTATGTGAGGAGAGTGGGTGCCGGGTTAGTGGGACATCTGACCTTAAGGAACTCTTAAGAATGAGATACACGGTCGGGTCAGGTCAGGTCAACCATACACTTAAGATTAGATCTGGTAGGCTTAAAAACTGTAGCTGATTAAAATTAAGTTCCATTAGGATTAAGTTCCATTAGGATTAAGTTCCATTAGGATTAAGTCCCATTAGGATTAAGATCCATTGGGAATAAGTTCTATTACGATTAAGTTATATTTGGCCTATCAGAACTAAGCACCCAATCTGAGTGGTAAGTCAGGTCAGATTGGGGCCCACGCGGACAAGAAGGTCAAAATTTAGATGAGATCATGATTTTTTTATAGTGGAGAGAGAGGGAGGAGAAGGAAAAGGAGGATGAGGAGAAGGGGCGAGAGGAGAAGGAGAGAGGAGGAGAAGGGGAGAGGAGTAAAAGGGGAGAGAGGAGGAGAAGGGGAGAGAGGAGGAGAAGGGGAGAGAGGAGGAGAAGGGGAGAGAGGAGAAGGAGAGAGATGAGGAGAAGGGGAGAGAGGAGGAGAGAGAGAAGGAGGGGGAAGAGGATGAGAGGAGGAAGAGAAGAAGAAAAAAACGAGAAGATCCTACACAAACATTACAGGCGTAAGTGGTCACGTATGTAAACAAAAATGACGTCATCACAAATCAATGGGACGACCTTGCCTCCCACGTTCTTGTTTACCATATACATCTTTTCTCAGTTAGGTTACCTTATGACACAATACTCTGTTGTTTTGTTAGTAAAGTTACAGATTATATCGTTATGGCTAGGTTAGGTATAATTATATATTTCGTCATTGTTATTATGTTATCTACACACTGACTTTATGCACCACGTACACTTAGTTCTGATAATACCACTAACATCACTGACCAACACTAGACCTACAGACTACAGTATCATTTCTTTAGGATTTATTAATACCTTCAAGTTATAAATGCGACGCTCTCTCTATTGGTAAACTCACATCAATAATGACAACACCTATGGCCTGAGATTGAGCACCTTAACTTTATCTCCATACTATAAATATACTAGGTGTGTTGTTAAATGAATGGATATATACGACAGATGAGCAGTGGGACGGTGTACTGGGCAGGTAGGTGTAGTGTGTGTGTGTGTGGTAGTGACGGTAGAGTGAGTGAGAGTGCGTGGAGGTGCCAGAGTAGGTGGTGGTGGTGGTGGTGAAAGGTGAGAGTCAGGCACTGTGGTTCACTGCCTCAAGAGTCCCGCTCCTCACCACTCTCCAGCCTCGCTCAGGTAAGGGAGTCTCCACACAGCTCATTCCATTTCCGTACTCCTCCCCTCTAAACATAAGGTTTCTATACGTACTTCACCCACGAGATCCCGTCCAGGGGGCCAAGTTCGCGCCTGATTTAAGATGTTAAGTAGTGTGTGAAATATAACATAACGCTGAAACGATTTGATATTTCCAGCTGAAAAATAATAGTTTTTGTTTTGTATTGATTTGAAGTCTTAATAATCTGAGGACAATTAAGAGACCTCTCTCAGACGATAATTTAACCCACTGAGGACGACCATCAAACCCTTTAATGAAAATGACTTAACTTAAAAAAGGACGACGATTAAACACCTGGATTATAAAGATTTAGATCAACGTGTTCAAGATGTTAAGACCTCGTACAGAGTCTTGGGTGCACCGAGCGGTGAGGAGGGAGGTGTGACTGGTTGCTGGCGTGGCACTGGAGCCAATAATCATTACTGACTTAACTGCCCACTAAAAAATATTATTAGATGTTGCGTATCTTGTACATCGCTTCCCACCTAATGTACTCGGAAAATGTCATGTTTTTTTTTTCAATCTTCCGTCATCTTTTAACTGTTATTCAAAAAAGGTTGATGTGGGAAAAAATTCTTGTCTGGTCAAAATCAACCAATATTACGTAACTCTCCTATAAATCGGGTGCTGTACTCTACGATGATGTGCGAAATCCTCTAACTAACCTCAATTACGGCGTCTTGGTAAAACACCTCTTTTGTGTATATAAACATTCTTCTTGTAGTTGTTTGTCAAGGTTATTTGCTTTCTTGGATCTTTCACATGTGTCAGTACCCTGCAGAAACTGACCTCACGACCACGTTTCCCTATCAAAAGAGCCATTCAAATACTCCAAGAACCAGCGGGTGGCGTGGGCTACAAGATTCTATAGCGTAAAGGACGCTCCTTGAATCACTAAAACTAGTAAAACTCCAGTTCTCCAGAGTGACCATCATCTTTAAGACCAAGACAATCACTGACAACCCAACAGTAAAAAATTAAGTGGCAGGAGGTAACACATAAATTCGGGTAAAGGTTAGAAAGTCTACTCTAAGTTTAACGTCAGCATCAGACTTGGAGCCACCAATAAAGACAGGAAGCGCGAGTCTACATGCTGGGATGGTCTAGAAACATGAGACGCAGCATCTGTTCCTGGTAGTTAGTCATCATTTCTGTAAAGTGTTGAGAGAAGTGCACCTCGGGAAGAGTCCAAGGTGCAACTGAAGGAGATGGAGATTACCCAACACCACATGAACACAATATCCGAAAGGCCCCGGTAACCCTGGTTGGTCAGCATACAGAGGGAAGTAATCCTCCCCCAACACACTGAACCATCACTCGGTCCATCAGTAACTGGCGTCATAGTGCCAATGGCATCTCCCCAACATCAACCAAAAGGCTAGAAATTGGGGAAGTCTTAAAAACCTCAGTGGCCATCTAATGTTTTTAAGCGAGCTGGTGTTACCGACTAGAAAACCTCGTAAGCGGAGGAAGAGAATACGATCAGCTCCTGAAGAAGTGTGAGCCAACACCCGGAGGACATCCAGTGCACGGTAACACGAAGTCTTGAGAGACCTAAGGTGGGGAACATAAGCGAGTTTCCTATTAAAAATCATCCCAAAGAATCTCGTCCCATCCGCATAAAGAATTCTGTGTCCGCATGGAAAAAGGTCAAGTTCTCAACTGTTAACTCACATAGCGTACGTGTGGCGCTCACGAGGCATGACACATTCATTATATATTTACACTTGACCTCGGCGCCAGGAGTACAACACTGGCTGCCGTCTGGTAAATGGATGGATGATGTTTCTACGAAAGGAAGTTACACAGTATATGAAATCGAACATAGATAACACAAAGGGAAGGACAAAAACAGGAGAGACCCATGCAGCCTACCCTCCCAGGCTCAGGTGTGCGTTAGGTATGGTTGTTTGGGATGGAGTTGGTAAGAATAAGTTAGATTAGAGTTAATTAGTGTAGATTGATTTATATCTGTTTTTGATTAGTGTTTAGAACATTTCAACTGTACGTTATTGCTAACATTACAGTACGAACTTTTTTTTACACATTAATTGGACTGTGTACTGTAGTATGCGCTTGGAATTGCATGTTTATACTTCATTATTGGGTGAATTGCCAAAGAGGAAGCGGAGTAATTAAATTAAGTTTACAATCAAGATTTTGACATGGATTAATGACAAGTTAGGCGATAAATTCATACGTTGAGAGACGTGAGCGGACAGTCAAGCTGGAATATGGTAACATTAACCTTTTCATTATACTCTAACAATACTATAATCATGGGACGTCGAGTAGTTTTCGTCTGTATTCCTGCTGTTGACATCGAATGCTATGGAGTGAACATGACGATAGTGTTAAAATGTGCTTATGTTACTGACGATAATGAATCCTGCACTTACAAACATCTACCTTACTATGTGTTTTCATTGCGTTGCGTTGGTTCGCTAGATCTGGACCCAACTAAATAACAACTATGACAATTAACGTCTTAGTTGCATGCTTACTGTTGGGGTAATAATTTCTAGCAGTAAGACTACACCTTTATATTAAAATGTTACCCCGAAAGTTTCTGACATAGGCGTCGAAGGTGTTTACTACCACAAGACACAAGCAGACTGGTACTTACTTTATGTCCAGGGTATCAGACGTTCTGTGAATCACTCGCCGTAGTGTTCTTCTCTAGGTAATAAACACTAAATAACACCCAGAGTTAGGTTACAAAAGCAATACGTTGACCTGTTGAGGAAGGACACAGTGACAGGAGTGGCGGTCAACTGGCTCTCGATTCGTTTATCACTGACTGAGGAGGATGACGCTGAATATACGTTCAAGAAGCTTTTTTTTGGGGGGGGGGAAGGTTACGGATACAGCACCAAGTCTACTGCTGCTGATTTGAACTACAAATATATTTAGTGCTTCATCTAGCCAAAATAAATAATTGATAATTTGGGCTCAGAATATACCGAAATAAATAAATACGTTGCCTTCAATAATGCATTTACACCGCTGAGTTTCCGATCCCATAGTTGACTCTGAAGTGGGTCGTTGGTCCATCATTAATTGGTACAAGATGGTAGACTCAATTTATTTATTTACCTGAGTGTGTAAATTAACCCTCGCACTTCATTCATTTGTCATTTCATACCTATTGTTGTCATATATTTTTGTTCTGGGGGAAAATTTGTGTTATTATACCGTTATTTGTATAATCCATCTTTATTTTGACCAGGAATTTGTATTTAGAATATCTTTGTGATTTTACGATTTCGGTGGTTTTTATTGTATTACACGTGTATATAATACTGCTTCTCTGCCAATAGCCTACTCTGATGATACGATCACACCAGCAACTCGTAGATAGCTGCGTGTTCACTTCTTGACAATCTCATGTTAATACAGTAATGTAATTTGTAACTGAGCTGAAATTCTTTGTCAATGACCCTTTCATCACATGTAATTGTGTATCATTTATGTAACACTTATATTTTTTGTTTATACAGTATTGCTACCCTGTGGCTGCTGTAGTTCTCAATTATTATTATCATTATTATTATTATTATTATTATTATTATTATTATTATGCAAACAGAAAAGGCAACAGTCTAACAGATAATTAGTTTTTTTGACAAGAGAATACGAATTAAAGTGTTTGGGTGTCAACAGCTTCCAACATTTATCACTACAATAAAATTTTTTACTTAATATCAGTCTCTTTATTATCTAAGACGGAAACTAACATAAAACATGACTAACCTTCATTAACTAGGCCCTTAGTCTCCCCCACCACCACCACCCATGACTATGTATACGTCATGAGGGCGTGTCCTGTGTTGACTACGCCCAGCACGAGTGAGTCAGGACCGGGGGGAGGGGGAGTGGTGCTTCACACCCAGGTACTGACCAGGTGCTGACTGACCAGGTGCTTAACTTCACTGATTGAGATGATGTTTCAACCCTAAATCTGTATTTATAGTTTCCATGTATAAGTTTAGTTTACATAAGAACATAAGAAAATAAGGAGTCTGCAATAGGCCGGTTGGCCTGTGCATGGCAGCTCCTGTCGAGAGTTACTACCACTCTCTATCATCCATGAATCTATTTAGCCTCCTTTTGAAACTTTCCAGCGTTCCAGCACTTACTACAAGGTTGCTAAGCTTGTTCCACTCAACTACCCTATTTATGAACCAGTTCCTTCCTATCTCCCTCCTAAACCTAAACTTATCCAACTTAAATCCGTTGCTCCGAGTCCTATCCTGCTCGGATATTATAAGAACTTTGTCTATATCCCCTTTATTGATTCCTTTCACCCACTTAAATACTTCTATCATATCTCCCCGCACTCTTCGTCTTTCTAGGGAATGCAAGTTTAGTTTCTTTAACCTATCCTGATATGGAAGGTTTCTAAGTCCCGGAATCATTTTTGTCATTCTTCGCTGCACCGACCTAGTGAATTGATATCCATTCTATAATAAGGGCACCAGAACTGAACCGCATAATCGAGGTGCGGCCTGACTAGCGCAAGATATAGTTGCAATAAGACCTCTGCACTCTTATTACTTACACTTCTAGATATAAAACCCAATACTCTGTTTGCCTTATTTCGAACATTAACGCACTGTTTTCTAGGCCGTAGGTCCGGGCTTACAAGTACCCTTAAGTCTCTTTCACAAGTCGACTTCTCTAGGTTGATGTTGTTAAGGCTGTATACATTGACAATATTCGTTCTTCCAATATTAAGTACGCTGCACTTGCTGGTGTTGAATTTCATTTGCCATTTTTCAGACCACCCCTGCAGTTTATTTAAATCCTCCTGTAGTGCATTTGCATCCTGCCCTGAATTAATCTGCCGCCCTATTTTGGTGTCATCCGCAAACTTGCTTATGTCACTGCTAATCCCAGTATCTAGATCGTTTATGTAGATTATGAACAAGAGTGGGCCTAGTACTGACCCCTGGGGAACCCCACTGGTTACACAGCCCCACTCAGATTTAACACCATCTACGCTGACCCTCTGCGTTCTATCGGTGGGCCATGATTTTATCCAATTTAAAATTTTCCCCTTGATACCATGAGCCTTAACTTTTCTCAGAAGCCTCTGATGCTGTACTCTGTCAAATGTTTTGCTAAAGTCTAAGTAAATAACATCGTAATTTTCGTCATTATCTACTACCTCGAAGACTTTCCTAAAAAATGTCAGCAGATTTGTTAGACAAAATTTTCCCTTTGTAAACCCATGTTGAGAGTCGTAGATTAATTTGCTTTTCTCTAAATGCGATCGGATGTTATCTGCTATAATTGATTCAAGAAATTTCCCCACTACTGACGTCAAACTGATCGGCCGGTAATTTGACGCTGATGTTCTGTCTCCCTTTTTGAATATGGGTACCACATTTGCCTGCTTCCACAAGTCTGGCACAACTCCTGTGTCTAATGATTTTGTTAATAAATTTACGAGGGGTCCGCTAATCTGTTCCTACACTCTTTCAAGACTCGAGGGAAAATTTCATACGGCCCTGGGGATTTTGTCTTCTTTAATTTATTTTCCTCTTAAGGACATCCTCTTTTCTGATAGTGATATTCCTTAATTTCTCTTCTTCCTTTCCCCTAAATATCAGTTCCACCTCTGGAATTTCCTCGCGAATTTCTTCTGTGAAAACTGATAAAAAGTAGCTGTTTAACGCTTTGCTTATTTCTTCACTGCCATTGATCACTTCCCCCCTCCCTGACTTTAAAGGCCCAACTTTGTCCTTGACCTTTGTTCTATATACCTGGAAAAATCCCTTGGGATTCGCCTTGGATTCTCTTGCTATTCTGATTTCATAGTCTCTCTTTGCTTTCCTTACATTTTTCTTAACATTCCTAGATAGTTCATTATACCTATTTCTGAGCTGCTCCTCTCCTCCCTTTAATTTCTTATAAATTCCTTTCTTTATTCCTATGTCATGTTTAAGTTTTCTGGTCATCCACCTTGGCTCATTCTTATTTGACCTAATTTTTCTGTATGGTATATTTTGTTCTTGTGCTTTATCTAGTATACTAGTGAATATATTATAGTCATGATCAATTGTTGTGTCATCTGTGACTTCACCCCTTCCTACTGGGGACTCTGACCATATTGTCATTGTTTTTCGTTTCCCAATTTAGGGTGAACCTGATTTCTCTGTGATCATTGTTACCTAGTTCTTCCCCTACTGATAATATTTTCTTTCTTTGTTAATACTAGGTCTAATATATTGTCACCTCTAATAGGTTCTGTAATTAGTTGTTTCAAAAAATTGTCCTGTACTGCGTCTAGGAAGTCTTCAGATTCATAATCACCTACAATGTTGTCCCAGTCAATATTTCTGAAGTTGAAATCCCCCATAATGCATAGGTTGTTATATTTTGCTGCCCTACTCATTTCCTGCCATATGGGCTGACCTGCTTCTTTCCCAAGACTTGGGGGGCCTGTAAATCACTCCCATAATTAGTTTTTCTCTTCCTTCCGTGATTTCTACCCATACAGACTCGGTTCCTATTTCACCCTTTATTGAATTATTAATACAACATTTTAATGTATCCGTGACGAAGAGTGCGACCCCTCCCCCCTTCCTACCTTCCCTGTCCTTGTGAAAAAGGTTGTACCCTTCTATGTGGTACTCTGATAAAAAATTTAGGTTAGGTTAGGTTAGGTTAAATCCTCTTTTGGTTGCTGTTTTCTCTGTCAGTAACGTCCAAGTTGAAGAAGGAGCAGTAGTGTGAAGCTGTTGAGGTGTCTGAATGTCGGTCGAGTGCTATAACTGCATTCCAATAGTGACGACATTTGATATTGGATAATCTATATATAGTAAAAAGGACACACACACACTACATAGGTTGATGGTGTGATGTTAGTAAGTGTCCAATATTGGATTTAATTTTTTAAGGCGAGGAACGTTATTGTTGATTCTTAGGAGGGCGCCGTGCCGTGAGAGAACGTCAGGGTTAGGTTAGGTTAGTTATTGTTTGGAATCCAAACTTTGGATTGATGTATATACAGTATTAATAACAAAAAGAAGAGTCGACATTTTCTTCCAACACTCCAATTACCTGTGTGAAGTATCGTGCTACACAACCTTAATTTAGAACCGTTTATGAATTAAGCAGAAGCATCTTTCATCGATTTCTAGTTGCCAGGGGTTTTATTTTCTGGTAATTATCTTACAGTTTACAGAAGAGAATATTTTCTTATGTTTGTGGAGGTCAAGAGCTGAGTATGTCGTACAGGTAGGGAGCGCTGCAGGGGGTGGAGGGCAGGAGAGGGAGGGAGGGGCGTGGGTGGAGGCAGCGAGAGGGAGGGCAGGAGGTGAGGGGTGTCGTGTGAGGGTGGAGGCAGCAGGGAGAGAGAGGGGCAGTGGGTGAGGGGTGGAGGTGGAGGCTGAGGATGAGGGGTGGAGGGCAGCAGGGGAGGGGCGGTGAGGTGAGGGGTGGGCAGGTAGGGGTGAGGGCTGGAGGCAGCAGGAGGGAGAGAGGAGGGGCAGGGGTGGAGGGCAGCAGGGAGGGGAGAGAGGGAGGGGCAGGGGAGGTGGAGGGCAGCAGGGAGGGAGAGGGAGGGGCAGTGAGGTGAGGGTGGAGGCAGCAGGGAGGGAGAGGGAGCAGGGCAGGGAGGGAGAGGGAGGGGCGGGAGGTGAGGGGTGGAGCAGGGAGGGAGAGAGAGGGGTGAGGTGAGGGGTGTGAGGTGGGGCAGCAGGAGGAGGAGGGGCAGAGGTGAGGGGTGGAGGGCAGCAGGGGAGGAGAGAGGGAGGGGCGGTGAGGTGAGGGGTGGGGGGCAGCAGGGAGGTGGGAGGGGTGGAGGGGTGGGGGCAGCAGGGAGGGAGAGAGGGAGGGGCAGGGAGGTGAGGGGTGGAGGCAGGTGAGAGGAGGGCAGGTGAGGAGGGAGGGGCAGTGGGGTGAGGGGTGGAGGGCAGCAGGGGAGGGTGGTGAGTGTGGAGGGCAGCAGGGAGGAGAGAGGGAGGGGCTGAGGGGTGGAGGGGCAGCAGGAGGGGAGAGAGGGAGGGGCGGTGAGGGGGTTGAGGGGTGAGCAGGGGGTGGGGGGCAGCAGGGGAGGAGAGAGGGAGGCAGGTGAGGGGTTGGGGGAGAGAGGAGGGCAGGAGGGAGGTGGGGGCAGCGGTGGAGGCAGGGGCAGGAGGTGAGGGGGAGGGCAGGGAGGGAGAGAGGGGCAGGAGGTGAGGGGTTGAGGGCAGGAGGGGCAGAGGTGAGGGGTGGAGGGCAGCAGGGAGGGAGAGAGGGAGGGGCAGGTGAGGGGTGGAGGCAGCAGGGCAGGAGGTGAGGGGTGGGGGCAGCAGGGAGAGAGAGGGAGAGGCAGGGGTGGAGGGCAGCAGGGAGGGAGAGAGGGAGGGGGAGTGAGGTGAGGGGTGGAGGGCAGCAGGGAGGGAGAGAGGGGCAGTGAGGTGAGGTGAGATAAATAACAAATGAGAGGAACCAGTGTAAGACGCACCGCCACTGTACTGATGAAGTTTTCAGTAGAGACACAGCGCTTAGTTACAGAGACTTACACATACAGATTTTAATCCCGTCAAGTTGTAGATCATTAAGCAAAGGTTAGAACAATGTGAGAGTCAATGTTAAGCGATGAATGTGGAGTCTGGAAGTAATGTTGAATGTTTGAGAGACATTTGGTGGATTGGTAAAACAGGACTAGGAAGAGCAGTCACAGCACCTCTCCCCACCTCCGCCCGCCTTAACTGGACAGATGAACCGTTGTAATAGTTGAATACACGAGAGACCGCCAGCCACTGTACCACACCAACGTGAATAAAAGAAGAGATTAATCGATGTATAGATTATTGAAAGATGAGAACAAAATAGATTCCATGACGAGAAGACGAGCTGGAGCTTGATAATAACAGATGTACATTAACTCAGCATCTATAACAATGCCAAAGGATGATAACTGAGGTCTTTAGTTTATAGCGACGTTTCTACTGTAGGGTTGAGAAGCGTAGTGTAGTGGGTGACTCATCATCAACGGGTGAGCGTGGATAGGTCCCCTGGTGGTCCTTCCTTAACTATTAAATAGCAACCTTTACGTCGCCGTCACCATGGCAACCACCACGTCACTAATGCGAGAAGGTAAACAAAGAGTTGGAAAAGGTCAACGTCACTGAACTGGGGTATCAAAGTGACGGTATTCCTGTGACCTTTAAGGATGAATCTTGTGGCCGTGTTAGGTTTAATTAATTAACATGGAGGAAAATATTATAAAGGTCCACGGGAGAAGAGAGCAGAGGCCCTTAACGCAGACAGATCGACGCAGATTCCTAATTTGGACGCAATAACCCGGCAGGGGAGCACCGCGCTACACATCAACACCGACCTCCACAGTTTAATACACATTTAAAATAAAGTTTAATTCAATTGAGGAGTGAGAATGGTCTACCTCGCGGAGAACAAGTACAGACCCAGGCAGTATATGAAAAGACCTTCAGCACTCAGTATGGAGGAGTCACCACTACACAATGCAGCTGTTTTATACATCGCTGAAGACTGTACTGCACACCATCACTGCCACAAGGAGGTTTAACATTGTCAGGTATCCACTTAAGCACAGAGGACCTTGACCAAACCATGCCCCTTCACGGTCTACCTCTCAGAGAGGACTGTCGGCGTCTTTATATAAAGTGCGGAGAGAATCACTGGTGTTTGAGGAGATGTCCGAAGAAGGAAAACTCTCTCAGTATCTCTTCCATATAACATAGCGGTGACGAGTCTCCTTCCCATGTCTTACCTTCCTGTTCCGTTCACTAGTCATCTTTTACGGGTTCTCGGGAAGGTAATGAGGTTAACCATGATTAACCACCCGGGATAACAGTCCAAGGAGCTCCACTTGACACAGTATCTCGAGAGCGTTAGCCACATTTGCCTAAGTCATTGACCACCACGAAGAGGTCCGGCAGATGGTGGAAAAGGTTAGAAAATGATAACCATTGTATGTATGTGTTGTTTAGCTGTATTATGCTCAAACCTTTGATAAATTGGTGGTGACAGGAGAGGTGTGGTGGTGACAGGGAAGGTGTGGTGGTGACAGGGAAGGTGTGGTGGTGACAGGGAAGGTGTGGTGGTGACAGGGAAGGTGTGGTGGTGAAAGGGGAAGGTGTGGTGGCGTGTCAAGTACCAGGTGACTGCCCGGAACATCCTGAATGTTATACTTGATCGATACAGATAGCCAGGTAACCTACTTAACAGGTGACCCACAGGTGCTGAGCCTGCCATGTTACCATGAACGTAAACCATAGTAATAATTGTACCATTTCCTCCTAATAACAGACCACGTATCACCGCTGCTTCCACTGACTCGCGTGGTGGAAATATAAGAAATAATGGTATAGTGGAATATAAGATGTTGATAAGGCTTCAGAACCAAGACTATATCATGACCCCGTGTACATGCGTGTCAAGGCCCCGTGTACATGCGTGCCAAGGCCCCGTGTACATGCATGTCAAGGCCCCGTGTACATGCGTGTCAAGGCCCCGTGTACAGTGTATCATCTACAACTACATAACTCGACATCGACAAGAGTCAAAATATTCATACTTGACATGATATCACCACAACTACATATTGAGACCTCATTTGCTTTTGGGGTCAAGGTCAGGGTTCAGAATCAAGGTCAAGGGTCAGGGTCAAAGGTTAAGGTCAGTAGTTTGAACGAGACAAATAAACACTGGGCGCCGGTGGTAGAACGGTACCGCTTTCCTCCCAAGCGAGATGTCACGGGTTCGATTCCCGGGCCGGTGGAAGTTGTTTGGACTTACTTCCTGGCCCCCATTAGTCCCTGTTCACCTAGCAGTAAAGTAGGTACCTGGTGTAAGTCGAAAGTTGTGAATTCGTATTCAGGGAAAGTTGTTGGAGCTTCCAATAACTTGATGACATAAACCACTGACTCTTCAGGCTTCTACGCCCTTAACTCATGAGACATAAAGGCAAGCATGAACTTAGCATGCTTCCCTGTTGGACGCTGTAAACGCTTCTGCGCTTCACCTTACACAGGATGTAGGGGAGTGCCCAATAAATAAATAAACACTCTACTTATGCTATATTTTACTATAACACAGTCTTTAGTATGTTCAACAGATATATTAATAACCTTTTACATTTATTATCACATTTCCCTATATAGAGATGATCTTTACATGCTCTCTGTTATTCTTCTGATACTCTTTACTCTATCATTTATTACCCAGTACATTATTATCACCCATTCTATTACATCTTTCCATCTTTACTTTTTGCTCATGACTTTGCTCCCTTCACCTGTCCCCAGCTTACTTCGTTTCTGCCGTCTATTTAAATTCATATCAATCACATAGTTTGAGTTATACGCATCTAAACATCCCATACTGTTGTTGATATACGCCTCAAACACCAGGCCTAAGATGGTAACTGAGGACTCTAAGGACACTATCACCAACGGCATTAGTCCAGGGAGGAAATTTATCAGCAACGGCCTCGGCAGACACACTAAGGTCGACGTCCAGCCCATAAACGGGTGAGTTATGCTTTCACTTGTCACCACCAGGAGTTATTTTGTTACTTATCATGGGTTACTTTGTTACTTATGATGGGTTACTTTGTTACTTGTTATCATCTGTATATCTCTGGTGATGAGTAAGGGTATTAGTACACCTAAACCTGTATATCTTTATGAGTTTCCACAGGTATGAATCAGACACAACGGAGCTCGTGAAGACAAGTGAGGACAACAATGATGACAAGGAAGAACAAGAGACGAAGGAGGAGGAGAAGGACAAGGAGAAGAAGCTGCCCCCAGTCCCTGTGTTCCAAATGGTAAGTTCTCGAACCTTTCATGACAACGATTCATACATTAATTTACATCTTATCGCGTAATATATCGTATTATCTTCTACCACAGTTCAGGTACAGTACTGCGTCAGAGAGGTTCTTGATGGTGATCGGGGTGCTGGCGGCCGTGCTGGCGGGGGGTTGTATGCCAGCCATGTTTATCCTCTTTGGGAGGATCGCTAATGCCTTCGTGTACAGAGAGATCACCTCCAAACTCGACGCAGCAAACGTCACCGAGTTGTGGCAGACCATCCTCAAAGAGAACCCTCAGTATGCCAACCACAGCATGGAGAAGTGAGTATCTCTCTGTCCTGATTGTTGATGTGAGTATTGTATTATATCTTAACCTGACTTAACCTAAATGAGTACCATTAACACTAGGAACAATTAGAAATAAGACCCCGTTGACCAGTTAAGGTTACGTGAGGGGGGGGGGGTTACCTACCTCAGTTCAAAGGACGTATAATAACATGTGTGACCGTCCTATGCTGAGCCAAGCCACTGTGTACACCTGTAGGGTCCTGCAGCAGATGGAGGAGGTGTATGGCGGGAACGGAGACTTCATCGGGGAGGTGGTCACGTTCGGGGTGGGCACCATCATCGTGGGCGTGATCCAGCTGCTGGCGGGTTACATCCTCGTCGCCGCCATGAACTACGCTGCGGAGGGCCAGGTAACTAATGAGCTCGTACACACATACACACACACCCCCTAACACACACACACACACACACACACCTAACACCCCCTAACACACACACACCCACACACCCTTACACACACACATTTTTTGTCAGTACCATATATACTTTACTTACCCTGAACTATGAAACAACATTACGTGATAATAACATTAATGCCTCGTATGTAAACACAGGTGTACAGGTTGAGGGGGAGGTTCCTACACAGTATCCTCAGGCAGGAGATCGGATGGTTCGATACCCACAAGACCAACGACTTTGCGAGCCGAGTAACCGAGTAAGTCCACAGCCTGGTCACAACGCCACTGACCGACTCACAACGCCCATCTTTTGTTTTGATTTTATATTGAATAAATAACGATGAATCACTTACTCATGAACCAACACAATGACTCATTCACCCAGGGACCTGAGCAAGATGCAGGAGGGGATGGGAGAGAAGATCGGGTTGTACATCTTCTTCATGGTCAACTTCCTCTCCTCGGTGATCAACGCCTTCGTCCACGGTTGGGAGTTGACGCTTATTATTCTCACCGTGTTCCCGGTCCTCGGTCTAACCACTGGTCTCATAGCTAAGGTGAAGTGTCCCTGGTTCAAGCTTGGTATAAGGGGAGGTGAGGGTATTGTGCGTGTGTGTGTGTGTGTCTGTGTGTGTGTGTCTGTGTGTGCGAGAGAGAGGATATAGTTTAGGTCATTCATGAACTAACATACAGTTTTCATCACAAGTTAAATCATGTTTCAGATACAAGCTAACCTGTCGACGGTGGAGATGGAGGAGTACGCGAGGGCTGGCAGTGTAGCGGAGGAGGTGATCTCTGCCATCAGGACTGTGGTGGCCTTCGGTGGCGAGCAGAAGGAGACGGAAAGGTAATGATGAGGTGCTGGGAGACTCGTGTTATCCTCTCTGATAGTACGCACACACCCTCCCCTGGTCAGCGTGTCCGTACATCTCTCTGTCTGTAGGTATGACGCTAACCTGGTACACGCCCGCAAGGCAGGTGAGAAGCGCGGGCTGGTGGGCGGCGCGGGTCTGGCTGTCATGTGGTTCATCATCTATGCCGCCTACTCCCTGGCCTTCTACTACGGCACTGGCCTCATCCTTGAGTCGAGACCTCCTGAGGGTGACGGATCCTTTGACCCCGGGCGACTCTTAATTGTAGGTAGATAACTCGCCTTGTGGAGGGAGGAGGAGGTGACGTGTACATTGGAATAATACACATAATTGCAATCTTAGTTAACTTCCTACTTACTTCTTGACTCTGTGTTTACTCCAAGATCTATGGTAAGTTGGTACATCCTGATGCAGCTGTGTGTATGTTACGTACAGGTGTTCTTCAGCGTGTTGATGGGAGCCATGACAGTGGGTCAGGCGGCGCCCTATATGGAGGCCTTCAGTGTGGCCAGGGGAGCAGCGGCCACCATCTTCGACATCGTGGAGCGAGAGTCAACCATTGACCCCAGCAGCACCCTGGGACACACGCCAGCTACCATCAGGGGAACCATCGGTAGGAGGAGTTATTGTTTGAAGAATACGACGAGTACATTTAGGTTATTTCAGTCACCTGGCAGCCATACTTTACCCTCACCTTAGTGGGGTGAACAGGTCGGTACAGAAGTCACACAAATAACTACTGTCCTTAATTCATAGTGCGTAAAGAAAGTTAAAATGTGTACTTTAAAAAAATAACCCATTTTCATGTTACAAGGAAATTCTCCCTTAATTCTCTTTACTGTTGAGAAATTCTCAGTTTGAGAATTTAGCAAGGCAATTTCCCTGTTTAGTCTGGCAACAGATGACAATGTAAGTTGCTTTCAGTTTGCTTCTGATCTAATTTATGAGCTGAACCCTGATCCATCACAGGAGTCTTGGACTAACTAACGTGTCCACAAAATAACTAGATTAAGGCGTCCGTTTCATCTCAAGGACACACCACACACACACATCATAGATAAATGGCCTTATTGGCAGTGTTCCAGGATGTCTACTTCAACTATCCTTCCCGGCCCGACGTGGAGGTCCTGAAGGGCGTGAGTCTGCTGGTAGAGCCGGGGCAGACGGTGGCGCTGGTGGGGTCCTCGGGCTGCGGCAAGTCCACTTGTGTCCAGCTGGTACAACGCTTCTACGACCCTCTTAGTGGAGACGTAAGACAAACACCGTCACCAGAGATCTTTCTTATCGTAAGATCTTTGAAATAGTTGAATGTTCAAGTTTTCTTGTGTCCACTGATCAGCGAGTGTGACTTTGTCTTCGTTATCCTTTGTCACCTGAGCCATTCAGCACAACAACGAGAATCATAAGTCACTGCCTTTATGTTATGTATTGCGTTACAATGCCTATCTATATGTATGACATTATGTGTACAGGTGCTAATGAGGTGCTGGGTTTGTGTACACAGGTGTTGCTGGACGGGCAGCCCATCAGAGAGCTGAACCTGGGGTGGGTGAGGGACCAGGTGGGGGTGGTGGGGCAGGAGCCGGTGCTCTTCGCCACCTCCATCGCCGAGAACATCCGCTACGGCAAGGAGGACGCCTCCATGATGCAGGTTCAGCAGGCCGCCAAGGAGGCCAACGCCCACGACTTCATCATGAGGCTCCCCAAGGTGGGTTTCAGGATTCGTCTCAGTAACCTAACCTATCCTAACCTAACCTTTCCTAACCTAACCTTTCCTAACCTAACCTTTCCTAACCTAACCTTTCCTAACCTAACCTTTCCTAACCTAACCCCCAGGTAGCATGAGGGGGAGGTCAATCTTCAGGTGCCCCCATCTTGTTCTGTTCTAAATAAAGTTTTGATCATTTGCCAGAAATACGAGACCCATGTGGGGGAGCGGGGCGCCCAGATGTCAGGAGGACAGAAGCAACGCATAGCCATCGCCCGTGCGTTAGTGCGTCAGCCGCGGATCTTACTGCTGGACGAAGCCACGTCTGCTCTAGACAACCAGAGCGAGGCAGTAGTACAGCAGGCCCTAGACAAGGTCAGTACCCTTACTACACGTCAACACCCTTACTACACGTCAACACCCTTACTATACGTCAACACCCTTACTACACGTCAACACCCTTACTACACGTCAACACCCTTACTACACGTCAACACCCTTACTACACGTCAACACCCTTACTACACGTCAACACCCTTACTACACGTCAACACACGTCAACACCCTTACTACACGTCAACACCCTTACTACACGTCAACACCCTTACTACACGTCAACACCCTTACTACACGTCAACACCCTTACTACACGTCAACTTCCTTACTACACGTCAACACCCTTACTACACGTCAACACCCTTACTACACGTCAACACCCTTACTACACGTCAGCACCCTTACTACACGTCAACACCCTTACTACACGTCAACACCCTTACTATACATCATCATACACAAAGGATTAAGTTATCATACACTATAATAACTCCTTCTATCACACCCACTGGCTCAGGTTCGACTCGGACGCACTACCATCATCGTCGCCCACCGCCTCACCACTATCAAGACGGCTGACAAGATCGTGGCGTTTGATCAGGGTAAAGTAGTGGAGGTGGGGACTCACGATGAACTGATGGAGAAGGAAGGACTCTACTATAACCTGGTGACGGCACAACTCGACCCAAAGGAACTGAGTAACGAGAAGGGTGAGAAACTGTATGTGTGAAATTTTACCCTATATTTTTTTGTGTTGTCTTTATGTATGAAAATTTTGTCTCTTTTTCGTGATTATTATTTTAAGTAGTGGTAGTAGTAGTAGTAGTAGTAGTCCTAGTAGAGATAATAGTAGTAGCAGTAGACGACAGTAATACAGCGCTCCACCACTCACCAGGTACCGAAGAGGAGGCGCCAACACAGCCGACGGAGACAGAGAGAGAGGAGAAGGAGGAGGAGAACAATGTGTTGTCGAAGATCTACCAAGAGATTACTGAAGACCTCATCACCAATTCCCCTGTGCCAGTGCCTCGTAGTCCCACCGTCAGGCACTTCCTCAGTAACCACCGTCAGCTCTCCTCCAAGTCCCTAGATAATAAAGTTAGTGTTTACAAGAGTATCAAGTGAGGTTTGTTCTCAGGTGTGTGTGTGGGGACTTATAGTGTTTTGTTTATCTCTGTCGTCTGCAATGATAGTGGCTTCAGATTATTATTATTATTATTATTTATTCCATTATTATGAGCCATTAATGCCATTCCTCAACATCTTTAATCTCTCTCTCTCTTATTGTTTCTCCTTCAGGGTGAGGGAGAGGAGGAGTCGATTGATGTTCCCATAACCAAGATCCTTCAGATGAACTCGTCAGAATGGCCCTTCATCCTGCTGGGTGTCGTGTGCTCCGCTCTTCAGGGTACCTCCATGCCTCTCTTCGCTATCCTCTTCGGCGACGTCCTAGGGGTGAGTCCTGGGGTGTATAGGGTGTTGCTAGGGTGACTCCTGGGATGTAGAGTGTTGCTAGGGTGACTCCTGGGATGTAGTGTGTTGCTAGGGTGACTCCTGGGATGTAGAGTGTTGCTAGGGTGACTCCTGGGATGTAGTGTGTTGCTAGGGTGACTCCTGGGATGTAGTGTGTTGCTAGGGTGACTCCTGGGATGTAGGGTGACTCCTGGGATGTAGAGTGTTGCTAGGTGACTCCTGACTCCTGGGATGTAGAGTGTTGCTAGGGTGACTCCTGGGATGTAGAGTGTTGCTAGGGTGACCTGGGTGTAGTGTGTTTCTGACTCCTGAGAGGGTGACTCCTAGAGTGTTGCTAGGGTGACTCCTGGGATGTAGTGTGTTGCTAAGGTGACTCCTGGGATGTAGAGTGTTGCTAGGGTGACTCCTGGGATGTAGAGTGTTGCTAGGGTGACTCCTGGGATGTAGAGTGTTGCTAGGGTGACTCCTGGGATGTAGTGTGTTTCTAAGGTGACTCCTGGGATGTAGAGTGTTGCTAGGGTGACTCCTGGGATGTAGAGTGTTGCTAGGGTGACTCCTGGGATGTGTTTACATAATCATATAAGAACAATTCATTATATAACTTACATAGTGTTTAAATATACTTTGTTTTATATATCACGAATTTCACTGCCTCTTCCTACAGACACTCTCAATAGCCCGGGCAGACGAGGCGAGGAGAGAGGCCAACTTCTATTCCCTGCTGTTCCTTCTCCTCGGTATGGGGATAGCCGTAGCCTCGTTCTTACAGGTAGGTCAGCTGGTTACACTCTCTATCTCTCTCTTCCTTTCTCTGTGTCTCTCCATTTCTCTCTGTATTTCTCCCTCTTTCTCAGTATCTGTCTCCCTTTTTCTATAACTCTCTCCCCCTCTCTCTCTCTGTATGTCTCTTTCTCTTTCTGTATCTCTACCTCATTCTCGTCTCTCTCCCTCTCTTTATCCTTCCCTCTTTCTCTCTCTCTCTGTACCTCTCTCACTATCAACAGGTGTGTGTGTGTGTGTGTGTGTCTTGTCAATATCAGAGTACAGTATATTCTCCCCGTCTTCACCAACAGGTATATATGTTCTCACTGTCTGGGGAAATCCTGACGGCAAGACTTCGCAAAATGACCTTCGCCGCCATGCTTCGTCAGGAGATAGCCTGGTTTGACAAAGAAAGGAACTCTGTAGGTGCCTTGTGTTCACGTCTCTCAGGGGACACTTCTGCTGTACAAGGGGTGAGTAGGTGGCGTAGAGGGTGTGTAGGTGGTGTAGAGGGTGGTGTAGAGGAGTGGACAAGTGCAGGTTAAAACATAAACCATCGTTCTGAAAGTGTTTTAATTTGAAGTATCGTCTTTATAGAACTAACTCAGTTATTCCCCTCATGTTCTAGGCTACAGGATCCCGGGTTGGTACGATCGTTCAGTCCGTGACCATGCTGGGTATCGGTGTGGGCTTGGCTCTTTACTATGACTGGCGCCTTGGTCTGGTCACCCTCCCTTTCGTACCCTTTGTCCTCACCGCCGTCTACCTCCAATCTAAGATACTCACCGGCCAGAATGTCACTGAGTCAAAGACCTTGGATGAAGCGGGCAAGGTGAGTCTGTGTGTGTGTGTGTAATAATAATAAAATAAGAATAATAATAAAAGGTCTATTGAAAAAGTTTGCAGCCCGAAGGCTGAAAATATACATTGGACATAAATGACTTATTACATACATTGGTGGTTTAACAAAAACCTTCATTAGTGTAAGGTAAAGGAACGTACAGTGAACATACAGATTAATGTTTACACACGTAGACCATGTGAGCTGAGGTATTGAACAGCAGACACGTAGTGTAGTAATTCCCTCACAGATGGCGTTACGAGGGGCCTGATGATGTAGTAATTTCCTCACAGATGGTGTTATGAGGGGCATCACGTGGTGTAGTCATTCCCTCACAGATGGTGTTACGAGGGGCCTGATGATGTAGTAATTTCCTCACAGATGGTGTTATGAGGGGCATCACGTGGTGTAGTCATTCCCTCACAGATGGTGTTATGAGGGGCCTCACATGATGCTGTAGCAACTCATTCACTACGTGTGTGTGTGTGTGTGTGTGTGTGTGTGTGTGTGTGTGTGTGTCAGGAGAGACATGAATTATCACATACGTATCAAATGATGTGTATATCCCCTATGTGGCCACCCATGATCTATGTGGCCACCCGTGATCTATGTGGCCACCCGTGATCTATGTGGCCACCCATGATCTATGTGGCCACCCGTGATCTATGTGGCCACCCATTATCTATGTGGCCACCCGTGATCTATGTGGCCACCCGTGATCTATGTGGCCACCCGTGATCTATGTGGCCACCCGTGATCTATGTGGCCACCTGTGATCTATGTGGCCACCCATGACCTTATGCTCCTGGTCTCCAGCTAGCGGTCGAAGCCATCACCAACATCCGGACAGTGGCGTCGCTGCATAAGGAGGAACACTTTGCCCAGCAGTACTCCCAGGTGCTCTACAGCCCCTACAGGCAGGCGCTGAAGAAGTCACACGTCAGAGGTACTGTTAGCTTCTGTGTGTGATCCTGACGTGTTCATTTAGTGACTAGTTTAACCCTTTGAGGACGATAGTTTACCCCTTTAAGGACGATGGCTTAACCCTTTGAGGACCAATGTTTAACCCTTTGAGAACTATGGTTTAACCCCTTAAGGACGATGCTTTAACCCTCCAAGAATCAAAGGGTTAAACAGGTCTACAGTTCTTATAGGTGGGGCAGATAATATCCCAACACCTTGACTGATATTAACCTAAAAGTTCGCGTATAAATATTATAAGAATGTTGGGGTAGAAGAGGCTGTTTATATTATAACAAAATAAATATGTTTTCTTTTACTTGTAATTACCTGGTTGAGAGGAGAGGTGTAAGGACTTATTTGACACACTTATTCGACTCTTGCTCGATCGACACACTGGTTCGACTCTCTACCTCAACTGAAAAGGACCCTCATTCGACACTCTCTATACTCAACAGGCGTGACCTTCGGCATAGCTCAGGCCGTCCCGTACTTCGCCTACGCCGCCACCATGCTCTACGGAGGCTACCAGGTGGACAGGGGTCAACTGAGTTACCAGAGCGTCTTCAAGTAAGGGCGAGTGAATGAGTGAATGGATCTGTGTGTGTATGTGTGTGTGTACGTCTGATGTGTGTGTGTGTGTGTGTGTGTGTGTTTGTTGAGCTATACGCATTGAACATTACTACACCCATTACCGAGAGCGCATTGTTTACCTCAGAGTAGCTGAGGCGATGATCCTAGGCACGAGTATGGTGGGCCAGACAGTGGCTTTCGCTCCTAACTACACCAAGGCCAAGGTAGCGGCTGGCAAGATCTTCTCACTGCTAGAGCGGGTCCCTGCCCTCACCACCTCCCCAGACGTCGGACGCCAGCTGGTGGGTCCTGGGTTATGTGAAGCTGTGTCGTTGTTTAGTCTGTTGGTGAGGTCTCTTCCATACGAGCGTCTTTTGTTTTATGTTTTCGTCGCGCAAGACAAAAACCTCTCGTGTGAAAGAGGTCTTATAGTAAACGTAAGATAGTTGGTTGGTTCTTTGGGTGATTAAATTAAGAGAAGTGACACAAAATTCCTCGTCAATATACTTATAAACATTATAAAAATAACTTTGAATAAATATTGGGTCAAATCTTTCTCCCGCATTCTTATTTAAATACTTTGTTACCTATTTAAGTTACCTGAGACACTAATGTTACTCCTTTACTCACATTTAGACTGACGGAGTGAAAGGCATCCAGCTCTCTGACGTCCATTTTACGTACCCGAGCCGTCCCGACGTGGCTATCCTCAGCGGCCTGGATGTGAGTGTGGGGAAGGGACAGACACTCGCTCTAGTAGGCAGCTCTGGGTGTGGCAAGTCGACCATTATCTCACTCCTAGAGAGATTCTATGACGCTAAGGCTGGCAAAATGGTGAGTGAATGTAGAGGTGGTTTTGTGCTGTGTGGTGAGGATTGTTATTGTTTTATGTATATCGGTGCTTCAATAACTAAGGTCTTTAATGATGTACGCTAAGTAGGTTTATATACAAGACAGCAATAACTGTTAGGATTATATTATAATAGGGTTTCATTCTTGTGATGAGATTTAACGTGGAAGAAGACTTTTTTTTGCTATTTTATGTTGTTTTTAGTGACTATTTTCCTCTCGTCCTTCTCACTTTATTTTTGTCTCCTCCACCCTTGTCTCTCCCTTCCCACTTCTATCTTTATCTCCCACACTTCATCTCCTCACCGTGACGTCGTGCCCCTTCAGATCATCAACGGAGAGGACCTGAAGAGCCTAAACGTGGGGTGGGTGAGGAGTCAGCTGGGTCTAGTGTCTCAGGAGCCAGTTCTCTTCGACCGCACCATCGCCGAGAACATCGCTTACGGAGACAACAGTCGATTTGTGAATCACGATCAAATTGTCTCGGCTGCCCAACAAGCAAACATCCATTCCTTCGTTGAGTCTCTCCCGGATGTGAGTTGTGTGTCTATTGTGACTTAAGTAAATGACAAACTAACACTACAGTAACTTTTCATAATAATTGTCTCACTCTCTTATAAGTTCTGTACTGTTACTGTTGTTTCAAGTGTTCGGTCCTTCACCCAGCAGCC
Source organism: Homarus americanus (assembly GCF_018991925.1). Lineage (NCBI taxonomy): Eukaryota > Metazoa > Arthropoda > Malacostraca > Decapoda > Nephropidae > Homarus > Homarus americanus. The sequence goes on along the minus strand of NW_024732440.1, from coordinate 179,453 downwards.
ATTACAACGAACTTATTAAAGTAATGACGATCAATAACTGGTCATTTAGCTGCGCCAAACCTTACTAGGAACTAAAGATCCTCACGCTCTGAAAACATGAGCAGGTAGGTCAGGAATGGCAGGAATTTGGAGGAGTAAACAAGTTGGGTGAGTGAAGGCGGACTAGCCCAGTACCGGCTATGTTGTTTTCCTGTGTATTGAAGGCCTAGTACACAGCGTTCTGTATCCACGATGTCCCTATGAGGCCCACCTTCCCTTCTTCAGGGTTACGAGACGCGTGTGGGAGCTAAAGGGACACAGCTCTCGGGCGGGCAGAAACAGAGGATAGCCATCGCCCGCGCCCTAGTCAGGAACCCCAGTGTGTTGCTCCTGGACGAGGCCACCTCCGCCCTCGACACTGAGAGCGAGAAGGTAACCATCTGTCTGTCTCTATTTTTCTTCTTATATTTTTATTTCTTCAGGTACAACTGGTGTGTGTGTGTGTGTGTGTGTGTGTGTGTGTGTGTGTGTGTGTGTGTGCCGCTACACTCATGTACTGAAGTACAGTAGGTGTGAGTGCTGTAGGTGTACTGTGGAAGGTATTGATCAGTATCACGACTCACAGGTGACAGGGGGTAATTGAGAGCTTCACCTGACTTAGTCCACACCTACTCACTGAGGAATCTTTAAGTACACGATATAAAGGAAGAATTTATGTGAACAGGTAAATATCCCCTTTCTTCAACTGGTGTACTAATATGTGTGTGTGTGTGTGTGTACAGGTGGTGCAGGAGGCGTTGGAGAAGGCACAGGAGGGACGCACCAGTATCGTGATCGCCCACCGCCTCTCCACCGTCCAGGGAGCTGACACCATTGCCGTGGTACAGGGAGGGAAGGTGGTAGAGTCTGGCACACACGCTACTCTACTGCAGCTTCAAGGACACTACCACTCCCTCTACCAGACCACCAACTGAATGTTTTATGTGTATACTAGGTAAATACTTATATAAACACACAGTCATATTACACACACACACACACACACACACACACACACACACACACACACACACAATTACTGACAACCTCAATGAATCCTAATAATAGATACTGCCCGAGTCATAATCACACAATCATCATAAAAAGTCACATCTCGTTTGTGGGCAGCAGCAGCGGGCGACCAAAGCGCCGCCCGAGTCACTCACTCTTGCAGCAATGGAAGATGTTTACGAAATTGACCATGTGAAACTGTCAGGTTATCAATATTTTCTTCTGTGCTCTTATTTATTTACCAATCTGTTAACTATCTGATTGAGAATATCTATTTATAATTCCGGATAAATCAGAAGTACAACTTAACAAAAACCCAGACCTACATAAGACCCCCCCCATGCTCTCCTCTCAATCCCAGACCTTCATAAAATATCACGGTGTGAAGGTGTGGGACAACTTACCACCACCCATTCAAGGAAAACTACACCCCCTTTTCTGAAATCACCCCCTGAAATGTTTGTATCGCCCCCATAAGAACATAAGAATGGAGGAAACTGCAGCGGGCCTATTGACCCATACTGGGCAGTCCCGTTTACACCCAACCCCTAGTGCTCATATAAGCATCCAACCTATGTTTGAAGCTATTCAGAGTATTCCAGTTAATGATGATATTTGGTAACTTGTTCAGCTCATCCACTACTCTGTTTCCAAACCAGTGTTTACCTATTTCAGGCAGAAATCTAAATTTGTCTAATTTAAAACCATTGTTACCGGTTCGCTCCTGGTTGGATAGTTTGAGTACCTTTGTAATGTCCCCTTTGTTTAACCCTGACTTCCATTTATGCACCTCTATCAGGTCGCCCCTCACTCTACGTCTCTGGAGGGAGTGCAAATTAAGATGCTTTAACCTGTCTCTGTATTCAAGGTTCCTAATGCCCGGGATTAGTCTTGTCATTCTCCTCTGGATTCTTTCCAATGATTCTATATCCATTCTGTAATACGGTGACCAGAACTGAACTGCGTAATCCAGGTGAGGTCTCACAAGCGCTAGATATAATTTTAAGATGACCTCTCTAGTCTTGTAACTAACATTCCTTTGTATGAACCCAAGTACTTTATTAGCCTTGTTACGAGCAAAAACACATTGTTTACTTGGCTTAAGATTCCTACTTATCATTACTCCTAAATCTCTCTCGCAGTTGGATTCCACAATGGCATCGTTGTTCATCTGGTAACTGGTTTCCCTGTTTACATCTCCTATACTGAGTACTTTACATTTGTCCACATTGAATTTCATCTGCCATTTTTCAGACCAGTATGGAACAATTTGTAATCCGCAATTTGGTATTCGACCGGTAACTCACGTGAGTCTAGGTTGATCCATGTTTCAGTGAATGCTATTATATCGATTTTTTCGGTACATACCAAGGCCCTAATATCATCCATTTTGTTTCTCATGCTTCTACTGTTCGCGTAGTAGACATTTAAGTTAATCGTGTTCTGAGTCCTCCCTTTACCGCGTTTAGGTTTAAATTCCCTGTCTAATTTAGTTTTGTCATCGTTAGCTACATTACCACCAACAATGATTATTTTACCATCACGTGATCCTGAGTCAGACTACTGTACATAAATAGCTCTATACTAAAAAAATAAACAAAAATGAAAAATATTAAAAAACAACGATTTACAAGATACAAAAATGTGATAACTCTTAATAAGTATTTCCTAACATTATGTAACATGGCGTAACTCAGATTATACTAAATGTTATACAATAATAATCTTAAGATCAATGTATAGTATTTATTAAGTAGAGCACCTCGGGTTCTTAACCGGCTCAATATTGTTGTTGTTGTTCACTTTGTATTTTTCTGGCTAAATAAACGGTTACAATTTAAATTTCTATAACTTCCAGTATATATCGTCTGAATACGTCTTAAAATGTAGTATAGCTTAGTTCTCTATATAGTCGATATATGTATATATAAAGAAAACTACGAATATTTTCTTAAAACATCAGTTCGATATGTGTACGTACTTATATTTTTTTCCCCAAGAAACGCGATTCTTTAGTGTCTGAACGAAATAAACTGATAATTTAATACTAAATGAACTTTTATTTCCCTAAACTAACTAGTGTCAACCATATACTGTGATGACTGAAGCTGTGTGTAATGTTTGTCTAGTCGTTATAGTTTATACCACCTGGGAAACCATTCACCCACCGCCAATTTATTTTCACTGCAGAACGAGACGAGTGACGGTGATCCCTCCCTCCCTCCCTCCCTCCCTCAGAATCACCAACTATTTAGGTTTTTCTTACCTTCAGCAGAGTCCATCTTAGTGTTGTTGTCCTTACCGTCCGTCACTTTCGTCCTCCAGAAGACAAGATGAGTTTGTGCACCTAACTATAGTTCAATTTTCTTAATCACCAGTTCCGTCACACCGTTCTTGACCATTTTTCACTGTTCAGGAGGAGTTATGTCTACCCTAGACTGTCCCAGCCATGTCCCCAGAGATACACACACAGCTGCTCCACGTTAAGGACACAATAACCTACTTGTACGCTAAGTCTGTTAACCCGGGAGGTCACTGGGGCCGCGTAACCCTCGCCCGGACCAAGCTGAGAACTGTGAACCGTCTATGACTATTAGGCTTATTAGCCGCTGCATCTTAGCGAGAAATACAAATATAAAGGAGAATAAATATTACCTTCTGTTAACTAATGCACTGAAGAAGACTAAATAAGTAGAATGATGCCTTGAGTTATTACCAGTGTGATCGTAGGTTACCAAGGCGTCTATTTCACGGTGTTATATAAGAACTTGTACTTTATCACTACGCTTCAACAGTTCAACGTGTATTCTCTCGACCAGTAAATAACACCAATCCCTAATAATTGATATTTAACATAAAATTCTTCTTGTAGTGTGTTAACTTTGTGTTTTGATTATGAAGCAGTGGATCATAAACAATGTGTAACTCATGAGACATAAAGGCAAGCATGAACTTAGCATGCTTCCCTGTTGGGCACTGTAAACGCTTCTGCGCTTCACCTTACACAAGGATGTAGGGGAGTGCCCAATAAATTATAATAAATAAATAATGTGTCAGTAAGCAAGTAATCTCTCTATCAAAGTCACTTTCACTCGCTCCATGGAAATCAATCATCCAAAAAACAATATAAATTCCAATATTTTATTCCGAGATTACACAAATCGTTTACCAAGTGAGAAAAAGATCTAGTATAATAATTAAACTTCAACAAATGCTAAAACTTTGTACCAATACAGGATATATAGGTTCAGATTCTACAGCGTCCGTACTTACCGTTATTATTCGGACTTACTTTTTAAGTTTTTGTATAGTTTCTCTCGTAGTAAGAAGAAACAAGAAAGGGAAGAAGGAAGATTATGGAGAAAGATGATTTCAGAAGACTAATGAGAAAGAGGAGACTGTGGAGAGCAAGAGATGTATGGACAGATGAAAGAATACACCTATATTCGTATACACGGCAACAACAGCCACAAGGTGAAGGGGTCACCACTAAATAATTGTCCATCGGCCCCTTCACAAGCAAATACCTCAGCAAGAAAATTACACAATAAACTTTATTTCGTTGTATGTGCGACATAACTGATACATTGTAAAGCGTTAACAACAAGCCGAGTTAAGATGAACGAGAGGACCAAGTTACTGCAGGACCTAAGACAAGAAGTTTTAACCTTTTTTTGTGTGTGACTTCTTTAACAGTGATTACGTCAGAGGTTCGGTGTTGTGCTTACCTCATCTGTATGTCAAACACCATTAGTTTTTGCTTCATGATGGCATTATAAAAAACTAACAAACATAAGTTGTGAAAAGTTCACTGTAGTGGTTCTCCGAGATCGTTCGAATACTCCAGCCCAGCCCAGCCCAGCCCTCCCCTCCCTCCTACACGGTCCTCAGCGTTACAGTATGCCTGTCTAACAAGTACCAATAAATAAGCCGTCTCTCCTGCAAGGTGGATAATACATAGTCTCCTTGTCATTCCGTTATCAATATTTTTGTTTTTTCTATATTCTCTGCATCAGGTATGTAGTAGAGGTGGTGCCACGGGAAGAGACCAAAAATAAACCGTCTGGGTCGTAGCGTAGCACATTTAAGAGAACTCGGGTGAATCGTTTCATTGAATTCTGCTATACTGAAATTAATCCGACAGCAGAACTGAACCTACTAAGCGTGATGTAAAAAGGGTTAAGTTCAGGGTTACTCAGTTGACTTTTCTTTACGTTGTGCTACGTCTTAAGTGACTTCTGGTGTCAAGAGTTTGTTTGTGGTCCCTTCCGTGCCCGGGGCTGACCACACTGCTGGCAGGGTGGGCAGCTCGACCGCCACACCCCTGTTCTCAACAATAACTCTGTGTGTTGTGTTGTGTTGTGTGTGTGTGAGCGTGTCTCCGCTCCTTTAAGACTTATCATCACCAACCACAAATTCTATTACACTCAAAAACCGCAGTGGAATCCCTTTAGTGAGTGTATTTAATATCTGTCGTCAAATATTATTACCACGTATGATAACCGGCATCAATCTACCTATACAGAAACTACATGTAAAACTATATTGTTTATAAGTTAAGATTAAACATCGATACAATTCTATAAGATATGCAATCGAGTGAATTCTTACTTTGGTTAATATCGTAAGAATATTCCATGGCAGTGACCCGAGCGTGTAATAGTATTTGGTGTTGCTTTGTCTTCCAGTCTTTCTGAGCATCATAGTCCAGAGCTGAGGTTGGGATCAGGGTAAGAGCGGCGGTCGTGTGTACATGGCCTGCCTTGCTACACACCCACAACCTTCACCTGATATAATATGGATAGGATAATGTCGGCCCAGATGTTTGTTCAGGTACACATAGGTCGACAGAGTTAATATTGACGCTAAAGAAAAATGAATGCAAAGTCTGGTAAAGAAAGAGACGATGCTTTAATCTCTAACTCTGAAATAGTGTGAATACAACTGACTAAAATGTCATCATAGTTCTTAGGGATGTTGAGGACGATGCTGTTGAGGTGGAGTCAGGTGTAGAGGTTGCGGGCAGCAGACACGAGGTGGGGGGTGGGGGGCAGGTCTGCAGGGTGCTGGAGGGCGCTGCTCCTTTAGTACTGATGCAGGTTGTCCATAAAGTTGGCGGCCACTGCCTGTCCCAGTTCTCCCAGACGCTGACTTATCACCTTCCTGAGGCAACAAAATGTTTCGTTATTATTTGTTTTCAACATTTTGTATTTCACGGTACATGAAGTTACATTATGACGTTAGTATTTACAGTATGTTTAGTTTTTTGTAGAGATTTGTGTGGCAGGTAAGCGTCACCCTCTATTTTGTCGACATAAACAGCGTGTGGAGGTTAACATGATGCTCTGTCCATAGTAGGTCGTCTACAATTACACCAAACATTAGGTGTCCGGTGAAAGAGTTCGGGATAAAATTCCAAAGTAGTAAATATATTTTTTTTTAATATTCCTTCTAAGGAATTTCAAGAAGTATCAACAACAACGTGGGTTTAATCACACACCTGGTAACTGCTTTTATAGAAGTGTTCACCCGGGGAATTTACCTTAATTACCTGGTGTACGTGACGAGGTATGTGTTCCCCTGGTGTAGGTGACGGGGAACAGGACCCACCTGGTATTGAGAGGTGACTCCTGTACGTGCTGCTGGGCATCCTGGAACTCGGGGGCCGCCACACCGCCACACTGAAGAGACTTAAAGTTATGGACGGAGTTCTCGTTGTACTGGCCCCAGATACTGTTCATCAACTTGCTGCTGTAACGCATTGGCTGCTCACCCCCTGTGTGTGTGTGAGAAAACGGGAAACATTATCATCACCGTGTTTGGTAGAGTCAGAAGTCGATTTAGAGGTGACATGAGCTCTATACACGAGGCTGGATGTATTCAATGGGTGTCCTTAACATTGACCATTTAATCTTGTCTTCAACTTTGACTACACAATCAGCATTAACCAGAAGAACGATAACTCTGACGTCAAGGCAGTTTAGTTATGAGTCAAGTCGAGTTATTCAATGTCAAGAAATCTTTATAAAAAACTAGTAATGACACGTCAAAAAAAATACATTCATTTTCATAACTGTATTCATCTGTAAAACAAAACCTGATTTATATAAAGATTTTAAACGTGACAAAGATGTTTACTCAATACCTAATGATTTCGGTTTACAGTTTTGTGTTGTTCGGTCTTTTCAGTCATTTGCATCACATTAAACTCTCTCTTCCCTCCTCATTTATTCTATCCTCCTTTTCATCCTTCCTCACCAATACTCATTTCCCTCCCTCTTCTCCCACCCTTCCTCACCAACACTACCCTCCTTCCTTCCCTCCCTCCCTCTTCTCCCACCCTTCCTCACCAACACTACCCTCCTTCCTTCCCTCCCTCCCTCTTCTCCCACCCTTCCTCACCAACACTACCTTCCTTCCTTCCCTCCCTCCCTCACCAATGGCATCCTCCCGTTTCTACTCACTCACCTGTCCTGTCGAAGTAAGAGTCGCGCGTGTTGTTGGTGAAGTGCTTCTGTTGACGCTGCGCCTTAGTCATCTGCAGTGTTTGTGGGATGGACGCCATGTTGTCTGTAAGGCGAAAACATTGATAACATTCAGATCCTGTAACCTCACCTCACTCCCCCCCCCTCCTCCCTCATTACACTGGGGGGAGATAGATAGATAAAGAGACAGACAGACAGATAAAGATAGATAGTTAAAGATATAGATAATGATAAATAGATAGACAGTGACAACGACAAACGGAATTAATGGAAAATAGAAAGACAGAGACGGATAAAGAGAAAGAATAAGAATAATCAAGGAATATATATACACATACAGTACAAGAAGGTTAAACAAATGAAGGAACAATACACAAGACTCGTCAGTGAACGTGTTTGGCTCGCTAAGTCCTTTGTGTTCAAGTCGGTGCAGTTAATATGTATACTAGGCTAGCTTTTTAATGTCTCAAGTGCATATGTTATCAAATCCACCAAGGCACGGCATCCATAGAGCAGTACACCACTACATACCTACAAAACATCTCTATTTTATATTTAGATTACTGTAGGGATAAATAGTTTGATTTTCTTCACCTTGGAGTGGATTGGAGGGGAATGTTTTTTTCCTGGGGCGGCTGGGTTGTATAAATAGTCAACCAGTGAGGTGAGGCAACAGACATTCGCAGACACATGAACCCCGGCGCGGAACTCCAGACAACAGTGACGTCAATTGAGTAATATTTCTATATATAAACACACGAAGCAAGTCGATATATTTATTTTATTTATTTATTTATTTTATTTTGTTCTTGGTGAAATTTATAATCGGAATTCACAGGGGTATTGACTAAGTATACAGCTTATTTTTTTTCAAGAGTCAGTTAAAGGTACAAGGTCACCAGAAATATAAGTCAACCAATTGTAATAATTCGCCAAGTATAATTATGTGGGTGATCTCTGAATCCTATACTGTGTCACCTGAATCAAACATATCTTACCTACAGTAGTAAGATGTTGTCTGAGGTGATTTGGCTTTTGACACACACACACACACACACACACACACACACACACACACACACACACACCTCTAAATATAGTCGCAGACACAGGTGTACACTGTCCCCAAAAATATCTTAACAGGGTCCAATGAATTCCATAATGAACACTGTTACTCCTGTTGTCTCGGTAAGGTTGTCAAAAGCCTTCGTCCGTTGCGTCAATTATTGTCTCGCCTAAAATCGTTATGATACTTCTTGGAGCGAGTTTACTGCACCTTTTTTTTTTTTTTTTAGGAATATTAAGGTTACCTGCTGATGGATCATGATTGCAGGTGAGAATCAGGAGATATATAAACAATTCTTGAAACACCGTAGTAAAAATAAGTTGTGGTAATCATGACCAATCACAAAACAGTTTGGCTCATAATAAGAAAACTAACCTATCACAAAACGAATAAGGTTCATTATAAAAAACTGACCAATCACGAAGTGAATATGGCTCATAAAAAACGACCAATCACAAAATAGATTAGGGTCATAATGAAAAAAAACCCCTACCAATCACAACACAAATTAACTCGGGCAAGATTGTTAACAAGAGCAGATTGTGAATAAGATAAACAAAGGCAAGTAAAGGTTGAATGATAAGGAGTTTCGACATCACAGAGTAAAAAAACAACAACCAGCTTTTGGTGCAATCAAGAGAAGGACCAATCAGAGCCTAGCATTATTTGGAAGAAGACCAATCAGAGCCGTGTGTAAGGCTGGGAACACTCGAGGTACACGTGCACAATACGAGTCAGACAGCTTGCTCCCTCGCCCAGCTTAGACAGCTTGCTCCATCGCCCAGCTTACCTGTTTACATCAATCAGTTTAAAAAAAAAAGAGGCGAGAGATTAATATTATAATAAGCTCTAGAGTGTGGTGGTGGTGGTGGTGGTGGTTGTTGTTATTGTTGTTGTTGGTCGTGATTGTGGTGATGGTAGTGGTTGGTGGTGATAGTGGTTAGTGTTAGTAGGGGTTGGTGTTGGCTGTGAAAGTTGGGGATGATGGTGGTAGTAGTGATGGTGGTTGGTGGTGATAGTGGTGTTGGTACTTGTAATAGTGGTAGTGATGGAGATATAATAATAATGTTGGGGAGAGCAGTAGTGATGGTGATAATGATGGAGAAAGAAAAACAATAATATAGATAACTCATACAAACACTCTGACGTCATCAATGTACAAACACACTGACGTCATCAATGTAGTCTGGGGGTTACCTTACCGTACCACACACAATCAATAATCTACTTCAATATATTTCCATAATGTCTACAATAGATATTATTCTATTAATCTACTTAATTAGTTTACTTTCTACATAAACAAAATCAGAGTCACTTAATCTGGTGTGTCCGTTTAGTTTAGTTTACATGTTGATTTAGCCACATAACGCTACCTGGGGTGTGTTAGGTTAGGTTAGGTTATGGTGTTTAATCATCAGGTGAAACAAGAATCAGGGGTGCCTAATCTTCTTGTGAACAGAATTTATATACCGCCTAGGGTAAATACTGAAACTCATCTGAATCTGACCTTTAAAACAGCCTATGAGTGTGGGAGAGAGGGAGTGTGGGAGGGAGGGAGTGTTGGAATGTGGGAGGGAGGGAGTGTTGGGGTGTGGGAGGGAGGGAGTGTTGGAGTGTGGGAGGGAGGGAGTGTTGGAGGTGGGGAGGAGGGAGGGAGGGTGGGAGGGAGGGAGGTGGGAGGGAGGGAGTGTTGGGGTGTGGGAGGGAGGAGTGTTGGGGTGTGGAGGAGGTTGGGGTGTGGGAGGGAGGGAGTGTTGGGGTGTGGGAGGGAGTGTTGGGGTGTGGGAGAGAGAGGGGAAGTGTTGGAGAGAGTAAGAGAGGGAGGGAGTGAGTGTGGGGGAGGCCAACCAGACCTCACTCAGACACAGCTTCAGTTGTTGTTGTCAAGCCGCTTCCTATAACGGGAGGTATGACCACGGGACGCCCTCAAGAGCTGCTGCATGAGAGAGAGAGACAGAGAGAGAGAGAGAGAGAGAGAGAGAGAGAGAGAGAGAGAGAGAGATTTTTGTCTTCTGTACATATAGGTATCATTCGTTCAATATCCATCGAAATCTGTTTATTATTATTATTATCCCAGAAAGGAAGTGTGTGTTTGTTTACGTCCAATGGCACAGCTGAGACCTTCACTGTGATGCTCCCATGACGATGTGTAACAGGACGTTGTCTGAGTCAGGGATTAGCCGTGAGGAGGGAACACAAGGAAGAAGAAGAAGGAAGAAAGAAGGAAGAAGGAAGGAGAAGAAAGAGAAGAAGGAGAAGAAGAAGAAGAAGACGAAGAAGAAGAAGAGGAGGAGGAGGAGGAGGACTAGTTGACACTATATTATTGAATGTGAAATGTCAAAGACTTCAGGCCACCTGACCTACTGTATCTTGAACTATGTAATTACTTCATTGAATCAGGTGTGCTTGAGGACATTCTTGCTGTTTATCCCAAATTTGCTAGCCCACACTGATTAGTCTTCAATTAGAATATGACTCCAATGTATGTGATCCACTGACCTATATATGCTGCTGGTGAATGTGATGTATTTCCTTCTTTGTGTATGAACCTCTGTCCTGCGTGGCAGTGAGACGTGATACCACCCTCAGTGTCAAGACCTGACTGAATTACTCAGAATAGGCAAACTGTACTACAAGCTTTGTCAATAAATATGTTAAACTAAACTTAAAAACAAAACAAAACGGGAGGGAGGGGAGGTAGTGGGAGGGTGGGGAGGAGAGAGGGACGGCGGGTAGTAAGGAGAGGGGGATTGAGGTGTTTTTTTAGTTTAACAAATTTATTGGTTTGGAAACAAAGTAGTGGATAATGGAACAAGTTACCAAATATCATCATTAACTCGAATACGCTGAATAGCTTCAAACATAGGTTGGATGCTTATATGAGCAATAGGGGTTGGGTGTAAACGGGACTGCCCAGTATGGGCCAATAGGCCCGCTGCAGATTCCTCCATTCTTATGTTCTTATGTCACTGTTCACTTCCATGCAGGACAGAGGTCCGTACACAAACAAATGCATCATATTCATTAGCAGTATATATAGGTCAGAGTCATGTGGGTGATGTCACTGTTCGCTGCCATGCAAGACAGTGGTTCATATACATTGGACGTCATATTCTAATTGAAGACTAATCAGTGTGGGCTAGCAAATTTGGGATAATCAGCAAGAATATCCGACAAAGTTTGCATCATTCACACAAATTCCAAGATATTTATAGGAGGGTGAGGGTGCGCAGGACGAGGATTGAGAACACTCGTCTTGTCAACATATATTATGAGACCACATTCCACAGTCCTTCCAGCAAGTACATCCAGCAAGGCTTGGAGCCTGAGCTTAGTCATATCTGATTGAGGTGGTAGGGTGCGGTTGGTGGGATAAGCGCAAATTGGGAAGAGAGGGGGGGGGAGATTAGACGCAAGATAATTAGCACAGCATAATGGGATCAGGGTGCTATGGTTAACAGTGAGGGGTGGGAGGAGGGAGGGAGGTAGGGAGAGATGAAGAGAGTGAGGGCAGGCAGATAGAAGGAAGTTGGAGAGTAAAGAAAGTGGGAGGGAGAGAGGGAGGGACAGTGGGGGGGAGGGAGGGAGGGACAGTGAGGGGGAGGGAGGGTGTGTGGATTGGTGGGAGGTGAGAAGGGGGAAAATTTACACACCACAAACAGTCAAGGAGACCCACCCGTAAGACACTTCCCTGAACGCCGCCAAAACAATTTATTAAACACATTCCAAACTCACACACACAAAAACAAAATAATCTTCGCGCGGTGGTGTCCGATGAGTTTCGAAATGAACACTACGACTCTTGTTAGCTCGGTAAGGTTGTCAGAATCCTTCGTCCGTTGTGTCATATTGTCTCGTACAAAATGGTAAAGAGTTTGGTGAGTGTGTGAACCATGAGTAACATATCAGGATTTATTTATGAACACAAGAATAGCAACGATAAACTTAGAATAAGACAAGAACGATAACAGGGTGAGGAAGAGGATGAAGAAGGAAGGTGATATAGAACAGAAGTAGGAAGGAGAATGATAAAATATAGGACCTAGAGAGACTATATTAATAACTAATTTAATTCCTGTTCTAATATGGACTACAACACCTTGAGATAAGACCTTTTGGGACTGACAATATAATTAACTTTAAAAAAATGCAAAGTACATGAATCTCTCTGTAACGAAACCAGAGTTAAAGCCTTGAGAAAATCCCCGCCAGACACAAACCAATTTATGTCATAGGTGAGGTGGAGACTGTGTGCTGACAGCCTCTAGTACCTCCCCTCACTACCTGTCGACCGTCTTTTGTTTACCCTAGCGTCCCTGTTCACCTGCTGACCGTCTTTTGTTTACCCTAGCGTCCCTGTTCACCTGCTGACCGTCTTTTGTTTACCCTAGCGTCCCTGTTCACCTGCTGACCGTCTTTTGTTTACCCTAGCGTCCCTGTTCACCTGCTGACCGTCTTTTGTTTACCCTAGCGTCCCTGTTCACCTGCTGACCGTCTTTTGTTTACCCTAGCGTCCCTGTTCACCTGCTGACCGTCTTTTGTTTACCCTAGCGTCCCTGTTCACCTGCTGACCGTTTAGTATTTACCTATAGCGATGTAATAAAATGGACACCCACGCCCACCAGCCGTTAAGAGAGGGGGGGCCTATGTGAAGATAGCTCCGCCTATACGTAGAACTGACTCGACTACGCCCATATTGTGAACCAGCCAATCAGTGGGAAAAGTGCCGATAGAATAGTTGAAAGACAGACTCTGATTGGACAGTCAATAATAATCCCTACAGAAATAATGTTAGATACACAAGCAGGGCCGGCCTTAGGAGGTGCGGGGCCCAGTTGGCTTAAGGACGGCCCTGTTTAACACAAGACAAGTCAGTTTATCATTGGGTGTAGTGTGGTGGGACCTCGAGCGTGGGCCAGCGACAATAGTACTAGACGAGGTAAGAGTGATGAACATTTCTCTGTAATAGTACGGGTATATATAGTAAATCCTCCTCTCCTCCCCACGGCATATGTACTTAAATTTAGAGATAAGACATACAACTTCACATCATGTCTTTTGGATGAATAGATGTAGTTAAGTCAGACATCTTCTTACATTTCACCCTGACTAATATAACAATGACCCCCCCTCCTCAACAACTGATGGACGGGTACAAGTAAATGTTATTAAGATGAAGAAATAAATAAGTGAACCGCCATTAATTAAACTAAATTACCTGAACACGAGGAAATAAAGTCAGAACACCTCCAGGTTATATCGTATACCTTCCAAGGATATCCTGACGAACCCAAGAACACCCCCAAGAACACCCCAATGACCCCGAACACCCCAATGACTCCAAGAACACCCCCAATGACCCCCCCCAAGAACACCCCCAATGACCCCAAGAACACCCCAATGACTCCAAGAACACCCCAATGACTCCAAGAACACCCCAATGACTCCAAGAACACCCCAATGACCCCAAGAACACCCCAATGACTCCAAGAATACCCCAAAGACCCCAAGAACACCCCCAAAGACCCCAAGAACACCCCAATGAACACCCATGACTCCAAGAACACCCCAATGACTCCAGAACACCTCAATGACCCCAAGAACACCCCGATGACTCCAAGAACACCCGATGACCCCAAGAACACCCCAATGACCCCCTAAGAACACCCCAATGACCCCAAGAACACCCCTAATGACTCCAAGAACACTAATGACTCCAAGAACACCCCATGACTCCAAGAACACCCCAATGACTCCAAGAACACCCCAATGACCCCAAGAACACCCCCAATGACCCCAAGAACACCCAATGACCCCAAGAACACCCCCAATGAACACCCCTAATGAAAGAACACCCCAATGACCCCAAGAACACCCCAATGACTCCAAGAACACCCCCAATGACCCCAAGAACACCCCAATGACCCCAAGAACACCCTGATGACCCCAAGAACACCCCGATGACCCCAAGAACACCCCAATGATCCCAAGAACACCCCAATGACCCCAAATAACCTCAGGAGTATTCGTAAGATGTAGTTATGTAGGTCAGAATCTACGGTAAATATTCACATTTTTGTCAACCCTAACCTAACCTTACCTAATGTAAACGAACCTAACCTAAGTTTACTTAACCTCACCTAACTTACCTTAATCTAAGCTACCTTAACTTAATCCAAACTTAAACTAAACTTAACCTAACCAAAGGATGTAACACCAATAGTGAAGATAATTTAGGTAGTGTGTGAGTGTGGCTGACGTGCGTTGATAGCCTGAGTGTGTAGTGGATTGCATCATGATCAACCCCACCCCTCGCCTGCTACCACCTCCCCTCCAACACTGCCCCCTCACCCACCAACACTAACCCTCACCACACCACTACCTCCCCCTCCCCCAACACCCCTCCACCACCAACGCCAGCTCTACGTCCTCCGCCTGGCAACACCTTCCCCCTCCATTACAAACAACAATTCCATCACAACAACGAAAGATTTGGCAGTCAAATATATAAAGAAAACGAGTGATAATAAGAACATAAGAAAATAAGGAGTCTGCAATAGGCCGGTTGGCCTGTGCATGGCAGCTCCTGTCGAGAGTTACTACCACTCTCTATCATCCATGAATCTATCCAGCCTCCCTTTGAAACTTTCCAGAATTCCCGCACTTACTACAAGGCTGCTAAGCTTGTTCCACTCGTCCACCACCCTATTTGTGAACCAGTTCCTTCCTATCTCCCTCCTAAACCTAAACTTATCCAACTTGAATCCGTTGTTCCGAGTCCTATCCTGCTCGGATATTATAAGAACTTTATCTATATCCCCTTTATTGATTCCTTTCACCCACTTGAATACTTCTATCATATCTCCCCGCACTCTTCGTCTTTCTAGGGAATGCAAGTTTAGTTTCTTTAACCTATCCTGATATGGAAGGTTTCTAAGTCCCGGAATCATTTTCGTCATTCTTCGCTGCACCGACTCTAGTGAATTGATATCCATTCTATAATAAGGGCACCAGAACTGAACCGCATAATCGAGGTGCGGCCTGACTAGCGCAAGATATAGTTGCAATAAGACCTCTGCACTCTTATTACTTACACTTCTAGATATAAAACCCAATTCTCTGTTTGCCTTATTTCGAACATTAACGCACTGTTTTCTAGGCCGTAGGTCCGGGCTTACAAGTACCCCTAGGTCTCTTTCACAAGTCGACTTCTCTAGGTTGATGTTGTTAAGGCTGTATACATTATTAAGTATTTGTTCTTCCAATATTAAGTACGCTGCACTTGCTGGTGTTGAATTTCATTTGCCATTTTTCAGACCACCCCTGCAGTATATTTGGATCCTCCTGTAATGCATTTGCATCCTGCCCTGAATTAATCTGCTGCCCTATTTTGGTGTCATCCGCAAACTTGCTTATGTCACTGCTAATCCCAGTAGGATGTGTTTGGCAATACTTTCCATGTTAGGGTTGGCCATCCACTCCATGTTAAGCTGGCCATGTTAGGGTTGGCCATCCACTCCATGTTAAGCTGGCCATGTTAGGGTTGGCCATCCACTCCATGTTAAGTTGGTCATGTTAGGGTTGGCCATCCACTCCATGTTAAGTTGGTCATGTTAGGGTTGGCCATCCACTCCATGTTAAGCTGGCCATGTTAGGGTTGGCCATCCACTCCATGTTAAGTTGGTCATGTTAGGGTTGGCCATCCACTCCATGTTGCTGGCCATGTTAGGTTGGCCATCCACTCCATGTTAAGTTGGTCATGTTAGGGTTGGCCACCCATGTTAAGTTGGTCATGTTAGGGTTGGCCATCCACTCCATGTTAAGCTGGCCATGTTAGGGTTGGCCATCCACCCATGTTAAGTTGGTCATGTTAGGTTGGCCATCCACTCCATGTTAAGCTGGCCAGTTAGGGTGGCCATCCACCATGTTGTTGGTCATGTTAGGTTGGCCATCCACCCATGTTAAGTGGTCATGTTAGGGTTGGCCATCCACCCATGTTAGGTTGGTCATGTTAGGTTGGCCATCCACTCCATGTTGGTCATGTTAGGGTTGGCCATCCACTCCATGTTGTTGGCCATGTTAGGGTTGGCCATCCACTCATGTTAAGTTGGTCATGTTAGGGTGGCCATCCACTCCATGTTGTTGGCCATGTTAGGTTGGCCATCCACTCCATGTTAGTTGGCCATGTTAGGGTTGGCCATCCACTCCATGTTAAGTTGGTCATGTTAGGCCACCACTCCATGTTGTTGGCCATGTTAGGCTGGCCATCCACCCATGTTGTTGGTCATGTTAGGTTGGCCATCCACTCCATGTTGTTGGCCATGTTAGGGTGGCCATCCACTCCATGTTAAGTTGGTCATGTTAGGTTGGCCATCCACTCATGTTAAGTTGGTCATGTTAGGGTGGCCATCCACCCATGTTAAGTTGTCATGTTAGGGTTGGCCATCCACCCATGTTGTTGGTCATGTTAGGTTGGCCATCCACCCATGGTAAGTTGGTCATGTTAGGTTGGCCATCCACCCATGTTGTTGGCCGTTAGGGTTGCTCATCCTCCATGTTAAGTTGGCTATGTTAGGCTGGCCATCCACTCCATGTTAGGTTGGTCATGTTAGGTTGGCCATGTTAGGGTTGGCCATCCACTCATGTTAGGTGGCCATGTTAGGGTGGCCATCCACTCCATGTTAGGTTGGCCATGTTAGGGTTGGCCATCCACTCCTTAGGTTGGCCATGTTAGGGTTGGCCATCCACTCCATGTTAGGGTTGGCCATGTTAGGTTGGCCATGTTAGGGTTGGCCATCCACTCCATGTTAGGTTGGCCATGTTAGGGTTGGCCATCCACCATGTTAGGTTGGCCATGTTAGGTTGTCCATCCACTCCATGGTAGGGTTGGCCATCCACCCATGTTAGGTTGGCCATGTTAGGTTGGCCATCCACTCCATGTTAGGTTGGCCATGTTAGGGTTGGCCATCCACTCCATGTTAGGTTGGCCATGTTAGGGTTGGCCATCCACTCCATGTTAGGTTGGCCATGTTAGGGTTGGCCATCCACTCCATGTTAGGTTGGTCATGTTAGGTTGGCCATCCACCCATGTTAGGTTGGTCATGTTAGGGTGGCCATCCACTCCATGTTAGGTTGGCCATGTTAGGGTGGCCATCCACTCCATGTTAGTTGGTCATGTTAGGGTGGCCATCCACTCCATGTTAGGTTGGCCATGTTAGGTTGGCCATGTTAGGGTTGGCCATCCACCCATGTTAGGTTGGCTATGTTAGGTTGGCCATCCACTCCATGTTAGGTTGGCTATGTTAGGGTTGCCATCCACTCCATGTTAGGTTGGCCATGTTAGGTTGGCCATCCACTCATGTTGTTGGTCATGTTAGGTTGGCCATCCACCCATGTTAGGTTGGTCATGTTAGGGTTGGCCATCCACTCCATGTTAGGTTGGCCATGTTAGGGTTGGCCATCCACTCCATGTTAGGTTGGTCATGTTAGGGTGGCCATCCACCCATGTTAGGTTGGTCATGTTAGGTTGGCCATCCACCCATGTTAGGTTGGCCATGTTAGGTTGGCCATCCACTCCATGTTAGGTTGGTCATGTTAGGGTTGGCCATCCACCCATGTTAGGTTGGTCATGTTAGGGTTGGCCATCCACTCCATGTTAGGTTGGCCATGTTAGGGTTGGCCATCTTAAGGAAAGATATTGAATTTCGACTGTTAACTGTGTGGACGGGGTTCTTTAATGTGTCGTTCGCCGTCCTAGAGTAAAAGTCACTTGTCTATCCATTGGTATAACTTTAATTCGTCATAGAAAAAAATATCAGTGGAGAGGAGGGATAGGGGGCGTGGGGGGAGTCTGAGAGGGAGGCGTGGAGGGGGGTATGAGAGGGAGGCGTGGGGGGTATGAGAGGGAGGTGGGGAGTGAGAGGGAGGCGTGGGGGTAAGGAGAGGGAGGCGGGGGGGCAGTATGAGAGGGAGGCGTGGGGGGAGTATGAGAGGGAGGCGTGGGGGGAGAAGGAGAGGGAGGCGTGGGGGGAGTATGAGAGGAGGCGGGGAGTATGAGAGGGAGGCGTGGGGGGAGATGAGGAGGGAGGCGGGGGGAGTATGAGAGGGAGGCGTGGGGGGGAGTATGAGAGGGAGGAATGGAGGGGGGAGTGGGGTAGGAGAGGGAGAAGGAATGGGGGGAGGAGGGAGCTGCAGAATCAAAAATAACTTAAGCATGTCGTACATCTGCCAGCACTGCTTACCATAAGGCTGCACTGTCTATGTATATTATGTATCTACAGTATACGTAAATTGTTTGTATACCTGTACTGTCTATGGTATACATGCATTGTCTGTGTACCGGTATTGTTCGTACACTTGTATAGTTTATGTATATGTACAGTAAATTTGTTATACCTACACTGTTCATATACATTGCTTGCATACCTTCATCAACATACATTATTTGTATACTTGCAATGTTTATACACATTGTATAAACTATGTACAGAATGTTTTTGTATTCCTGCACTCACTATATACATTGTTATATACACTGTATGTATATTGTATGCCTGAATTTTCGATATATATGCTGAATCAATGTCAATTTGTATGACAATTTTATTAAATACCTTCCTCCCATACCTTCCTACCACAGTGAGTCAGAGAGAATGTGAACTCCCTTATCTTCCTCGCCACCATCATGAGTTATACAATATTTTCAAAACAATGTTAAGTTGTTCTCATTGTTATTTATGACGTGTGTTTTATTATCAAGTACATTAAGTTATGTTTATAAAAGATCAAAGGTTTAGAAATTTCGATCTATAATTGAAAAGATCTATTGAAAAACTGCTTGGGAAATAATACAATTTATTGAAAACAAAAACGGTATCTTTTACATGATAATTGACTGTGAATGAAAAGTCTTCATAAGTTTCCTCTATAACAAAAGAGTAACACTTGTTTTGTGGATATAAATATTTGTGTTGGATAATTATTTGTATACGCGTTAAATCCTCATATTTTTACAACAAAAAACACTTTATGATGAGGATAACTTTCTGTTTTCCTTCCGAGGACTCTTTACACCTCACGGTCCTTCACCCACCATCGACAACCACCGGCGAACAAAACTATAAAACTACATAAAAGGTAAACAATGCACATCTACGCAGTTCACCTTGGCCAAAAAAAGAAGAAAAAACTTGATCTGTAGCAGCAGGAACCTTGGGAGCACATCTGACCTATATTCACTGAAACAACTATAGGACCCTTCACTAACTCTTGAAGTACGGTTCTTATAATACTAGTTTTGATCACTAAACATTTCCGAACTTTATGAAGACATCTACACAGAGACGACAACGAAAGCAACACTCATCCTGGCTCGAGCGTTTTAATACTGCCGTCCACGTCGCCATGTTCATAGGACACTAAACAGCATCTGTAAGAGTATACTCAATGTTTCCTTGATAACTTAATACGATGTTCGCGAACAACCACGACGTAAGCATTTATTAAGTAAGCACAGTGATTCTCTTGACAAACCGTAATCAGAATTAATCTATAACTAATCTCTCTAGTGTTTATAGGTGAATATTCGACTTCCTGGCTAGACAAACTACGAGAAATGGGGATATTTTTTTCCTCACTCCCAGGAAACAGTACTCGTTGACCTCTGGATTTCATTTCATTCCTCGGAAGTTCATCAGCTGAGGGTCATGAAAGCTCCAGAAGGTTGAAGTAACATTTGACACGCAACTCTGAGCGCCTTCAGCTATAACAAACCTGAATCATACCTAACAGAACCAATTTTTTGTGGTGGAGGACTGACTAGACGAAGTTATGACCAATAACTATGTCCTTTTATAGCGCCTAACATAAACTCAGTGAGGGCATTAACCACCAGCCGTGACGTCATATATCTCAGTCAGGCTAATGTGGTCCAGATAGCTTACACCATCAAGAAAAATCCTCTCTCGCCAAAAGTTGAATCGAATAAAGATATACAGAATAAATAACGAAAAACTAGATAGATACATGAATACAAAAAAAATAGTAACACACACACACACACAACATTGACAAGTAGAAGGTGGATATCACAAACATTGTATGATTCGTATTCAGTAACGAGCGATAGCCTTTAACCACGAACATGAGATCTACAAAAGCTTCAGTAATCATTATTTCTCAGCAGCTGAAAACATTAGTCAGCAGCTACAAACATATTCAACTACAAGCATTAATATTCGACTACAAGCATTAATATTCGACTACACGCATTAATATTCGACTACAAGCATTAATATTCGACTACAAGCATTAATATTCGACTACAAGCATTAATATTCGACTACAAGCATTAATATTCGACTACAAGCATTAATATTCGACTACAAGCATTAATATTCGACTACAAGCATTAATATTCGACTACAAACCCCGAGGTGCAAACAGGTGTTTTTATTAAGCAAGCTGAGGTGGTCTAAATCCTTAACTAACTCCTAGCAGAAAAAACTACAGGTAGACATGTAAACAAAACAGGCAGCGGACAGGCAACATTTACTTCCTCGTGGGGAAAAGTAGGATATAGAGTCATTTACCTTGGATATGACAACCTCCAAGGAACTACCGCCCTCATAACTGGCCGAGAGAGAGAGAGGTGTTTGTGGTTTGGTTCAGAAATCCATCAAATAAGTTCCCCTTTGGCTGATGACAAAAACAAAGCAAGAAAACAACAACAAAAATTCTCCTGTTTTCTCAAAGTCGAATATTTTTTGTTTCATTTTTAGTTTCACGTATCACAATGTCCCACAACTAAATATTTCCACAGCTCTTGTTTTCTGAATCACATGTAACACCACAGTCGAGGTACACACGGACACATTATCACTTGTGCAAAATTTTTACGTCGCAAGAGTAAGGTTTGTACAGAGCCTAAACTTAGCATCGTGTTACCAAATCTTGGGAGTGAATACCGGTTTCTATCGGCCAGGGCAACGACGGACACACAAACACGTATGTTCTCTTACCGTCACAGTGGGCACAGTTGGACGCAGCGTAACGAGCAGCAAGCGGATGTTGGGCACTACGGTATGAAGACTGAGGAAAGTAAGAGTGATGATAAGGACCGTCTAACACCAACATACGGTTCCTTGGCTGGGACCAGTTCACGACGAGGTGCTGTCTGTAACGCTGCTGAGCTGAGAGTGGGAGTCGGGCTTGGGAGACCTTCACTGGTGACGATGCCCCTCCAACCCAGCTGACCACCACCTCCTTTCCGACCCCCTCCACACACCTGTTCTCTCCCCCTTCCCCCACCCAACAGAACTGCCCATACCTCTTCTCACCCCCAAGGCTTGCTCTCCTTCTCCTCGGGTTTATTCATCCTCCTCCCCTTCCCCAGGGCTTCTCATCTCCTCCCTTTCCCTTGGGTCTGCTTACCGATCAACCCCTGATTCCTGCCCCCCACCAGGCCACTGTTCTACCTGCTGCTGAGCACGTACCCCACTCCCGCCCGCTCATCCACCACCACATTGCCACTATTCGTTATCCACATTTAATTTTATTCCTCGGTAAAAAAATAAGTTCATTAATATCTACAGCATCTCCGTGTACTACAGTTTCAAACAGTGGTCACTTAAAAAACTCACTGCTCTTCCAGAATTACGGTTCAGCGTCACAAATCGACACTGCTTTAACAAGGTGGTCACTGATGTACTGTGGATCCAGGAGCTGTGGCCGCCATGGAGGTCCCAGAGCCTCTACACGAGCACCGTATTAACTTCCTTCGCCAATATTACAAAATTAGCCCGTTTTTTAACTCCAGTGTTTGCTCTGAGCAGTCAATGATAACGGAGAGTTTGGTTAGAGGGGTGAGAGGGACCTCCCCCAGCTACAGTGTGTGGTAGACATCACGTGTCTGTGGCATGACGCGGTGAACGTGTTGTGCATCCTGACCCTGATAATTGTTATATCTAGTGAATAATTTTTTTCCTGATAAA
The DNA here is from genome assembly GCF_018991925.1 of Homarus americanus. Classification (NCBI taxonomy): domain Eukaryota; kingdom Metazoa; phylum Arthropoda; class Malacostraca; order Decapoda; family Nephropidae; genus Homarus; species Homarus americanus. The sequence continues at coordinate 156,879 of NW_024732440.1, read as the reverse complement.
CAAATAACATATTGAGAGAGGTTGTGTGACGGTTTCTGAGATTATTACTCCTTTACCAAATGGATTTTCATTACCTAATTAACCAAATTTTCCATATGAAGATGACCCAGGGAGAATATCGTCATGAGGTGTTTCATTCACTTCATTTAGCCGAGAATGGCGAAACGATGAAAGATAGTTACAAGGATATGTGGATGAATAGGAAGACGTATAGATAGAAAACACAAATTAGTTAGGCAGATACATTTATGGTCTATAAGCAATATATATTTTAAAAGTGTTTCAGTGGGACAATTTAAACTGGGAAAAGACAAATATTTCGACAAGCCACTAGGCACACATCTCAATAAGCCTTTGATAATATTCTCATAATTAAAAATTGTTCCCATGTGCCCTTTAACTCAAAATATATGAACATTTGATATATAACAGTTCATATTATAATACAATAACTATTTTGTAAGATTATGTAAATTCTTTAATGTAAACTTCTGCAGCTAGTCATGGAAAAACTATTAGTTCACTCTAAAACATTTCAGGGCTTCTAAATGTTTGGGCAACAACGTGAAAGACCCCAAGTGAGCCGACCAAAACAGTTGTCAATACAGTATACAAATTGCTCACCCACTAGTGCTACTTAAGACACCAAACAACAGGAATATAGAATCGTTTTCCACATTAGAGCGATGGAGTTTTATTCTAGTTAAAAATAATAAACTCGAAGATTAAGGCAAAGTAGAATTAACTCCGAGATCATTTCAGCTAAACTTAACAATGAATCACCTCGTCGCTAATACCTCGTTTAGTAGTACAAGGGTGAATTTCCGACACTATATTTAGGCGCTTGTTTGTGACGAGGGAAGGTGAGGCCACGGTGGAAATAACAACAAAGTCTCGAGGTTTACTTCCTTGTCTGCGTACGTGCCACCGAATGTCAAAAGAACTTATACTACTACACAACCTCGCTTAAAGACCACCCACAAATCATCGATACCCGTGTGTGTGTGTGTGTGAGCGAGTGCGTGGAGTGTGTGTATGTGCGTGTGTGTGTGAGCGAGCGAGTGCGTGGAGTGTGTGTGTGTGTGTGTGTGTGTCTACGTGCGTGTGTGTGTGTGTGAGCGAGCGAGTGCGTGGAGTGTGGTGTGTGTCTGTCTACGTGCGTGTGTGAAAGGGAGCAAATAACTTGTCAAGATGATTCACCCACAACTGTCAGAAATTCCTAATATGTGAAGAATGATAATAGCTTCAAATACCTGGCTGAAAAATAAAAATAAACTGGACAGGCTAATAAAATTTACTCACTAATTAACAATATTACCTGTGTGCCTACCTGTGCGTCTTGTGTAACCTTGTCTCGCCCTTTACAATATGCAGTTGCCAGATAGTCAAACCAGGACATGCAGGTGAGTCTTGTATTCTGATGAACAAGATGAACACCGTCTAATCTGAACTTCACCCCAAAATGTTTCTTGAAAGACTAAACATGATATTTTACGGATCTACTATATGTGTTATACGGAGGCAAAAGAAGCAATATATATTTTAAGCAATAATGATGAAATTGGTTGGAAAAGCTTATAATCATTCTGAACAATAGACTGCACAAGGGAGTCCTGAATTTTGACGTCCGTGTTGTCATGCATCGATTACGACACCCGGAAAATGAATAGCATCTACGTTAAAACAACAAACTACTTGCATATGTTACAGTGAGACAAGTATTCTAGATCTTGCTTATGTTACAGTCTCTCTTCTTGGTCATAAGAGCCGTTAAACTGACAAACAAATGATAAGAGAATGTGAAAGTTTGATGGTGTTCCCAGAGAAAGCTGAGCATAAGAACGATATTAACACATGTTATCCTCGCTCGTTTAAGTCAAGGCTACATCAGAGGTGACAAGCTTTCAAACACAAGAGCCTTTACATGCCTGTGAGACTCCTGAACAGTGACGAAAAATCAACTAGGCACGTATTCCTCCTCAACCTGTAGACTGTAGTATCCCAGAGTAATGTCATCTACAGCGCAGGTAATAATGATCAAGGCTTTGATGTTGTTTCTGAGCTGCACAGGAAGAGCCGTAACCGGAAGGGGAAAGACTTACTTTATATGCCATTCATACTCCCCCATAGACTTGCTGTATGAAGGCCGCTGTGTATGTGTGTGGCAAAATAGGAGCAGCCATTATTGTTAAGGATCTTGTCGAATTCTCAGCGCGTAATAAACTTGGACAGATGAATGGTAAGCGGAAGAATAAAAAAAAAAAAGCATATGGAAATTAAAGTAAATAAAAGCGCAGTTATCTGGAGTTCCAACCGGCGTTAAGAATTATAATAGAAATTTCAGTGAACTTTATATACCACATACATTAATAATAATTCACAACAAAACATAATAAGACACCTTTTCTTGGCGCTTAAATGTAGAATACAAAAAATAATTACAATACTTAAATAAATTATAATCCAAGGCCTTACTAACGTTCTATAACAGCCTTCAGACTTCTAAAATCAAAGGTGGTTTACAGACTACCTTTGAACAAACAGAGAACCATTATAGGTCTGCAAACTCTGTACTGTACCGTCAGCATCGTAAGCCAGAACTCTGTGCGAGTGTACGCCTGTACGGTCCCTGTACCGCGGTTGTCACTTGCCGTCTGACCAGTGACCACCTCTGTGCCCCAAGGCCCCCAACACCCTTGCCAAATTTCACATAATTAATATGTCTATTATTCCCTGTATCAGGCCTAACTACATTTAGGTAACTACTTTCCAGATTAAGCTAAAACTAAAACAGTAAGATCCAAGATGCAAAAATGATGGTGAATAAAGATAACAAAAACTAAATACTGGTATAGATAAACAGCTGTTACCCAAATAAAACTACCAGCCGGCAGTTAAGGCTCACCTGCTCGGCTGTTCGTTACATCTACTCGTTTACAAAAAGAAAAAACAAAAATATAGACTAGTATCCCCAGAGACAGAATTGTTGCCCTAACATTTTATATACTGCACAGTAAGTATATACGGTCCCTGACTGGCTGTAGAAGCTAGTTGGTCTAAACATGTCATCAGTAGTTGTAGGTGTGCTTAAACTTCTTAAGCACGTGATCTCTGGCCGTGATTGGTTGATAGCTGCTGGAGTTGTCAAGGGGCTTAATAAGAACCGGGTTGTCAGGATGAATGAAGAAGACGATGGAGTGACGAGACGCCTTCAGTCGCACCTCCTCTGTGGGGATCAACACCCGGTGCTCCTGGACACACACACATGTACAGAAAACAAATACATGATTATAGGTCAAACAACAAGACCCCTCTTAACTAACCTAACTTAAGAGAACAGGTTCGTTTCATGCACTACAGAGTGGACAACATGAAACATTGATTTACATAATCGCCATGAAATTTCTCATACAATCAACAAACAACAAATCAAAATGACACCGGCTCACACAAACAATCATACATCTCAAATGATCAATATGAATTAACAACTCAAACGGTCATCTTTAAAACAATAACTCGCATAATGAGCATAAAATAAGTTACACTAAGATCTTAAAAAAAAAATTGATAAGAGCCTTCAGTCCTCTTTACCTGCCCTAAATTGACTATCAGATGAAGTCCATAGTCAGGTTGCTATCTGTGTACCACTTAAAAACAACTCGGGTTTTAGTCTTAACTTTTATCACTATAAGATGATAATAGCAATCTTCCCCTGAAAACTTGGAGGGTTTTTAATTCTCTTATCTTATAGTAAATATGTGTTCCTTGTTCCTGAAGGCTTTAGAAAAAGAAGAGGAATACGAGGAGGAGGAAAGGGAGGGGTAACACTCACAAGTACCTACCCACAATACATCAGCCTCACCAGGTTCCAAGAGCCAGCACCTACAGCCAGAAACTCACCGTGGCGAGGAACTTGTCGGCTGTCCAGAACTGTAGGAGGTCACCCACGTTTACCAGGATGGTGCCGGGCACAGGGACTGCCTCCACCCATGACCCTCCGCGTTCACGTACCTGATGGAGGAGGAACTGTCACCAAGGCCAGCTTAACACCCCCATCAACACTGGTGCCAGAGTAATCATGAAGAGAGAGAGAGAGAGAGAGAGAGAGAGAGAGAGAGAGAGAGAGAGAGAGAGAGAGAAATCTTGTATATATTCCTTAATTATTAGTAAAATGCAAACACGTTGTTTTCTGTATCAGTAAATTACTAAACTATCCTATTCAACAAAAATTCTTAATAACTTTTTAGTAAAATTTTTGTATACCACATGCACAATGGGTGGTCCACTGGTTCCTAGCGTACCCTGTCTGGGTCCCATGTTGGCCTAGAACAGCCCAAACTGACAATCTGACATGGAGGTTGTCTACGTTGTTCACAAATATTCCAAACTACCGGTAACCATGAGACTATAATATGTTGTCCAGGATAAATCCAAACTGACCTTAGAAACAACATAATCTGACCTGGAGGCCACCCATGTTGTCCTGGAAGAGTAGCGTAATGGTGCCGTAGTCAGTGTGGGCTCCACAACGGATGGTGTTCTCCGGGATGGTGTCGGGGACAGGCGGGTAGTGCAGCAGACGCAGACATGACATATTGTTGTCACTGTGCAAGTCATTATGAGTTGAGGTGAAGAAGTCCCGTTCTAATCCTAAAGGAAGTTGAGATGGAAGTTGTGATTTGTAATAAAATTGTGTCAGGAAGATTATATCAGTATCTCATCAATGTTCAACTTTGTGGTGTATAAGTAATAATGGAGGATTAAATAATATTTGAATTAGGCGGATGTGTTGTATTCCTGGAGGTACTGTGTTTGTCGTAGCTGTGATGGCCGGGGAAGGTGCAATAGTTTTGTGGCCTTCTGTTAACCTCGAGCACAGCTGTCATTGTCAGTGTGATCAAGAACTTACTTATTATTTATTATAATCAAGAACTCAGCTGCTGCATACTGAGGAATAACTAGTAATTCAGTGCAATAAATACAACTCGAAGTTTGTGAGTGTTATGGGATAGTTTTAACGCCAAACAACATCTTGACCAGGAGTAGGTAGTGAGAGTTAGGGCAGCTGCTCACTGCCAATGGTGATTAGGATAGTATACCCAGACCGTAAACAGAAGTGGACGAACCAGCAAACAGAAAATGTAGCTGGTCTCTGGATCAGGGATGACTGTCTTTGCCTCTGTCTACCCAGCGGTAATTGGGGACCTGGATGTTAATCGATTTGCGGATTGTATTCCGGGGGTAATGATTAGCCAGTGCAGTTAGCGAATTGCTCGGTCTTCTCGGACTATTCCTTGACACTGGGACATGCAACTCGTTAACTCAGGGTGTGGTTGTTGTGTTGGCGACAGCTTCTACACGCCTAGGTGGCCTTTGGGCCGGCCATCCTCGTTACAAGAGGGGTAACCATTATTATTATTATACTGTATTATTAATCTGCCAGTTCTGCATCTGTTCTGTGTAATGAACTGATGGATGACAAGAGTTAATAATATATTGAGTATAAGCTTTGGGACCAATATATGATTGGAATGTGTGAATGTATGGTCATGAGATGTGGTGGGTGGATATAGTAACATTGTTAAGTTTGTATAATGAACCAAAATAGAAATATCAGTATTATTAACCTTTGCAGGAGCTTAGTAGTCCAACTTAAATATTTGTGTTAGTGAGGTGAGGTGAGGTGAGCCCTGGGACACACTGTTACTAGGCCAACTTTGCCTCACTGCATATTTGTTCACAATTTGGCTGTAACATAAATACTACAAGTGATCCATATATGGATTTCAATTTCGAAATCATTACTTTCACTTTTTTACTTTTATCTTCGCCACTGATCGGTGGTCGTTAGTCGCTTGGGCGATCGGTTACGTCTCCATTACACACTATTGGCTCCTGAATGTATCTGAACCTGCTCCAGTGTTGGTCAAGTCTGGCCTTGAAAGAGCTCACACTCGGTGTCGTCACAACACTCTCTGGCAGATTGTTCCAAGAGTTCACAACTCTCACTATGAAAAAGTTTGCCCTCACAGTTTTCTGGACTTGTGGCTTCTTCAACCTTGAGCTGTGGCCCCTTGTGGGGCGAGCGTCCGCCAGCTCCAGGTATGGACACTTAACCGAGTAGTATAAGCTAAGCAGTTGCAGGCGTTCTAATCTAGGTTGCCATATCTGAACATTCAAAAAAGAGGACGCTCCCGAAAACATCCCCCCCCCCCTGCACACACAGGCTAATATACAACATACATGGTATAGAAATCTTAAAAAAAAAAATTACCTTTGCTTAAGGCTGAACATCTTCATTCCCTTAGCTGCAGTCTTCTTCCCCCACTGTGTGTGTGACTTGATGTGCCTATGCATACTTTTCTGTAGATCAGATCTTTTTCAGTATTGGTTGATTGCTCTTTAGAAAGGTATAGAAGTCACTGCAAGGTGTTTCTCGGAAGTTGTACTGTACGGTCAGAATGCCTTTCATTGTTTCAACACTCAATTTGTTCCTTTCCTTTGTCCATTGACTTTGCATCAGTGAAAAAACTCTTTCTACATTTGCATTGTGAGATGATATAGCAAAGAAGAATTGTGCAATTCTTAGCAATTCTGAGTGGCATTCAATGTTCTTTGATTTTTCAAAGTATCTGGTCCACTTTTTATGTGTTGGCAGATTACTAAATTCTTCATCACTCTTGTAATTTTCCACAAACTGCTTCAGGTTACTAACTTGGTCAAAACACTTCATCAACTTCTACCCCATTATCAATCAAATATTTGACAGCTAAGTTGACAACACCGTACAGGCGTACAAGTGACTTACAGCTGACGAAAACTGAACGAGATCTCTACGGTTTCCACTCTCTTCTCTCTCTCTCTCTCTCTCTCTCTCTCTCTCTCTCTCTCTCTCTCTCTCTCTCTCTCGTCATTACAATTTCATGTTTTTTTTTCCGTGGAGAAAATGATGGAAGCTGAAATTCCGGACTTTTGAAGAATTTTAAAAATTCCTTCCGGATGAAGATTTCGAGACCTAAATGGAGGACATGTCCGGGAAAATACGGACGTATGGCAGCCCTATTCTAATCTCTCTGGGTAACTGAGCTGCCGTCGGAATACAAATATAAATAAAAATAAAAATAAAAATATGTACATTTTTCGCATATAATCAACTACTAATAATATGAATAATTTGAACGACCGGCGTAAGACAGTACCGAGGCTGTGAGCCAGGGCAATAAGGAGCCTGTTGTTGAGGGTTGTGCAGGACTTGAGGAAGGATGTCACGGCTGGTCTGAGAGACGGAACCTCCGCATCAGGGATCATTCCATCAATACATCTCAAGTCGTAAGCCTCGCGTAGCTCATGAGAATTTTTCTGTGTATCCAGACTGAAAAAAATAAACTGTATATATATTTTGTAAAAAATAATTATAAATATCACATTTATGTTATTTTTATGTACAATCACACAGGTTTGCTGTTAGAGTTAGAGACGAGTATTGAGAGTGTCAAAGCCTACGTTTCTCTGTCTACTGCCACGTATCCCTGCTGTTTCTCTGGGTCTCTCTGATAGCGTATCTTCGTCTCCTCGTCCAGGTTGAAAAAGGTGGCACTTGACTTGAAGAGGTGGTCCATCTGCTCAACAAATAACATGATATAGATAGCATGTCATGTACGGTTAATGTTAAGCAGGGGTTCTCTGTTACGTTATTCCTTAAAATAAAACATTTGATACAATTTTTATATAAATCTTGGCAGTAAAATAAGAACGAATTTGTGTGATAATTGATATAGTTTTAATAATTAATAACATGCGCGCGCGTGTGTGTGTGTGTGTGTGTGTGTGTGTGTGTGTGTGTGTGTGTGTGTGTGTGCTCTTTAATAGTCTCATCACGAAAGTTATAATTTCATCTTAAATTGTTATCGACACTGTGTTAATGACAATAAATACAAATGTTTGATTAATTGTTTAGGGAATATAACTTTTTTCACAAACTCTCCCTGGTGCAGTTATTGATAAACAAACAACAATGTTGTTACCGGGGGCCAGATATCACTGGAGCTGTAACTAGAGTGACAAAATACACTCTGGTAACACTCGAGTGACTGAAGCTTGCAAACAATATGGTTTCTTCCTTTTGGTCAACCAAATACTGCCTCTTACTGTAGGCACACAGTGGTTACCTGGTCGTCAGACACGCCGTGGTTGGTGAGGTACACGAAGCCAATGTCAGTGAAGGCGTCGTGCAGCTGTCGTGCCACCCGCTGCCACTCCTCCTGACTGGGCTCCTCGTCATGCATCAGACCTGTTGGTGTGGGGCGCTCTTATAGGGCTCAGGCCTAGCTGCCTTGACGAGAGAATGTTACCCTTAACGGATTCTCGTTTGCAAACAACAACAGCAGGTTAAAGTTTAATGGAGGTTCACTCGACATGGTTTAAGAAAAAGGTTTTATCTTGTAGTGATTTTATGAAGAGATGGAGGTGACTCACCTAGTTGGCCCAGGTCCACCAGTGGGATCCTTCTGCCGGGTGTAATGCCCTCCATCTTCTGCAGTGTAAACAATGTACACTATAGTGATACATATTATGGCTTCTCTAAGTTCTCTTTCTCCTTATCCTCAGTAAATATTAACAATCAAGAACTTCTACAAATTTATCCCAATTCTCACAACTCAATATGGAGGAGGCAGGTGTCACATTACTGTCTTTCCCTTTTCATTAATTTAAGTTGAAACTGGTTACTTTTTCTAACCCAGAAACCAGCGCAAAATAATATTCCCTGCTAGGATCTGACCGCCGGTACAAGTGGCTTTGCTTCACGAGCAAGTTTATGTTTTTTTTTCTTACCTACAAAGTTTACATACTGTACATAAGTATGTGTAGGAATAATATATTTTGAGACCTTCCTTCTGTCTCTCAGGTACAGTAACATAACGTCAGCCGGTTTTGTTGTTGCCTCACCCTAATGTTCCAACATGACGAGCAGTAAATACTCCGCATTCTTGTGGTGGTCCCCGGTTCTTCACATTTAAGAACACAAGAAAATAATAATGGAGGAAACTGCAGCGGGCCTATTGACCCATATTGGGCAGTCCCTGTTTACACCCAACCCCTATCGCTCATATATTCATCCAGCCTATGCTTGAAGCTAACTTGTTCCACTCGTCCACTACTCTGTTTCCAAACCAATGTTTACCTATTTCGCGCCTAATCTAAATTTGTTTAATTTAAAACCATTGCTACGAGTTCGCTCCTGGTTGGATAGTTTGAGTACCTGTGTTATATCACATTTGTTTAGCCCTGACTTCCATTTATACACCTCGATCATATCGCCCCTCACTCTACGTCTCTCGGGGGAGTGCAAATTAAGATGTTTTAACCTGTCTCTGTGCTCAAGGTTCCTAATGCCCGGGATTAGTCTTGTCATTCTCCCCTGAATTATTTCTATAGGGATTCTATATCCATTCTGTAGTACGGTGACCACAACTGAACTGCGTAATCCAAGTGAGGTCTCGCAAGCGCAAGATATAGTTTTAGGATAACCTCGATAGTCTTGTGACTAATACCCCTTTGTAGGAACCCAGGTACTTTGTTAGCTTTTTTTCGAGCAAATACACATTGTTGACTTGGTTTAAGATTCCTAATTATCTTTTCTCCTAAATCTTTCTCACAGTCGGATTTCTCTATAACATCGTTGTTCATCTGTTATCTGGTTTCTCTGTTTACATCTCCTAGGCTAAGTACTTTACATTTGTCCCCATTAAATTTCATCAACCATTTTTCAGACCATTCGATTTTTTTTATCTTCCTGTAATTTTGCGGAGCCCTCGTTAGATTTAATTACATGCCCTATTTTAGTGTCACCAGCAAATTTACTTATGTTGCTGTCTACGCCTATATCTATGTCGTTTATGTATATAATAAGTAGTAATGGTCCAAGTACTGAGCCTTGGGGTACTCCACTAGTGACGTTGCTCCAATGGGATTTTGTACCGTTAATGCTCACTCGCTGTTTCCTGTCCTGTAACCACGCCCTAATCCATTTTAGAGTATCTCCTCCAATGCCACGAGCCTCCACTTTTCGTATTAGTCTTTCGTAGGGGACTCTGTCGAAGGCTTTGCTAAAGTCGAGATATACCGCATCATAATTGTGCCCCTCGTCCACTGATTCGAAAACAGATTAAAAGAATGTTAATAGATTAGTCAGACATGAACGCCCGCTTCTGAAGTCATGTTGGGAATCATTGATAAACTTGTGCTTCTCCAGGTGATTTCGAATAGAGTTTGAAATTATTGCTTCCGGCAATTTGCCTACAATTGATGTTAAACTGATTGGACGGTAGTTAGAGGATAGTGACCTATCCTCCTTCTTGGAAATCGGTATTACATTCGCTATCCTCCAGGATTCTGGTTTTACACCCGTTTTTAATGACAATTTTGTTGCTTGTGTCACCTCTGTTCTGAGCTAGTTAGTTTTCTGCCATATGTTATTATTAATTACCTGAAAACACTTCTTTATGAAATTGCTTTATATGTAATTAATTATAAGTTAATTATAGTTACTGTTTTGACTTAGTCGTTTACCTCACCCTTTCTGCTTTTGTCGGAAGTATTAACATTTAGCGACACTTGTTATTTTACATATTTATGTTATATAAACACCGTCCCCTTGAATGATATAACAACACTAATTGAAGTGACTGACAGCTGCCTACCCAATGAACATTCCCAAATAAACAAGACAGTAAAAAGTTAAAAATCGCAAATATCTCAATCGTATTAAATATATTATTAGCAGTACGTTATTGACTTCCTTTCCTGTGTTTATGTTTTATACACAGTACAGGTAGATGGTGAGCTATAATTCCCTGCCATGTAAAGAGTGATTCAGCTCTACAGTATAAAACAATGAAAACCATGTTTATAATTATGTACACTGACTGCAGTATCTAAAATATAGAACACTTTTCACTATTGTACAAGAGAGCAAATTTGTTTTCAATCATGTTTCATTTGTCAGTGATACTAATTCCAGTATACTGTATACCACGTAGAATAATTACAGATCAATCATTTCACCCGTTATGGGTCGATGACTGGGTGGACTATTCCCCGTAAAAAACACCGTAGGTCCTCGTCTGTCGTCTCTACCACAGTAGCAACAAGCAATACACAGTAACCGGTTTCACAATATTCCCTTTACTGAACTAAAACAACACGCACCCCATTTGAGTTAGGACTCGTCGTGAAATATTATGGGACCACTGTTTTATTTTCGTACATTACAAATCACATTGTCTAAATTGAAATATAAAATTCTGTTCAATTTCCTTTGCTATTCAATTCGTTTAATTTGTTTGTTAGAAGCACATACATTGTCGTATTCAAATGCTTGATTCCATTTTATTGTACAGATATATCACTTACAATTGCTAACGTCATTTCATGTTCAATTAAATGTCAATTCAGTTGAAACTATCATTTCATAATTATAATAGCCACTGGATACATTTTCTTACCTAGAAATAGAAATTAGCAGAAAACGATGTTCTATGCCGGCACCTCACTCCAAAACAAGGGAACTGATCGATCTAAACTATTATTGAATTGCGCACTGGCAACTGCCCACACGCACGGCCGAAGTGGGCCCCACAAGAACAAAGGTGCAGCGGGTGGCGTAAGAAAAGCAGCAACACAATATCAGAACGCATGCTTCTGCACTAATATAACTGCACTCAGCTTAATTCTGTACACGTCTTCAGACAACCAGACTTGTCTCCACGCTAAGAATATGTGTTTACCTCTGCCTTCACTCTACCTTACAGCATGTCTTCACTCAATGCATCTCCTGTCACCCCATTATACCTGCTTCTACCCTTCCAAACTCCCACTCACCTTACCTGGCTTAAGGGGAGGTGCGAGGCACGAGAGAGAGAGAGAGAGAGAGATCCTTGTTGATGTTAATTTATCTCTGCAATATGTTACAGACACTACAAGTCTCATAAAATATCCCGATAGTACATTTATTTATTTAATCTAGTTTTTGTACATGAAAAAAATCTAAATAAACCTTTCAAACAAATTGACTCTTACAGGTCAACCATTCATTGTCAAATAAACAATGACAAATATTACATAATCCTCTCAGAGGTCAGTTAAACACTGTATAACTATGATAACGTTAGAAGCTGAAACAAGAGATAACAGCCTCGTGATGTCACTTTCTAGACTTGTGTTAACTGCTGCGCATTATCACCATAAAGAAAATAACTATTGTCGTAAAACTAGCACAACATTCTTAACAGTTGTTTGTGTCCAGCACAGAGAGAGAACAACACAGTAAGAATTGTTCCTGACGGAGGATGACTTGCCGTCCACACATATTGCTGTCACCGTCACACCTTCGTTCGTGGAAACCATTACCAGTGTGTCCTGGTTCTTCTAAAATGACCTTTGCTGTATTTGATCAGGTTAATTAAATCAAATTTCCCCCCACACACTCATCATTCTGTCACTTTATGTAACTTGCTGACAAAACCCATGACCCTTCAGGGTTCTACGCCCTGAATCCGTGAGTCATAAAGGCAAGCATGAACTCCGCATGCTCCCAGATGGGCACGGTAAACGCTTCTGCGCTTCACCTTGCACAGGATGTAAGGGGGTGCCCAATAAACTAGCCCCCTCCGGGGCAATCTAAAAAAAACCTAAAAGAAACCCCCAAAATTTTCCACCAAGACGCAAACAAACACACTACAACACTTATGTTCTTTTAAAGTGGTGGATTGGACCATCTCGAGTGGATGCTACATACCGACAGCCTTCACCACCTGGTCTTGCATTATTATACCAAAACAATCAATTAGTTGGAACTGAATCCCGGCAGTGTTAAATTGTTCCTTTTACCTAAGAAGACTGGATAAGCATTACGAGTTCCTTATCCCCAGCATCAGAATTAAGTAAAGTTAGTAAGCCACGAAATACTTCATCACTTGGCTCAGTCCAGCTTTTTGTCTTAGGTCGGTTTAGTATTATAGGACCATAGAACCTCACTCTCTTGTAGTGGCAGGTTATCCCGGCAGGCAGAGATGTTCGTCTCGATAGTGGAGTAAACTGGCGACTGTGTTCAGCTTGTGTTAATTGTTGTCTCTCAAGTTATGTAAGAACAAGAGTCACGTCATCGTCCCTCCTATCAAGTTTTGGCCAAATCTTTTATCACTTTTTAATTATCTTAGCAGAGTTTTTTTTAATTGGTTACTAGCAAACAACTTGTCTCTTAATGCTCCCAAAACTCACTTCAGTATATTGTATTGCTATTGATGTAGTATATTAAAATATATAAATATCATAAAGAAGGCTATTGGGAGTTTACTGATAACAATTGTAATTGAAAAAAAAGTAAATTCAAAGGTAAACTTTCAATTCAACGGAAACTCTTCATAGGATAAAAAAATGATTGTCTTCCCAGTTATGATTGACTGTATATTTTTATATAGTTTGTCTCACCCATGTCTTCATTATTGTAGAGTTACATGCAGGGGATTGGCTCTATACCTTCTACAGATACTACAGAAAATTGTAATAATAATGTTAGGAGGCAGTTACACTGATGCACTGTAAAAGGCTCAAGGTCCATAATATTTATGTGCTGAAATCTATACAATTTGTATTTAGTCGACTTTATTTAAGTCCAACTGTCACTTTTATTAGTGCTGTGAGTGTCCACCATATAAATACCAGATATGAAGGTCATTTAAGTCCACCTAAACCACAAACAGATATGTGAAAGAGGTTTGTTTCATACTCGTCATGTGATGAGTGGAACAACTTTACAGAATATTTTAGAATAATAAGCAATAAGGTAACATTTAAGGAAACACAAAGAAATATATACTTGTCACTCTTAGTAGTATGTATGTATGTACAGTACAAACATACTTTGCAGTCCCGAACAAAAGTTAGCTTCCTCCCAAAGTGAAGCAATATCGAACCCATATGAGATAAGATTGCACATCAGCACCAGGCCACCTTCAGATTTTTAATAGGATTAGCCCACCAGGGCACAGGTCAATAATAATTTTTGTTTAACTATTTCCTGATTAAATTTCTAAAAAAATGAGTTGATAACACTGTATCATGTAGGTGTAGGTGTATTGAACCTTCCTGGGGTGCAGGCCTCAACATAAACTGAATGTCATTAACGGTTACCCAACTTCTCCAAGTAGTGGCAGTTAGCCGTGGAGAAGATCGCAGTCCTAAGGAAGTTGTTAGTAGTTGTGGGACTTCCTGAGCTTGTAGAATAGGTGGTCCTTGACCGTGATGGGCTGGTGGCTGCTGGAGCCATCGAGGGGCTTAATGAGAACTGAGTTGTCAGGGTTGATGAAGAAGGCGATAGAGTGACGAGACGCCTTCCGTTGCAGCTCCTCTTTGGGGATCAACACCCGGTGCTCCTGGACACACACATATATTAAAAAGGGTAATATTGTTAATGGCAATCAAACCTACACAAATGACAACATGAAACAGCAGCACACACAAGATGAAGATAAGATTCACACAAAAAATGACAAAGAGGAAGATTAAAAGTATAAGAGAAAAAAAAGAGCAAAATAGAGACGAGGAGAAAAGCGAGGAATACAATATACACTCTCAAGTATCCACACTTAACATTTCAGCCAGCAACAGCCTCACCAGGTTCCAAGAGCCAGCACCTACAGCCAGAAACTCACCGTGGCGAGGAACTTGTCGGCTGTCCAGAACTGTAGGAGGTCACCCACGTTTACCAGGATGGTGCCGGGCACAGGGACTGCCTCCACCCATGACCCTCCGCGTTCACGTACCTGATGGAGGAGGAACTGTCACCAAGGCCAGCTTAACACCCCCATCAACACTGATGCCAGAGTGGTTACCAGGCGAGAGAAAGAGAGAGAGAGAGAGAGAGAGAGAGATAAGATTTTATGAGAGTAAGGGAGAGGGAGAAAATATAGAAAGAGATGAGACACAAAGGAAAAGGACACAAAACAAAGAAGAGACAAAACAAAATATAAAGGAACATGAAACAAAACGATTGGAAGATCGAAGACTAATTCATTGGGAAGTTTCTTTATTTATTTTGTCATGTATTAAAACTTCTAGTCAACAGTTTAGGGTTTACTCAGAACTTCCAGAGAATGTTTAGTGAAATATGTAATTAAGAGGTTAACTAGAAATTCCTCTCATGAACAAATTAGTATTGTGTTCTCAGTGAATTTATCTATCAGAAAAATAGTAGTCAGTAATTCTCAGATATTAAATATGGGGAAGCTAGTTAA
Source organism: Homarus americanus (assembly GCF_018991925.1). Lineage (NCBI taxonomy): Eukaryota > Metazoa > Arthropoda > Malacostraca > Decapoda > Nephropidae > Homarus > Homarus americanus. The sequence continues at coordinate 141,583 of NW_024732440.1, read as the reverse complement.
ACATGTATAAACATTTCACTGCTCATAATTACATCAACTGGGTAGGCTAAGTCATGACAAAACGCCAGTCCTACAGCAGGTATAGTAAAATGCACAAAACTATAAAGTAATAATGGTCACAATAGACACAATGATAAGAGCACTGTTGTGGTCCCGTATAATGGTACTCATAAAAGTATTTAAGTAATAGTCTCAGACCTGGTGCCACTAATGTATGCCACATTCAGGCTGTTGAAGGAGGGAGGAGGAGAGCAGAGAGTAACAGCAGAAGCACTTGGGTTGAGCCCCAAGATCTATCAACCTATACTACTATTTTCCAATTTCCTCACTTTTCTTCTTGCACTATCCACCAACCCCAGTCTCTCTGAAGTCCACCATCAATCTTCAAGTCCAGTTCCTATACTACCAATCTATGCACTAACGGATCAAGATCTCTTTACACTTCACCCATCGATTCAACTCGATTCTATTCCAAGGAATGAGTGCTCGAGAAGCAGGTAGACAGGGCCTTATATGGGCCTGGATCGTGGGGAATCGTGGCCTTGTGAAATCACATTTTGGATATGTGACGTTGATTGACTGATAGGTGAAGCCTTCTGCCTCGAGAACTGGTAATACAGAGGTGGGGAGGAGGACGCCTGGATGATTGGCGCCTGTGAGTAGGCAATGTTTTTCCCACTAAAATGAGATGTTGAGACGTGACAATTTGTTATGCATTTTGATTGTAATGTCAGCAGCTGACTGAATATAAGTGTAAAAGTGATCTTATTGAAACAGAATGAAGGAAGAGAAATAAAAGCAGACAAGTGGATCAATTAGTAATATGAAATAGGCATCCCTCCTTATCCAAATGGGCTAGAGTTGTTGAAAGCAGTTCCGTTATCAAATATTCGGATAACAAATAAATGTCGGAAAAAAGATTTACTCCCCACGCAGCAAAAATCAAGTATTTTATTATCCTTTGAGGTAAAAATTATTTAGTCCTGGTTTATTCTTCTCCTTTTCACAATTACCGAAACATTATTAAAGGTACTGCTCCTAAAACAAATCTTAAACTATATAAAATGCATCTATGGATTTAGTACAGTACATTATCTTACAATGACTTTCCCCGTTCTTAATGCTTAATTATCTCAATCTTGGTTTCAATTATCACAAGTTTGCAGCAATGGTGGAGGTGGCAGAGGAATCGCCACTATACTTGGATGCCATTGTGTACACATTCATAGAAGGATAGCATGGATAAAGAGAGAGCACTTCACTCTAAAAGCTAATTTACACCTTTTTTTTAACACAAAATATAGGATAAGAAAATCTGACCTGGAGGCCACCCATGTTGTCCTGGAAGAGTAGCGTAATGGTGCCGTAGTCAGTGTGGGCTCCACAGCGGATGGTGTTCTCCGGGATGGTGTCGGGGACAGGCGGGTAGTGCAGCAGACGCAGACAAGTCAAATTATTGTCTTTGCATAAGCCTTTGTGAGCCGAGGTGAATAAGTTCCGTTCTAATCCTAAGGAAGGCGAAGGTGAAATTGTTAGGAATCCGAGATTCTTTTCCTATTTCTAGTTATGTCTGTCATAAGACCGAGGCAAAATGATTGTATACATCAGTGCCATTCTTTTTACTGAATTGTGTACTAGATAAGTGATCCCTCTGTGCTTCTCAAATTCAGAGACGTAAAAAACAGGAATAAGGAGGAATGGATTTCACGAATATTAACAACTATCAATATGACTTTACCGAGGCTGTGAGCCAGGGCAATAAGGAGCCTGTTGGTGAGGGTTGTGCAGGACTTGTAAAAGGATGCCGCGGCTGGTCTGAGAGATGGAACCTCCACATCAGGGAAAAGTCCATCAACTCTACTCAGATCGTAGGCCTCGCGCAGCTCATGAGACATTTCCTTTGTATCCAATCTGAAAAAAAAAATTATCTATCGATTTTATTTAAATACATAAATATAATTTTTATCAGATTATGACGAATCAGAAGTGTCAAAGCCTACGTTTCTCTGTCTACTGCCACGTATCCCTGCTGTTTCTCTGGGTCTCTCTGGTAGCGTATCTTCGTCTCCTCGTCCAGGTTGAAAAAGGTGGCACTTGACTTGAAGAGGTGGTCCATCTGCTCAACAAATAACATGATATAGATAGCATGTCATGTACGGTTAATGTTAAGCAGGGGTTCTCTGTTACGTTATTCCTTAAAATAAAACATTTGATACAATTTTTATATAAATCTTGGCAGTAAAATAAGAACGAATTTGTGTGTGATAATTGATATACAGTACTGTACCCACCTCTGAAGTTGTGAATTACGCGAAAGCGCTTGGGAATTTCGTGTTTTCTTGTTTCCTATGTGGTTATGAGCATATGTACTGTATAAGATTTCAAAGAAATTATCATACGTGTGTGTGTGTGTGTGTGTGTGTGTGTATTCTTTGATCTACAGATACATTATGGAGCACTCTTTATTTTCTTACTGTTAATAAAATTATCTGAATAACAATAAAATAAAAATAAAAATTAGGGAATATTTTTCTCTATGATCTACCATAATGCAAATAAGTTAAAGAAAATATAAAAAGGAAGCTTCCTGACAGACCAATGTTGTTACCGGGGGCCAGATATCACTGGAGCTGTAACTAGAGTGACAAAATACACTCTGGTAACACTCGAGTGACTGAAGCTTGCAAACAATATGGTTTCTTCCTTTTGGTCAACCAAATACTGCCTCTTACTGTAGGCACACAGTGGTTACCTGGTCGTCAGACACGCCGTGGTTGGTGAGGTACACGAAGCCAATGTCAGTGAAGGCGTCGTGCAGCTGTCGTGCCACCCGCTGCCACTCCTCCTGACTGGGCTCCTCGTCATGCATCAGACCTGTTGGTGTGGGGCGGCTCTTATAGGGCTCAGGCCTAGCTGCCTTGACGAGAGAATGTTACCCTTGACGGATTCTCGTTTGCAAACAACAACAGCAGGTTAAAGTTTAATGGAGGTTCACTCGACATGGTTTAAGAAAAAGGTTTTATCTTGTAGTGATTTTATGAAGAGATGGAGGTGACTCACCTAGTTGGCCCAGGTCCACCAGTGGGATCCTTCTGCCGGGTGTAATGCCCTCCATCTTCTGCAGTGTAAACAATGTACACTATAGTGATACATATTATGGCTTCTCTAAGTTCTCTTTCTCCTTATCCTCAGTAAATATTAACAATCAAGAACTTCTACAAATTTATCCCAATTCTCACAACTCAATATGGAGGAGGCAGGTGTCACATTACTGTCTTTCCCTTTTCATTAATTTAAGTTGAAACTGGTTACTTTTTCTAACCCAGAAATCAGCGCAAAATAATATTCCCTGCTAGGATCTGACCGCCGGTACAAGTGGCTTTGCTTCACGAGCAGGTGTAGACGGGTGGGACCTGGGACGGTACCCTGCAATTTCCGGATTATCACTGAAGGTGAAAGGTGATACTGGTGTTCCCAGGTCAATGCACCTTTTCGTGAAAAATGATGAAGATATAATGGGAAGATTTGAGAATATGGAGAAGAGAATTATTTGGACGGATTACAAAGCTCTAAAGTTGGAAGTGTGGGTGAGCTGGGGGTCACTTAATCACCACAAAAGTTGTAAGCAGAAAAATGGAATTATAAAATATTAATACTTATAGTATAAACACATATCTAGAGAGTTAAAGTAAATTTATTATAAAGTGGTTGGAAGTGTGGTTTATAAGCATTAACTTATCAAAACACAATGACCATATGTAAAGTTGGCACAAAAACATACACTTATTTAATCATTACCAAAGCACAATCAATAAGAGCATTAGGCACTACCTGGTGATGCAGGAGGTGGTTATCAGTGTCAGGGAGGGCAAACAGTGACAGTCAAGTTTTTACGGTATTCTTACCCCGTATGTCGTAGGATATTAATCTCGTGATATGTGTCAGATAATAAATGTATTATTATCGGATACAGCACATTTTACGTCGCTAATATGTAATAAGCATTAAGGGTAAACATTCTACAATTATCTCGATATATTTGTAATGTTGTTATTACTCAGAAATATGTCTGCTTTAGCTTCAGGTAAAAGAAAATACAGTATAATGAGCTTAAAATCCCCTTATCCCCTGTGTTATGTGGAGATGCTTCTTGAAGTGAAGTTTTATAATAAGACATGCGGGGAGAGACATCCTGATCACCTCTCCATTTTAATAGCTTATAATAAGAGTTCCGAATGTGTACGTGGTGGTTCGGTCTCACCTGGCCAGGTCTCGGTGAAGCACAACACCAAAGTAAAGAGCCGCTACGCCTGACTAACTACATACAGTGGAAAACAATGTAAATCATTATGGCGATAGAGGGTGAATCCATACCTGTTGGTACCGGTGCTCGGGTGTGAGTGAGGCAACCACACAGCCGAGCCTGCAGACCGAGGTGGGTTGTGGCCAAGAAATAAGCATGACGATCTTATTTTTCTTCAGTTCCCCGATTGTTGCGTTATCTAGTAGACAAGAGCTAAAACCAAAGCATAAATGGAAAGCGAATATTTTTAACAAACTGCTATAAGAACATAAGAACATAAGAACATAAGTAGTCTGCAATAGGCCGGTTGGCCTGTGCATGGCAGCTCCTGTCGAGAGTTACTACCACTCTCTATCATCCATGAATCTATCTAGCTTCCCTTTGAAACTTGCAGAATTAATGTTATCGACGTGTATATTCCACCTTTTCCTGGCAAGCTCAACCTCTGATTAGATTATATGAATAGACATAGGAAATTACCCTGATCAAGAACACCGGAGTTCATAACTAAGTCTACAGTGATCCAAAATGATAGAGAAGTTATGTTGTTGGTAAGATCGACCCTTCTGGTATGAATATGGAGGCCCAAGCTGCCCCGCGGGTGCACATATATACCTCTACACGAGGGAGAATCACGCATTCCTGACTTCCTCAACGTCTCTCCAGGTATGTTAACGTGTGTTCCCGCCGCCTATTAATTCAGTTTAACTTAGTCAATTTTGGTGAATATCAGTGCTCATGTGTTAACATAGTGAATTCTGTGCCAATTAAGTCGAGTAACGTAGAGATTTAGATATTGTCTGAACCGTTGCCAGGCGTATGTTTTGTATAGTTGAAGTTAGACCTTTACGCATTCGTGACTTCCTCAACGTCTCTCCAGTGTGTTGAGCTGAATACTCATCGGCTAACGTGGGGCGGTAACCGGGTTGGACGATGCCGTTGATTCGACAGGACTGAACTGGGAAGTCCGTTTCCTGCAAATCAGGCACCAGCTCCCCGGGGCGTGTGTCGGTCTACAACCGACCCCTAACAGCGATCTTCATTTGTTGTAGAGACCAGCGTTACCCTGGGGCACTCCTCACAGTCACATACTTTTACTTTTTACTTTTATCCTCTTCGCCACTGATCGGCTTGTTAGCCGCTTGGGCGATCGGTCACGACTCTTTTCCTTTATATTCTTCACCAAAAGGTCGGCTCGCTAGCCGCCCGGGCGATCGGTCACGTCTCTGTCACGCACTGTTGGCAAATACTGGGCATGCACCGGCTCCTGAATGTACCTGAACCCGCTCCAGGCCTAAGTATTATGGTACCTTGTTTGGGGGATAACTAGCAGAAATATAGAATCCCAGGTTAAGTATTGAACCACTGAATGAGAGTTAAAAGTGCCATGTTGTTCCTTGTGAATTAACAGGAGGTATTGTATGTTGAGATAATTGTGGAGTTGTCCAGTGTGCTATGTATTCATTGGTAGTGACCATGAAATGATAATCTGAGAGTATAATGATATAACCAAGAAGTGAAGAGTTAATTTGCTACTTGGTAAGGTAAGACCTGGGGGTCCAGTGATATCTGGTGTATACCCAGTACTGAATATCATGTGGCAGAGTGACAATACCACAATTGTCGATTGAAGTAATAAGTATTTGGAGGTATTTAATGAGGTAATAAGTTCTTGAAGTGTTTGATGACTTAAGAAATAAATTGCAGTTCTGCTTTGTCTGAGTGAATCTAAGATGCATCTTATCCAATCACTGTGTTAATAAATATTGAATTAGTAATCTACGTCTACGAGTATCACCACTCTATCCTTTCCCACATTGGTTCTCAGAAAATAACTAACTCACGTGCCTAGAAGCTCGCTACCTAACAGTTAACTAAGAGATGTTATATTCTAGAAAATCCTGGGTGGTGGCAGGCTACCGTTGTAAGTATAATAAGTGTGGTAATAACAAAGACATGGTTTCCCAGGTTAATCCATGGTTTAGAATATAACTAGAACAAAATATATGGAAGAGATTATAATATATGAAAGGAAATGAAAAGAAAGAACATTGACTTGGAAAATATAAGCAGAGAAGCATACAAGCTACATATATAAGAATATAAGGTATATAGAGATAAAGAACATATAAGAATATAAGCAAGAATATATAAAAGTAAGTATGTATGTAAAGAAGTGAAGAAGGATAAGTATATAAAACCGGATACTCATTGAAAAGAATAGCTGGATGGTAAATTATTGAAAAGAGAAAACTCGGCCCGTTACACCAACAGGTATGGATTCACCCTCTATCGCCATAATGATTTACATTGTTTTCCATTGTATGTAGTTAGTCAGGCGTAGCGGCTCTTTACTTTGGTGTTGTGCTTCACCGAGACCTGGCCAGGTGAGACCGAACCACCACGTACACATTCGAAACTCTTATTATAAGCTATTAAAATGGAGAGGTGGTCAGGATGTCTCTCCCCGCATGTCTTATTATAAAACTTCACTTCAAGAAGCATCTCCACATAACACAGGGGATAAGGGGATTTTAAGCTCCTTATACTGTATTTTCTTTTACCTGAAGCTAAAGCAGACATATTTCTGAGTAATAACAACATTACAAATATATCGAGATAATTGTAGAATGTTTACCCTTAATGCTTATTACATATTAGCGACGTAAAATGTGCTGTATCCGATAATAATACATTTATTATCTGACACATATCACGAGATTAATATCCTACGACATACGGGGTAAGAATACCGTAAAAACTTGACTGTCACTGTTTGCCCTCCCTGACACTGGTAACCACCTCCCGCATCACCAGGTAGTGCCTAATGCTCTTATTGATTGTGCTTTGGTAATGATTAAATAAGTGTATGTTTTTGTGCCAACTTTACATATGGTCATTGTGTTTTGATAAGTTAATGCTTATAAACCACACTTCCAACCACTTTATAATAAATTTACTTTAACTCTCTAGATATGTTTTTATACTATAAGTATTAATATTTTATAATTCCATTTTTCTGCTTACAACTTTTGTGGTATTAAGTGACCCCCAGCTCACCCACACTTCCAACTTTAGAGCTTTGTAATCCCTCCAAATAATTCTCTTCTCCATATTCTCAAATCTTCCCATTATATCTTCATCATTTTTCACGAAAAGGTGCATTGACCTGGGAACACCAGTATCACCTTTCACCTTCAGTGATAATCCGGAAATTGCAGGGTACCGTCCCAGGTCCCACCCGTCTACACCTGCTCGTGAAGCAAAGCCACTTGTACCGGCGGTCAGATCCTAGCAGGGAATATTATTTTGCGCTGGTTTCTGGGTTAGAAAAAGTAACCAGTTTCAACTTAAATTAATGAAAAGGGAAAGACAGTAATGTGACACCTGCCTCCTCCATATTGAGTTGTGAGAATTGGGATAAATTTGTAGAAGTTCTTGATTGTTAATATTTACTGAGGATAAGGAGAAAGAGAACTTAGAGAAGCCATAATATGTATCACTATAGTGTACATTGTTTACACTGCAGAAGATGGAGGGCATTACACCCGGCAGAAGGATCCCACTGGTGGACCTGGGCCAACTAGGTGAGTCACCTCCATCTCTTCATAAAATCACTACAAGATAAAACCTTTTTCTTAAACCATGTCGAGTGAACCTCCATTAAACTTTAACCTGCTGTTGTTGTTTGCAAACGAGAATCCGTTAAGGGTAACATTCTCTCGTCAAGGCAGCTAGGCCTGAGCCCTATAAGAGCGCCCCACACCAACAGGTCTGATGCATGACGAGGAGCCCAGTCAGGAGGAGTGGCAGCGGGTGGCACGACAGCTGCACGACGCCTTCACTGACATTGGCTTCGTGTACCTCACCAACCACGGCGTGTCTGATGACCAGGTAACCACTGTGTGCCTACAGTAAGAGGCAGTATTTGGTTGACCAAAAGGAAGAAACCATATTGTTTGCAAGCTTCAGTCACTCGAGTGTTACCAGAGTGTATTTTGTCACTCTAGTTACAGCTCCAGTGATATCTGGCCCCCGGTAACAACATTGGTCTGTCAGGAAGCTTCCTTTTTATATTTTCTTTAACTTATTTGCATTATGGTAGATCATAGAGAAAAATATTCCCTAATTTTTATTTTTATTTTATTGTTATTCAGATAATTTTATTAACAGTAAGAAAATAAAGAGTGCTCCATAATGTATCTGTAGATCAAAGAATACACACACACACACACACACACGTATGATAATTTCTTTGAAATCTTATACAGTACATATGCTCATAACCACATAGTTAACAAGAAAACACGAAATTCCCAAGCGCTTTCGCGTAATTCACAACTTCAGAGGTGGGTACAGTACTGTATATCAATTATCACACACAAATTCGTTCTTATTTTACTGCCAAGATTTATATAAAAATTGTATCAAATGTTTTATTTTAAGGAATAATGTAACAGAGAACCCCTGCTTAACATTAACTGTACATGACATGCTATCTATATCATGTTATTTGTTGAGCAGATGGACCACCTCTTCAAGTCAAGTGCCACCTTTTTCAACCTGGACGAGGAGACGAAGATACGCTACCAGAGAGACCCAGAGAAACAGCAGGGATACGTGGCAGTAGACAGAGAAACGTTGGCTTTGACACTTTCCTTATTCAT